>NC_081761.1:24978364-25302531 GCF_963082965.1 Carassius carassius
TGTGAGGGATTGTTCCATATGCATTGGATATATTTCGAGCCACAGGACTGCAAGATCTCCATGGTTGCGCTTTGCCTCCTCAATTATCTTTGAAATGACGCTTGTATGCTCGATACACCCTGGAACTCTTGGGACTCCCCCCTTCTGTACTGAGGTGTCGATATAATTGTTGCTCAGCAGAAAGGTGGTGAGTCTGCTTCCCAATATTCCAAAAAATATCTTACCCTCCACATTCAAAAGGGAGATGGTACGAAACTGCTTTATGCTCAATGAATTTTCCTCCTTGGGGATAAAACACCCCTCTGCAATGAGCCACTCGTCTGGAAGATGATTCCTCCTCCACATCGCCTTCAACAGCTTCCACAGTCTCCTTCTCAACCGCTCACATTGTTTGTACACTTTGTATGGAATCCCATTGGGTCCCGGTGCTGAGCCAGCCCTTGCCCTTCTGAGGAAGTCGTTGACCTCCTTCCATGAGGGTTCTTGATCAGCAAACTTGATAGTTGGTTATCCAAGTTTCATCAAGGTTTCTCCGATCTCAAGTTCGGTGCCCCTTCCTTGATCGCTATGTGTACTTGAGAGGTACTTCTCTACCTCTTTCCTTGATGCCTGAAGTTGACCCGATCTTTTGTCCCCCAGGAGCTTACTCAAGTAGGCGAACGGGTTCCTGGTGAAATGCTCCCTCTGCTTTGCCTGCTGTCTTCGATCTCTCCTGTAGTACTCTGCTCGGCGTAAGGTTTTTATACGCTCTCTCAATTTCCTACAAAGCTGGTTTTTCCCCCTCTTCAGCTCGCCTGAAAGCTTTCCTGAGCCTCCGGAGATCAGCACAAAGTTGTTTAATCTCCTTAATCCTGCGATTCTCCCTCGGCTCTGCAGGTCTTGGTTGGTGAGATCTCATCTGTTTTACTCCAAAACGTTCAGCACCGATTTTCCAAATAATACTTGCCATTGCCTTCATTTTCCTGTTCAACTCCTCTCCAAGAACGTGCTCCAACACCTCGTCCACTTCACGGTCAAATCTGTCCCAATCCTTCCTTGCATACGCTACCGGCCAGTTGATTGCTTGCTTCCCTACCTCTTGGCTGTCCTGCAAGTGCTGATGGATGCTCCCACTCTGCTGTGGTGTTGCCCTCAGAAGTACATCCGAAGTGGTATTGCCTGTGCCCTCGCTGCTGTGTGCCTGGAGATTCTAGGTACTGTGGTTGGCCACCGGTCCCGGCCTCTCCTCCGTCTCACCAGGTTGTCCTGTGCGTCGACACTTCTAGGGCGCAGGCAGCCCATCTTTGCCTGATGGTTTTTAAGGCCTTTTGTGTTCTGACAAACTTTCCCACATGTGCAAACCACAGCTGTACCGTCATGCTGTATCAAAATATAATAAAATATAATAAGCTTTTAATAATCATTCAGTGCGCAAAACCATGATAATATGAAACGCTTCAAAAATGAGCTCACAAAGTGATTTTACAAGTTTACGGCTTTTAAAACATGTGTGTGCTCTAACAGGCACAAGCGAGTCTTTTAAAAACAGCAACAAACATAAAATACAAAAGTCATTTTATCCAAATCCACAGCCTTTTTATCTACAGATCAAGCATTATAATGTGAGTATATAATATTGGAGAGAGTTTTACCATGCATCCTGCTGTAAATGGACGAGGTGCGCGCTATTTGAATACTGAATGGAGAATGATTGACAGCCGCAGAGGAGGGAAAACAAGGTTTCTGTAAACTTTAATTTAATGATGTAAATAGTCTTCTGTCCATAACATTAAGCTATGGAATTGCTTCAGATGACTTTGAGAAATTATAATCAGACCCAAGTCACCCAAACTAATGTCAAAAAAACGGGAGGCGGCGTAAAGCGCAATGTTTGCATCCCTGAATATGATTAAGTTCCTAAGTGTTTGGGTGCGCTGCACTAATTTACCCGTGTAGAACGTTGCGTCACATTAGTTCCGCTTTTGCCGCTCACGTGTAAAATCATATTACTTTTTTTTTTCAGCATGGGGGTGGCCACAGGGTTGGCCAGGATACATGTCTACAGAGGCACGGGCCTCCCTAGGCCTCCGTGTAGAACCGCCACTGATCTGCTCACAGAATGCCGAGCACAGCGCTGGAAGGCGAGATGCATGCCTATCGAGGTTGACTGCAGAGGATTTGTGGGGCGCTCCCTCCACAAAGCCTTTACTGCGCTGGGCATTTCAGGAACAACAAGGAGCAGGGCCATCAAGAACATCACCGACGCAGCCGAGAAAGCCTTGAGGTGGCTCTGGATCCGTAGAGGAGCACCATGGGGGCAAGCGAGTGCTACCTGAACACAAGTCGCGATCTGATCAGCCGCGGCTGGGTCGCCTGGGTCGTCTGGGCGAGGGTGTCTGATGTTAAAAGACCCGAAACACCCGAGGACCTCAGGTAACATCACTGATGTTGTGTTCAGGTGCATTTGAAGATGTGTTTCAAGAACTTGTCCCAATAAGGTGGCATCATCATTTAATAATTTTAATTAAAATTTACACTCAGTAAGTTATTGCATACTGTTTTATAATGTATTACACTGCTAATGTATTGACAATATGTAATTAGCAGGACATCCTTTTATTTTAACATAGTATAAATATAATCTATAGCTGTTTGTACTTAGTGTAAATAGCATATATCACAAAAGATACTGCTATTTTCATTAGTGTAAATAGCATCTATCACCAAGAAAATATGCTATTTGCACTTAGTTTAAATGGCATATGATATCACTAAAAAATACAGCTATTTTCACTAGCTTCTATACCCGAGCGTACAGCACCCCAACCTAAAACATCTTCCTGTCCCCCTGCAGTGATTATGTGAGACCTAAGGCAGGAGTTTCTCTGCAGTGAGGAGAATCTCCTCTCTCCCTCCCTCTCTTTCATTTTTGAGAGAGGGATTCTTTCTGCCCTGCAACAGTTATTGTCTTCAGGATTTCCTCTCTACAGGGCTTTTCTTCCTGTGTACTTCCTTTTATGCAGTTGCAGCAGTTTTTATTATTCCTTTAATTCATAAAATAACTGCCATGTCAGTGTTTGCCCTCACAGTGTCTCTGGAGGCCTACACAGCACTAAAATATTAGATATTTTGCTTAATCTGTGTCTTGATATTACAGTCAGCAGTTTCAGTGTTGTGACTGCAAGAATACTAAAGAGCAAGAGAAACTGCTGTTCTTGTGAAACTGCTTGATTTTTAGAACAAAGACAAACTGCCCTAAAGATTCTGCCCTGTGTATTAACAAAGTGTTGTAGTCTATTGTAATCTTGTGAGTATTTATGTATACTTAAGTTTGTGCAAACTCTAAAATATGAATATTTACTTGAATGAAGGAGCAAAATGGTGTCTGTGTCTCATGATATATGTAAAAATGAGTTAAGTTTATTCACTTTATATGCTTTTGACATTAAGCATCCACATTTCACATCATTATTGGGTGCTTTATGTGAGGCTGATTTCAGGTAATAATGTTAATGTTCAGTTTCTTACCCAGACTGATCACTTCACAATCGCTGATCATGAGCGGGAGGTATTCATTTAGTCAAAATGACCATAACAACATTTCAGGTGCTGTGGAACAAGATCGCTCCGCTGGTTAGTCAGGTTTTGCCGTCCCATATAATGCAAAGTCACATGACTTTTCGATGCGCATGAAGGAATTTACTCGGCAAGCGAGCGTAAATTTTTTTTCCAAATTAAGGAATTTTTATTTGACATTTGCCGTTTCCATCATTAGTTTCTTATGCAACATCTCAAAGTGCGCATAAAAACAAGGAGATGGAAACATATGGATTTGCAATATATACATCAGGAAGGACCATGGTTTCAGCTAAAAATCTTTACTCTTCTACTGAAGAAAAAAGTCACTTACATCTAGGGTGTTAAATAACCTTTATTTTTCCATTTTTGTCGTGAACTATCCCTTTAAGTTATTTTGACCCCTGAAGGTTGAGGCCCCCTAGTGGGTCACACAAAAACACTGCATTTGGTGAGAAATTGGCGTTTTAGGACCCTGAGGAGGAGCAGCTCTTGTCCTCTCCTCCGTGGCGTTTATGTAGGTGTGTGGCGAGTGTTGTTGGCCTGATTGAGTGTCAGTGGAGGGATGAAGAGAACAGCGGACGGTCACGCGTGTCCAGCATGCGAACATACAGCTCTGCGCGTCTCATCTCATCATGACCGGCGCTCACCTTAACAATAGCGTCTCTCCTTGAATTGTAAAGCTCTTGGATTTTGTTGACTACTGGGACTGTCACAATCTTTTTTTTCTCACTCGTAATATATATTTTACCAACTTCTTTATTTAGCTGTATAAAAAGTGGAAGAGAACGGGTTTTGGTATTTTGTTTTACTGATTCCCTACAGACAATGCACATCATCGGTTGAAAGTCCTTAGAAGGAAAAATAACAAGAACAACCGGCAGAAACAACAACACAAAACAAGCTAATTTATTCAAGGATCCCCGCTTTGACTTAAAGGAAATAAACATGTCCAGCAGAAGCATCGAGTGGGAGCATTTCGAGGAGCGCGAGAAGAGTCACCGGTCCGCGCGGGGCACTGGCGCTTCTCATTCCGGCTCGCGGGGTAACGGGCTCGTGCCTAGTCCCGCTCACAGTGCGCACTGTAGTTTGTACCGCACACGCACACTGCAGTCGCTCACCTCCGAGAGGAAAGCGAAAAAAGTTCGCTTCTATCGGAACGGTGATAGGTACTTCAAGGGCTTGGTGTACGCGGTGTCCAGTGAGCGCTTCAGATCCTTCGACGCGCTGCTGATGGAGCTCACCCGCTCCCTCTCGGACAGTGTCAATTTACCGCAAGGAGTCCGGAACATCTATGCCATGGAAGGAGGGAAGAAGATCACCAGCCTGGATGAGTTACTAGAAGGTGAGGTTGAAGATTGTATAGGTGCCAAAGTCTAAATAGACACAACAGGCACTTCAAATTCTTTCCCCCATGTTACATCCAGTAAAGCATCACTGCTATTCTCATACTTTAGTGATTGTAAGGATGCATTGTTTGCAATTTTGCAACATGGCAAGTCAGTGCAGGTAACTTTTTTTTTTCAATCAAGTCTCTCAAACACATAAACACTGGATTTTCAATTCACATTGCACTTTCCAATACTTTATTGGCATGATTGTGCTGTATATTGCAAAGACATCTATCTATTCATTCATTTATTCATCTCAATCAATCAATTAATAATATGTACCAGTAAAGGTAATATGAAGAGTGACTTTCGACTTTCACTGTAGCTATTTGTTAACTTTAAACATGATAAACAGGATAGCAGTAATTAACATATGTTTACTGTACATTTACTTCATTTACTAGCAGCTGATAAAATAGTATATTAAGACACAGTCTCAAGTCACTTAAGGCTACAGTCATTACTAAGGCCCATTCCTTTCCTTACTGAACTTGAAAATAGACAGGAAACAGGATTTTAAAGCGATAGCTCACTCAAACATAACAAATGTTTCACCATTTGCTCACCCTCTTGTCAATCCATCAGCAGAAAGGAACCAAAAATTTGTTTTAACTGTTTTTGTCAATATAATGAAGGCCCAATGGACCAGGCTGAATTTCAGTATATGGGCAGAAACATAAATCATTAATATCCTCAAAATACATTCTGTGTTCCATAGAAGGGAAAGCCATTTGGAACAACACAAGAGTGAGTAAACAATCGGACAATTTTGCCATTTTTGGGGAGTGAACTATTGATTTGACTGCCCTTGGTCATTCAAAGCCAATACTCAACCACAATAAATGAGTATGAGTATATTCTTAATAATGTTTCCTTAGGATAGATTTTTTTTATATGTGTAAATCCATGTTATAGGATTTAGACTTTACTGTCATAAAAACCAACCCAATTATACACACCTTGTTGTTATTGCTCTGTGGTATTTCAACAATAAACTGAATGCAGAATCCATTGCATAATTAAATAATTCATGTTATTGTAAACACAAATGCTTTGGTCCAGCATTGATGCAATTGTACAAGTGCTTTGCATTTGAAGTGCCGAGCTCAGCGTCTCTTCACGCTGACTGAGGGTTGGCTTAGTTCACTTTTGTGTTACAAATCTGTGTAAGGTCTTACACGCACATGATCAAAGCTACGAATGCTATTTGCTAAAGATCGCCAGCAATGGATATTTGTTACTATACTGCTTATTGTGCTGGCCCACCACACTTTGTTGAATGATAGGCACATCGGGGTCCCATCTGGACATCAAGGCAGGACTGGTTATGAGAGGGTGATGGAGGGTTCATAACCCCAGTGGTTGTTCCAATCCACCCCTGAGTCCAATGTGAATGACATCAGTATTACTATATTTCTGTTTTCCAACACGTTATGTCAAATAGCTGTCAGTAATAGTGACCCCATCTGGAGTCTACTTGATTAATTAGCCTTTTAATTTCTCAGCTTAATAAAGCCCAGTCTCTTGGGAACCTCTCCCTCCCTTCTATTTCTGAGGCAAACTGAGTAAAATTGAGATTTCATGATCTAGTGGCCAGAACAATGATGTTTATGCTGTGGATGAATGGTTGTAGTTCTGGGTCAGTGGTGGAACTAAACATTGGCCTTAATCTTAATGATTTATGAGTATTAATTGTTTTTTATCAATCTGAAAATGTTTTTAAAATAGCTGCATGGATGAAGTTTCTGTTGCTTGGTGTTTTGGGTTTTGTTTTCAACGTTTAATAGGTCTTAATTTTGGCTCATTGTTTTAATTTGGATTGCACATTAAACCTGAAATATTATAACAAACATTAAACAAACACTTCATTCACACTAGGTGAGTCATCTGTTCTCATTGGCCTGTCTTAGCTACTAAGATGAGAAATATATAATTTTAGGATGTAGACTTTGCTGTCCAGATTCAGATGATATTCTTGATATACTTGATTTATGAAATGTCTTTTCTGAGTAGATAGTGTTTATGTAATATATATTTTTGTATATGCTGAAAAATTCATCCTATGTTTGATCTGGACTCAAACATCTTGTGTTTCTAAACCTCAAATGTAAGTGTCATTAAAGGAACACTACACATTTTTTCACTACACGAGTTGGAGAATGAGCATATTTCCAAAAAAAGTGTAGTGTTCCTTTAAGGTATTTATTTCACTGGTTATAACTGAATTGGATCTGTAAAAATTGACAGATTAGGGGTCAGTACTTGTTCAAAGTGAGGTATTTGAATATATTTTTTGTTATTACAATTGCTCTGCAGAAATTCAGCTCTGAACTTCAAGAGAAGCACTTCAAACATATTTGTGCATATGTTCTACATTCTTCAAGACTCATTTTCAACTCTTGATGTCATCTTGACCCCTTGACAAGAGAATCACTTTACCACCACAAAGCTTACACCGCTCAGCAAACATTATGTGACCCTGCACCACAAAACCAGTTTTAAGGGTACATTTTTCAGAAGTGATGTATGATTTGTTAGGATAGGACAATATTTGGCCGAGATACAACTATTTGAAAATCTGGAATCTGAGGGTGCAAAAAAATATAAATATTGAGAAAATCGCCTTTAAATTGCCCAAATTAATTAATTTCTTAGCGCTGCATATTACTAATCAAAATTTAAGTTTTGATATATTTACAGTAGGAAATTTTAAAAAAAATATCTTCATGGAACATGATCTCTACTTAATATCCTAATGATTTTTGCATAAAAGAAAAATCTATAATTTTGACCCATACAATGTGTTTTTGGCTATTAAGACTGGTTTTGTGGTCCAGGGTCACAAATATCTTTCCTGTTTATTCATCAGAAGCCATAACTGTTGTACATGTAACATTCAGACATGTTTTCTCTAAGGTAGGGAGGAAGCAGGAGGGGATGTTTGGTTTCAAGTGTTGTTTGTCCTCTTTTGATACACTAGCGTATCTTTTGTCCTGACAGCACTCCACTCCTTAGGATGACAAAGCTCTATTTTCAGACCAGCTGCCTCTGCTGTAGTGCCAAGATGTGCCATCATCACACATAAACAACAAGCATGGCCTTTATGCTGCCACACACACTTACATGGGTTTTAAGTATTTAACGCAATGTCTATCACACAAGTTGATGTTTAGTTATGTTGTCATTTCATAATGAACTCCATAATGAAAGAATTTATGCAATGTTTCTTGGGAAATAAAATTACATGTGGTATTCATTTATATGGCCTTTTGGTTTGTGAAGTATAGCTATGGGAATGGGAGTACGTTTAAAATACTTTGCCTTGGACTTTGTCCAAAACCACAGCTGAAAAGTGTAGAGAGGCAGAGCTAGGGTCACGGATGGGTTACGTGTGTTTTATTCAACCCAACCCTTTGCAGTCTCCCGTTAACTTATACATTTATGATGGCAGTATATTATTATATTTACTTTTTTATGAGATGCTGAGGTGTATAGAAGCATGTATCCTCCTTAGTGTTATACTCCTCAGTATATATATATATATATATATATATATATATATATATATATATATATATATATATATATATATATATATATATATGTGTATATATATGTGTATATATATAAATGTGTGTGTATATATATATATATATATATATATGTATATGTGTATATATATGTGTATATATATAAATGTGTGTGTATATATATATATATATATATATATATATATATATATATATACACACACACATTGCAAAATTGTCTTTATTATAATTGTGGTTTTATATTCCAAAACTGTATCAAACTGCAATTGTATGTCACTTTTTGACCTTAATTCTTATTTTAAACTTCAGCTCACAATTACCTGTTTGATTTTGTTTCACTGCAAAAAAAAAAGTGTGTGTGGGGGTGGGGGGCGGTCTTTGATTTCAGATTTAGTAGAATTAATGTTATATTTAAAAAATTTTGAATCAATATTTAATCAAGTAAAAATAGGCTGTATTCATCATATTATTTAAATGTCTACTTCATAAATATCTAAAATCACCTCTTACCTCCAAACATGATGTCAAAAATGCATTTGGAAATAGGATTTCAATAAAGTACTTTCATTCATTCATAACTGAAGACCTATATCTGCATTTTGAAGCATTTTGAACAAAACAATTCCATTCATCTTATTCTTCTCTTGGCAGGTGAAAGCTATGTGTGTGCTTCCAATGAACCATACCGTAAAGTGGAGTACACCAAGAATGTCAATCCCAACTGGTCAGTCAACATGAAGACGGGCACATCCCGCTCGCTGCCATCCCTTACCACATCAAAGAACGAGCTGAGAGAACGAGAGAGCAAAGACTTCATCAAACCCAAGCTGGTGACGGTCATCAGGGGTGGTGTCAAACCCCGTAAAGCTGTCCGGATCCTTTTGAATAAGAAGACGGCTCACTCCTTTGAGCAGGTGCTCACGGACATCACTGACGCCATTAAACTGGATTCTGGCGCTGTGAAAAGACTCTATACTCTGGAGGGCAAACAAGTAAGTGATAGATCTAAAAAGTAATTTAATAAAATTATTTAAATAAAGATATTAGCTAAGGCCCAAAGGGGGTTGAAATGGCCCCTATGGTTTCAAATAAGGTCATTAATCTAAATGTTGTGTGAGTGATTTATGCTCTGGGTCTGGAAACCATAGGAAACCAGCATAGGCCTATTATTTTTGCTCTGGCATAATATCATTACTACATCTTTACGTTGAACAGCTATAACTTTTTATTCCTATGCTAAAGACTCTACAAACTCTACACATTGCATTTTTATATTAGATGTATGGTTGCGTAGACACAAGTGAATAGCAAGATTCAAAATGTCAGTTCCTCATAGGAACAAATTTGCCTCAAGCACGCATATGTTTTGCCATGATTTTTTTTTTTTTTTTTTTTTGACATTTAGGTATTTTTAGTATAAAATCGATATTTTCATGACCTACTCATACAATAAATCTGGGATTTCTTTTTAAATGTCATCTCTGGAGATAATTTTCATAAGTTTTAAGAAAGAATAAGAATAAGAAATTTGCAGATATAAGTCAACATTTATCAGTCCTTTTTATCAGCCCTAAGTTTAAGCAAGTTAAGTCTATAACTTCCTAACTTGTGAGGCGAAGAAGAGGTGAAGTTTGTAATTTCCTATTCTCACTGTATTTCTCCTTCTTCCTTGCAATAGAGCATTGTCCTGGAAAAAATGAGGCCACACTTTATGTGTTTTATCACCTTTAATAAATGTGAACGCTTCAGTGATGCTACCCTCAAGGGACTCTCAAATAATGATCTGAGCTGTTGTCGTATAGATAGTGCAGAATTATACATCAGGAGCTGGTAATTACCACCTGAACCCTCTTTAATTCTGAACCTGCTTTAACCAGCCCAGACGGGAATTCCAGATGGGGCATGTCTTTAGTCACCTCTGTGGTTATTAGGACACTAAAACAAGTCATTCTCATATCATTTATGTGGTTAAACCAATCTGAAGTTTATTCTTAGTAAAGCAAAGTGTCAAGTAAATAAATGTGTTGGATTCTGTTGCAGCTTTGCATCATTCATTGATATTTTATCTTAGTAATGAAATACTTAATAATTAGAAGTAATCAAAATTCTTTGGTTATTAACAGTAGTATCTGAAAGAAAATAGACCGGGAACAGACAGTACTGGCAGAAAGCACAATTGACCTTTGTATTATGGTAATGGCAGGGACACTGAGCATTCAGCCATGGTCTTTCCAGCAGAGACAGTATTCAGGACTATTCAAGCATTACCCTCTCTTTTTATCTTTACATGTAGCATTTCCTCTGTCTGTGTGCTCCTCTGTGTTAGTTTACTAGTCTTTTAATCATTTGAGACACTATATCTTCTGTTTCCTAAAAATCTAAATGTTGATTTTCAGCAAATGTAGAATACTCATTGTTTATGTGAAACAAAAATACATTTTGAAGGATTTTCATGCAGAAATCTTATGGGGGCAGGGGAATTATCCCCTTCTGTTCTGATCCAAAAAGCACACCTCGTGGGTTGTGGATAGCTGATGTGTCTTGATGATGTTGTCATGGATTCGGCACATCAGTTGTGAATTGTATATAGAAAGCTCCTGGCTGCCTCTCGACCACCGTGAATCTCTTTGGAATATAGTGAGAGAACTCATTCGCATATTTGAAGTCTGTCCCGGCTTGATCTGTCTTAATTATGCTAAACTACCTCCAAGAATTGCCTGACAAAGGTGAATGTAGAATTATTATGGGAATGTCTCAGGCTGGATTTATCTGAGAAAGTGGCTGAAATAAGTCACTCACCTCATCCTCTGTTATTTGGGTGTGTGATATTGTTGGAAGAAATAGTCATTTTGAGACCATGCAAACTAACAGACAGAACCCTCATGGAGGTCCCGCAGGGCTCTGTTTTCGGCCCTTTTTGTTTCAATATTTACATACCCTTAGTCACATCCGGTCTCAGTTATTATTTCTATGCAAAAGACTTTCACATCTATATTTTCACTTGTTCTGAATAAGACCTTCCACTCTTATAATCTTACATAATACCTGCATTTAGGTCTGGTTGCACTCTCACCTCCACATATATAACAATGCCAAAACTCTGGTTAGCACCACAGCTCTGCAACTAATTCCCATTGAACCTTTAATGATTGTTATTATACTACATTAGAAAAGGTTGGACTTTTAACCTTAGTAGACTTCATTTGTAGAAAACATTTAAATTGAACCATTGGTTAGACAGTCTCAACCTATCAAATGGACGTTTAGGCCAAAGTGCTCTACATTATTCATTGACTTTATGTATCTGAGTTGAGCAGCCAATGGCAGTATACCATTTATAAATGTGGGCTTTAGTGCTGTCTATGATTGGGAAGAGCATGTCATCTACCCTGCAGCACAAGGAATCCTAATGTCTGTGAGTGGCTCAGTGGGAGTAGCTTCTGGCACACACACAAATGGTTTGTCAATGATAAGCATTAAAAATGTATGATGGGATAGCACTGCAGTGATACCCATGTCTTTAAGACATTTCAGGAATATCCTTTTTATTGAAGATACATTTTATGAATCTTAACAACAGCAAATGGGATTTTTTTTTTTTTTTTTTACATTTAGATCACAAGATGAAGTCATATATATATGTGTGTGTGTGTGTGTGTGTGTGTGTGTTGTTGTTGTTGTTGTTGTATTTTTATCTAATGGTTTAAAAGTAGCAGCTTTAAGTTCCAGGTCATTTTTTATTAGCATTTGTATTGTACTTTTACGTGCCTACTAGATCTCATTTGTACCTCTAATGGTTTAAAAGTAGTCATGGGACCCCAAAGCGTTTTATATTTATAGAATATGCTCTACTGTACATAATTTGATCCTTGCATTTCTATACAGTTTATCTTGTGTACTCAACTCAGCAATCATATAATGAGGCATTCGTGCATAGATCAGTGCTGCTGTACTGTCACTGTGTCTTTTCTTAGCCTTAGTAAGATTAACCTCTTTGATAAATCTCTTTACAACTGAGGAATGAGAAATGGGATGAGAAGAAAAACATTAAAGCGTTCAGATTGGCACTTTATATTTGTAGACACCAGTAACAAGGTTCCAAGAAACACCCAACTAAATCAAAATGCAGTGAAAATCCATCAAACTGACGTAGATGAAACTTGTCTTACATTTAAGCTGCTTACTCATACACTCAATACTCATCTTATTGCTTTCATGGGATGAGTGTGTTTGTGTGTGCGCATATAACTATATACATTATGTATATATGTCTGTAGATGCACAGTAGGCTTAATTTGTTTTGGAACTGTGTTTACTTGAGAGCCCTTTGGTTGGTTCAAGCAGGGCATCATTGCATGTCATATCTGATTACAGTTGGTATGCCCTCAATAGGACTGTGAATGTGAAGAGCTAGAGGTGGCATGTCCTCAATGCACAGCTGCGAACACACTAGATGAAAAGGACATCCCCTGCTCCAGATTATATAGTGTAACTAGTCTGTTTCTGAAGATATGTGTGCTAATGTGGCTTAAAGAGAATTGAAGCCCAAGAACCCATATTGGGCAGGGTCATATTAGCTGGAATTTATTTGTTTATTTATTTATGCACTGTATATATTTTATGTATTTATGCTACCTTTTAAAGTTTGAGGTCTGTAAGACAATTTGGACAAAACATATTATGAAATATTTATTATATGAAGTTATTACTTCTATAGCAACACTAAATTTTCAGTAGGCATTGATTACTCCTGTCTTCAGTCTCACACGATCCTTCAGAAATCATTCTAATATGCTGATTTGTTGCTCAAACATTTCTTATTATTATTATCAGTGTTGAAAACAGTTGTGCTGCTTAGTATTTTTGTGGATCCAGTATACATTATTTTCAGGATTCTTTAAAGGGGACAGAACACACAGTTTCACACAAACTCATGTTAATCTTGAGTACCTGTAGTGTAGTAAACCATCCCTTATATCTCCATCTCCATTTTACCTCCGTCTTTAGTTTTATCATATTTACAAAAGAAAGATGTAGCTTTACGATTCTCTCCGAAAACAGCCGAACTCCTGGAGGCATGCCATGGGTGGAGCTAAAGGAGGTTGGACTTTTAACCAGAGTAGACTTCATTTGTAGAAAACATTTAAATTGAACCATATGTTAGACAGTCTCAACCTGTCACTTGCGTGCCAATTACCAACAAAACACCAAAATTTGATGCAGTTTTACTTACCGCCTGCACTTCTGAATCATGACTGAGATCTTTTATCTCTAGGACTGCTCCGCCTTTCAGTATTATATGATGTGCAAATCCAGCGTTGAACTGGGCCTTGTTTATAAAACATTTTTCGCCGAAATGACAGGAACAAACAAACACACTTGCGAAACTCTGTTGCTTCCCTGGAAAAAAACAAACTGCATTCACTGTTCACGTAACACTGAGTTCTTTTGGAAACTGAGCAAGGTTCTCTTTCCCTTACAACCAAAAACACACTTCTTCGGAGACATTCCTCTCGAGCAAGTCCTGTGCAGCGCTGGTGTTGATGTTGATGGGCGTGCTCTTGCTCTCGCTCTTTGTGCACGCTCTTCTGGGAGAAGTGCCCATACAAGGAATTCCGCCCTTCATGATGTCCATGAAGGACCATGCTTGAAAAAAAACTTTCCAAAACTTATATGAACCCAGGAGAAGTGTAACTATCAATATAATTGTTTTAAAAGCCTTTCTATGACTTTTTATAAGACAAAACCACAGCCTTGCCTAGCTATACTGCTCTAGTCAGAGTCAAAAACCATCTGATCCTGAGAATTATCCATTGCCTTGAAAGCAAAGAAAGTCCCCCATCAAAGGCTAAATTATGAATATTTAGGGGTAACATGCATGTTAACATGATTGACACTGGATGCCATCTGCTTCCGAGCATTCCGAGCCTAATTCCCGGCAGGTGGGGGTGGGGATGCTGAGGCAAAGACACCCCACTGAGACTCCATCCAGATCTGCTGTAGTAATTGAACCTAACGGCTGGAGGATTTAAAGTGCAGCTGGCAGGTGTGGGCCACATTTAGGGGGGCTAGCGGATCTGTATTAGCCAACACAAGACTCTCTCAGTCAGATACGCTTCTTAACATCCAACTCCATGAATGCCAATCGCTCTTTTCCCTTTCTTTTTTTTCCCCCCAAAGAGCTTTGCTTGGTTTTGCACCACAGAAGCAGATGGAGAGAAAGAAGCTGCACTTTCTTTGGCAGGAGTTTACATTTGGGTTGCCAAATTAGTAATAAGTAAATAAAACTGACCAGTTTTGATGTATTAGCCTAGATGTTAGACGCATTACGTCTTCCCCCGGCTGCATGCTTTGTGATTAGCTGATAATGGCAACCAATGACATGGTAATAGACTCTCCATAATGGTTTTATAAATCAGCATGAGGACAAGTCTGTCTCCAGGGAGACTGTTGAGGGGAGGTAGCGTGTGAGAGGCTGGGAAGAGGGGTCAGGCACGTAAGTTATCATTGCTAACCCACATGCACCCTGCTGCCTCCACCTCTTCCTCATTGAAGTCACTTTAAAAGTCATTTTTAAAACCCAAGATTAAAGCTCTGTTGATTTTTTTTCAAGTCATTTGCACATTTGGTGAAACCTCCACATAGATCTTAATCTTTCTGAAATCTGCTTAGGAATGAGAAATATGAATGTTATGCTATGTGCCAAACACATGTTTTGTACCCAATCCAGTAATCTCAGCATATACTTGAAAAGGGATATGATTAGCAAAGCTGCAGACATGAACAGAAGATAAATGTACTCTAATAAGAGTCTAAAAATTAAAAGATCTATCTATCTATCTATCTATCTATCTATCTATCTATCTATCTATCTATCTATCTATCTATCTATCTATCAGGGTTTTTTTCAGAATAACTACATATACCTATATCCGTCATACCGTGAAATAGAATTTTGAGCATACCGTCCACCCCTAACCATAGCCATGTCCAGCACTGACAGAGGGATACACAGATGGAGGAAGAGTTCAAATAAGAGTGTTTTAGTGTCTGAAATAGGTGCTGTGTATTTGGGGGAGTGATGGACAGTGGGGGTTGGTGATTGACACATAGGCATTGAGTACATTAGCATACTAAAATCCTTACATCATTTTATGTTTACATGACAGAATAATGTGAACAAGAAACTGATATCTGATAGCAGAGACAACAGACGTCAGACCACATCTCTTCAGGTCTTTTAAATCACATTAGATCATCAACTCACAGCAGGAAATAGGACACTTTGTTTCAATACTTTACAGTCTGTCCGCTAGGGTTTATTGAGATGTCTAACATAATCTCTTTGACCTGTCAATCACTCATATTAGTTTTACCTCACAGTCAGAGCAGGAATAATGAAATCAGCTATGATTTGATCTTTCTAAAGGTTTTATATTTCAAATTAAATGAATTGTTAGTCAAAACAAGCTTGGTTAGTTGCTTTCTTGCGATATAAAAATGTGAGGCGTCCTGAGGTGGCTCTGAGGCATATGAGGACATACACATTATTTGCTTCACTTGTTTTAAGGGCAGATCAGGATTTAAAGACTAATTGAGGTCAGACATAAAGTAGCATGAATCTGGATAACAATCATTCCCCGTCTTCCAATTAACATAAACCACCATCTGCATATGTAGCATTAATATAACAAAAAAATCTGTATGGATGCTCAATGTAAGTTGTGGGCAAAATAGAAAGTGTCTAGTGTCTATGGCTTGTCTGACAGATCCGCCAGACCCAGCAGGCATTGCTAGGAGACACAGGGCTGGCACACGACCAGAAACATGTCAGTGGAGCCAGCCGGGGTCACTGTTTGATCTCAGTGCCCTCTTTTGTTTTTGTCTGCACAGTCTGGAGTCTTTATCAAGTGAGTCTGATGGGCGCAGACAAGGATTTCCACGTGCCCCATTGTTCAGCTGTATCAGTTTCCTGTTTGTTGTTATTTTTCATTTTAACACATTCCTACTTACTCACGAATTCCTGTCACTCCTATGTTTTTTGAAGATAAATGATCCAAAGCACCTAATATGATGCTGTTTTTAAGAAACTTAAACTGGTTGAACTGCAAAAAAAGGCTGTTTGAAAATAATAAAGCTGATGGTGCTTTGCTTTGTCTCAGAAACAGAGTATATCAACAATTGATTAATGTTCTTCATGAATGCTGAGAAATTGTTATTGACACGTTGGTTATTGCATGTAGACCAGCATATGGTAAGTATACTATTAAAAGGATACTGGCAACTAATCATAATTTTTTTTTTTCATGTTTAAATCTACACTGGTATAGGCTGCTTTTGTTGTTTTCAAAATGGGTCATGAATTTTAATTTTCATGCTGTCTATTTCTTTTCTATTTTTTCTTGTTTTTTTCTTTTTGTGTTTTTTGCTTTCTACACATTCTTAAAAATTCACTAATTCCTGTCACTCACATTTTTGGGGGAAAATAAATAATGCAAAGCACTAAATATAATCTTGCTTTTAAGAAACTAGGACCAGTAAAAAAAAAAAAAATCTAATTCTAAATCAATAAATAAAATAAAATAAAATAAAAATTGTTGTTAGAAAAAAATGAACTGTTTTAGGACTCCTGCATCTCAGAAACAGACTGTTGTTTATTAATGCTTCTAATCTCATAAATATTGTAGAGCAGATAAGCCCTTTGAGTCCCACACAGCAGGTTTAGCGTGGGGAGCCTGGTGCTGATGTTACTGGGGTTTGACAGCTCATCTCTTCGCAGTGATAAATGAAAGCTGATGTCCTGTTCTCCGCCTTGTCCTCATCAGTTAGACTTTTGATGACCGACTTCTGAGACTGCCTTCATTTTTCTTTCATAGCTCCACTGTAACAATTTTTTTTTGCTGGGTAACCTAAAAAATTTGCTTTATGTGGTAACATCTAAACGAACTTTATTAATATTATTCAATATTTGATTATTCAGTACGATTCAAAGATTTGGTGCCTGTTAGATTTCTAAATGTTTTTATTATTATTATTATTATTATTATTATTATTATTATTATTATTAGTATGAACGAATTTATTTATTTATTTGAATGAAAATGGCAATTTTAAAATGTAAAATTATTTCACAATTTTTCTTTTTTCTGTATTTTTGTTCAAATAAATGCAAACTTGGTAGGCATAATAATAATATTTATAATAATAATAATAATACAACTGTTTTCTATTTAAATATTTTAACATGTATTTTATTTCTGTGATGCAAAGCTGGATTTTCAGCAGCGATTACTCCAGTCTTCAGTCAGTGTCACATGATCCTTCAAAAATAATTCTAATATGCCGACTTAAGCCTGGCTCACACTACAGGAGTTTTAAAATCACCATATTATATATATATATATATATATGTCTTTACTGTCACTTTCAGTCATTTGATTAATAAAAGTATCCAAGTCTTTTAGAGAATTTTGAATGGTATGTGAGGATAACAACTGTATTGTAGGCTATATAAAACAAACATTATTAACATGGACTATTCTGTGCCTCTTCCTGCCATACTATTTGTACAGTATTGAAGACTTATGAAACTGATGATGAATGATTTTTTTTTACTTTTCACAAAATTTACATTATTTCTTTAATTTCGAACCCACTGGACATGGCAGCAGAAGCGCCTCTTTATGTATGACTTTAAACGTATCAGCTGCTCAACACACAATCGTAACTGATTTTTTTCTGTGAAAGGCTCATTTGTCAACACTAATGGCATCCTTCATTTATGGCTGCTGTGAGGAAAACCGTTTTCCTTAACTTCACTTTCCTCTGCTTTATTAGTTAGTAGCTAATGGTTGACAAACTCCTCTAAGCCTGGAAGGGTCCAGCTCATTCAAAGCCTCTGAGTAATCGCTGCTTGAGTTATATGTGCTGTTCTGTTTCTTCCCCTTCAAGTCTGCTTGGCTAATACTCGGATCTTGCATTGTTGACCTTCATGTACTCTGCTGTGGATCTCTGGTCAAATAAGAGCCCAATCAGCAGTACCATATGTGTCTCTGTTTTGAGCATAAAACTCATCCCCTCATCCCATTTATATGCTTTCTATTTCTTAATCCTTTCTTTCTTTCGGTCTTGACACAATGTAGAGCAATGCTGCTCTTACACCCTTCATTATTGTCATCCAAATAAAGCAGGGCTGTTATTAGTCTTAGCACCCTGTCGGGTCTCTCTAAGCACAGGCCTGTACTTTAAGGCTTAGAGGAGCTTAATAATACAAGTCTTAATGAACATCTTGTAAGAAACTTAAAATAATTAAGAGACTTGTTTCGAAATTTGTAATGTTGATTATAACTATAATCACGTTATAGAGCTAACAACTATCATAACAACCTGGAAACCATCTAGCAGATGCTTAGAATACTCAGAAAATAGCAACATGGCAACATGTAGTAACAGTTTTTGCACATGCATCATGCCTCTTTTTGTTTAATTTAGTATTCATGAAAACCAGACATTTACTTGCCATCAGGAGCCACCGGGATGTTCCTAGTGGGCCAATCAGTGAAACAAGGAAGACCTCCCCTTACCCCCTATATTAGGTGCTGTTGCTATACAGAGCTAACCAATTAAACTGTTCATCTGCCAACCATAGTACATAAGCACTTCTGCCACTCAATCAACTGATAAACAGCACAAGGCCCCTGAAAAATTAATAATAATAATAATAATAATAATAATAATAATGCATTTTTAATTAATCATGAACTTTTCTTAACCCAAAGCGCTGCAACATGCATAACAGTATAAAAAGATGAATCTTTAAAGATTTCCTAAAACAGTTCAAGGTTGGAGAATCTCTTAATTCCTGCTGGTAGAGCATTCCACAAATGTGGAGCTGAGACAGAGAAAGCTCTATGACACATAGAGTTTTTAATTAATATGCTGGCTGTTGAAGGATACACAACCCAGCAGAGCGAGCGGGAGTATAAGGGACAACTAAACTGGATAAATAGGCATGGGCAGTCCCGTGAATAGCTTTATCATTTAAAATCAGAATTTTACAATTAATATGCACTTGAATAGGAAGCCAATACAAGTTATGCAATACCGGAGTAATATGTTGACGAGCAGTTGTATAGGCTATGTTAGTACCCGGGCAGCTGAATTCTGAATATATTGGTAATCTCTTAATGGTCTTATCAGGGAGACCAACGTAAAGTGCATTACAGTAATCAAGCCTTGACGTGATAAAGGCATGGATAAGCCTTTCTGCATCAGGTAATGATAGAGAAGGATGGAGTCTCGCAATATTTCTTAGGTGGAAAATGCTATTTTGATATGTTCATCAAACAATAGTTGAGAATCAAAAATAATGTGAAGATTACGTACTTGGGTGGACGGGGTGGCAAAGTCACAATCAGTAATCACATTAGAACTATTTAATTTATGTAAAGCCGTTGGCATGCTGACACATAAAAGTTCTGTTTTTGACTCATTTGAGCTTAAGAAAATGTATGTGCTTCCAGGCTTTTATCTCACCCAAGCAAGCAGTAAGTGTTGAAACTGCAAGATTATTTGGATTAGGGTGTGTGCTGAGATAGATCTGAGTATCATCGTCATAAAAATGAAACCCTAACCCAAACTTACGAATGATCTGACCCAAATGCAACATACTATACGAGAATACTAAACGAGATAGGCCAAAGCACAGACCCCTGCAGGACAGCCTGCTGTACTAATGTTGGTTCAGTTCACACATGTCTCAGTGCTATGACCTAATCTGAATATGGATTGAAAAGGTTCTAAGATATTGTTTATGGACAGGTATTGGCTGTAACTGGCCAGCAACAACTCGTTCAAGAACCTTATCTAAAAATGGAAGATGGGCAATAGGCCGGTAATTTGACAAATCCTCAACTTTAGACCCAGTCTTTTTAAGAACTAGTGTATTGGCACCTAGCTTGAGGGCTGAAGAAACCTTTCCAGTAGATAGAGAGTTATTAATGATTGCAGTAATAGAGGGGCACAAAAATGTTACTAATTTCGAAATATCTTTTGAATTAAAGGGGGGCTACAATGGTGTTTTGTGTATTCAGAGTTGTTCACAGTGTTAAAGAAATGGATTCTCATGCTAAACATGGCCAAAGTTTTAAAAAAGTAATTTGGACGAATGACGGAGAATTTCTGTGCTGAAAATCTTACTTCCGGGTTGGAACAAGTTTCGGCTGTTTTTTTTTTTAAATCGTGGATCTAATGACGTAGACGATGGTGGAACTCCTTATATGAGCATTTCTCTAGGAACAACGTTGACAAGAGGAGAGCGAGACCGTGCACATCAACGGACTTCATCGGGAAATCGTTGCCAGCGCTGCATAGGATTTGTTTGTGAATGTCTCCAAATAAGTGTGTTTTTGGATGTGAGGGAAATTTTCCCATTTTCAGCTTTTCAAAGAACCCAGCGTTACACGAACAGTGCATGCAGTTTGTTTTTCCGGGGCAGCAACGGAGTGTCGCAAATGTTTTTGTGTGTTCTCGTCATTTCAGTGACGAATGTTTTATAAACAAGGCCCAGGTCGACGCTGGATTTACACATCGTTTGCTATTAAAACATGGAGCGGTTCCTGTGATAAAAGACCCCATTCATGTAAGTATAACTGCATCATATTTCTATCTTTTGTTTGAAATCAGCACATAAGTGAATATATGTTAATGGAAACAACACGAAACATCAGTATTATAGCTCCGCTCATGGCACGCCTCCAGGAGCTCGGCTTTTTCCAGAGAGAATTTGGAAAGCTGTATTTTTCTTTTATAAATATGAGATATGAAGAGATGCAGGACTTCTCTATAGGTACTCAAGATTAACATGAGATTAGGTGAAACTGTGTATGTTATGTACCCTTTAGCTTTAGCGAAAAATTTAAACATTAGATGATACATTTGTAGCATGAAACTCATTGGTCAGCAGTGTAGAAATAGCAAGCATGGAATTCTACAAATCTTGAACTTTCTCTGTAAAATACTTGGAATTTGTTACACAGCTCAACAAAGGGATTAATGATTTGATTATGAGGCTTCAGAAACCTGTTAATTGTTTTAAACAGCTTTCTTGGATTATCAACACCTTCATTAATCATATGCGAGTAGTACGCCTCTGTAGTAATTAAGGACGAGATGATACTTCAACTGCTGCTCATCAAACATCAATTTAGGGTCAGTAAGACCAGATTTTTTGTATAAGCGCTCAGTCTTCCTTCCCTCAACTTTAAGAGCCCACAATTCCTTAGTGTACCATGGGGATAACCTAGAGAAAGAAACAACTAATTCTTTCAAAGATAACGCAATATCAAGAATAGAAGAATCAGGAATCAATTTTGTCGATTTAGGTTATGACACACTCCTTGGTAGACATTAGAGAAGCAGAGGTTGAAAATTCAGTTTTTCAATTCGGTCGATAAATAAGTATGAGAAGTACAGGAGTATTGCCATTAATTTTCATCACAATGCACTAAAATGAAGACATAACAGGTGTGGTGATTTCAGAAACAGGCAGATCAGATTTATATAAAATTGCAAGTAATTTTGTTATTTTAGAAACTATATAGGCTAACCATGGCAATGAGGGTCATAGTTTTACATGTGACTACCATGATCTTACTAATAGTGCAGTTAAACTCTGAATTGTATGCATAACAAGGGCAATTACTGTACAAAGGATAATTTAACAAAAGATCTTTGAAGTTTAGATCCCATGAATTAAGGATAAGACTTTCTTCTCTTTAAATATTTTTTTTAGTTCTAATGAATTTTAAATAAAGAAAAATGCCTGATGAAAGATCTACATCAGTAACAAATGATATTGCTATGTATCTTGTGTTACCACCTGTCAGTTTACCAAAACACTTTTGACTCCATTCCAGACTACTTCATTTTACAGATCCAAGATATCAGCTAAAACATTTCAGGCATGTTTAATAGTCTCCCAGTGTGGCTTTAGTCTGTTACTTTGCTCGGGCCAACAACTGGGCCCATATGCTCCTCTGATCTGCTGATTGATGGGAATACTGCTTAAGACCTATCCCACTGACTGGCCATGTGGATTCCTTACAGTACATAATCGTATGTGATTCAGAGAGAACTGCTTTAAGGGGTTGCTTTAAAATTGTGCTTAAAATGGGATTTTAAAATTATTATACTAATAAAGCTGAATTTGCTAAGGAAGCTAAACAGTGGCTCAAAGAGGCTGAAATATTTGAGCGGGTTGTTGTGTTGTGATGTCTCTATGTGTGCAGTGAGGATATTTAGAGACCTCATTACCATTAGAGGCTGTTGAATAGCTCATTATCATCAGAATCATGTTAATAAAGTACAAGAGTGATCTTGTACATTTCTGAGCATTTCTTTCTTGGCCTTATGTGTCTTTTTCTGTACAGTGTCAGACTCATGAAGGGGAAAGGGGGCTGTGTTCCTCTCCATCTGTCTTATCTTTCACTCAGTTCCATGTAGAAGTGTGTGTGTGTGTGTGTTTGATGGAGCTCCACATTGGAACCATCTGTTTCTTGCTGCCCACCTCCATGAGAGGAGGAGTGGGCTGAAATCAGGACATAATGTTTTGCCCACTGTGGTTGCGAGTGGATGTGGATGTGTTTTGCATGTTGTCTCAAAATGTTTCCTTTCTGTATTCTGTTTTCAACGGTGGCTGCCATCTTGTGCAATGGCCACCGGCAGCGCCAGGGGGGGTCTTGGGGGGTCTCAAGACCCTGCCAAAAAAAGGCCTTGTCCCCCCCACCCACTTCCTGATTAAAAATATATATATATATATATCCGGGATAAAGTTTAAAAAATGTTTCTCTTCAAACTACGCAGAACAATAATAATTAATAATTAATTCGACATTTATGAACGAGTCAATCTTTTGTTCGTTATCTGGCTCGGCTCGGTGTTCATCTTCAGTTCTCTCTTCACAACAGTTCAGTCAGTGTACTGTGTGAGTAAATGATTTACTCCGGGATATTGGTTTGTTTGCACTCAGAGGGAGGGTCAGCCACATTAAAAAAGTGGATTAATGCTTATTGGAGACGCGAACCGTTTCAAACGATTCAGTTCGATTCGGTGAACTGATTCAAGAAGAAACGGTTAAATCGAATGATTCGTTCACGAAAACAAAGTAGTTGATATGCTGTGTTGTTTTTGTTGTTTAGTAGCAGCAATATGCAGTTATTAGCTGTGTCCACTGTATTTTTGGTTGGTTTTCATGAGACCCCCCTTGAAATGACCAGGACCCCCCATTGCCCCCCAAACAAAATCATCTGGAGCCGCCACTGGCAATGGCTAAGGATTTGCGGCCATCTTATGCAGTGACGCTGGGCTGGCGGCCATCTTGTGCAGAGGAGCTGGGCTGGTGGCCATCTTGTGCAGGGGCGCTGGGCTCGGGCCATCTTGTGATGAAGCTCAGGTACAGGGACCACAGAACGGAAAGGAGCTGGACACCTCGGAATAGTGACCTCCTCAACTGTAAAGGGAGAGCCACAAAACTGCAAAACAAAGTCAATAAACTGTTCCAGGGTCCAGCTAGGGTCTTCCTCTGGTAAATTTAAGCTTATATTAACATCAAGACCACTCCAGAAACAGTCCTTTACCAAATCCTCATCTCCAGGCATAAGGTGGCTATACTGAAGGAATTCCTCCACATAAAGCTCAATGGGTTGGCCATCTTGAAAAATGAAGCAAAGCACACTTACGGGGTCGTTAATTTCTGATGTGCACACTTTTATAGCATTAAAATGTGTATTGTTTCATTTGGTTAACTGTAAGTGTTTGTTTAAAATCTCTTAACTTGTGGGAGGACGCCAGCGCACGGAAGCGTTCTTTGTTTACATTAGTTCATAGGAAAATGCAGCCCTGAAGAGTTTTGTAAATAATAGCCTATAAAAGCCTGACATGCCAATAAAGCACTGATCATGCTATGTGACAGGAATTTTTACTGGAAGTGCACTTTAGAGGATGAATTTAACAATAACTATATAAATATCCTAACCCTATAATAATTAATAGTAGAATTATAAATTAATAATTCGCTAGTTTCATTTGTAAATGAAAACACTCATTTATCACAGAACATTAATTAGGTAAGCAATACACGAATTGAAAGGGGAAAATAAGTATAACAAATATAAAAATATAGCCCTAATTAATATAATATTATTATCAATTATATACGGTTAGCCTATATGAATGAATGAATGAATGAATAAATGAATGATGCATTTATATAGTGCTTTATTGTGTATTGTTGTCCACTCAAAGTGCTCTACAATCATGTGAAGGGTCTCTCCTCAACCACCAGCAGTGTGCAGCATCCACTTGGATATATTATATATACCATATTTTCCGGACTATAAGTCGCACTTTTTTTTCGTTATAATAGTTTGGCTATTCCTGCGACTTATAGTCAGGTGCGACTTATTTATCAAAATTAATTTGACATGAACCAAGACGAAACATTACCGTCTACAGCCGCGAGAGGGCGCTCTATGCTGCTCTGTGCTCCTGTAGCCTACTACTGAAAACAGAGCGCCTTCTCGCGGCTGTAGACGGTAATGTTTTCTCTTGGTTCTTGGTTGTAAATAAATGTGATTTATATAGTCCAGTGCGACTTATGTTTTTTTCCTCGTCATGACGTATTTTTGGACTGATGCGACTTATACTTAGGTGTGACTTATAGTTCGAAAAATACGGTAATGATAAAAATAATAATAGCCTTATATGAACATATATTACATAAAAAGACACGATCAACGGACTGTGGGATGGATAAAAAATACTTTATCAATCTCTGATAATCTCAGGTTGCTCTGGTCATCCTGGTTTGTTTATTCTTTGAACTCGTGGCCACGACATTATCACGTTCCCAAGAATTTATATCTCGTGGCCATGACAAAACTAAACCAAAAATTTTTATCTTACAATGAATATAATTTATTCATTTATGCCAGTAGTTATGGAAATGAAAAACGAATTCGCGATCGATATGAAACCTGAGTCGTAGACCTCTTTAATGATGTGTGATAATGTGATGATGAAGTTATAGTTTATGAAGTGAATTGCATTATTTTACATTAAAACTAGCAGTAACTCTGAACTAATGTGAGTGAAGAACGCTTCCGTGTGCTGGCGTCCTCCCACAAGTTAAGCGATTTTAAACAAACTTGCAGTTAACCAAATGAAACAATACACATTTTAATGCTATAAAAGTGTGCACATCAGAAATTAACAGCAGATGTTCATGTTAACAACTTCTTTAACTTGAGCAAACGCTACTAATACACATACATTTGTTAATAAATTAAATTAAATGAAAACATGAATGTTTTAATGCTATTTAATAAAAATAAATGATCCACTCGAAAGTCTCTGCTCATTAGGGCTGCACGATGTGTCGTTTAAGCATCGATATCGCGATGAACGAATCCACGATAGTCACATCGCAGGATGTGCGATGTAGGCTGTCGTAGTTGATCCGTTATTCATTAACAGTACGGGCCAGCTGCTCCCCGGCCCTTGACAAATGTGATTCGTGGATTAATTGCACAGCTTAACCATCATAGAGTGAAAGTTTATCATTGACAGGACTGAAAAATACATGCAAGTTTAAAACAGTGCCACAAAGAGAGACGTGCAGAAAAGTGAAGCGCAAAGAAAAAATGGTATCGCAAGCTCAAACTAGACTGACATGCAAAATAAAAGCAGCGTTGCAAATAAATTAATAGATATGACCATGGAAAATATGTATTGCGAAATCATTGCTTTCGCGCTGTTTCATTTATGTTTTGCAATTCTTAATTTTTGTTTGCAAAAAGCTAATTTATTTTCCTCAATACTTTAATTTTCGTTTGCAAAACTTTATTTTCTTTTGCAAAACGTAATTTTTTTTGCGTATATATATAGCGTTAAATTGACTCCATACTCCAGCTGATGATCGTGACATGGAGAGCTCTCTGACCCTCCCATAGACAGCAAGGATCCTTACACAATCAAGGCTCAGAAATGTAGCAAGGAGATCCTTAAAATAATCCGTGTTACATCAGTGGTTCAACCATAATTTTAAGAAGCTATGAGAATACTTTTTGTGAGCAAAGAAAACTAAAATAACAACTTAATTCAACATTTTGTCTGCTTCGCATCACCCTGTCATTATTTTGGAGAGTATCACATACAAAACAACATATGTATGCGGATATGTTGTTTATGTTTAGATCAAAGTGCAAACAACATATCCACATGCATATGTTGTGTACGTCGTTTACATATGTGATACTTTCCAAAATGGTGCCAGGGTGATGTGAAGGAGACAAATTGTTGTAAAAAGACATCATTTTTATTTTCTTTGCACACAGAACAAAAAGTATTCTCATAGCTTTGTAAAATTACGGTTGAACCACTGTCACATGAATTATTTTACCAATGTCTTTACTACATTTCTGGACCTTGTTCATGTAAGGATCATTTATGTCTATGGTAGGGTCAGAGAGCTCTCCAATTTTATAAATAATATCTTAATTTGGATTCCGAAGATGGTTTGGAACAACATGATGGTAAGTAATTAATGACGTAATTGTCATTTTTGGATGAACTATTCCTTTAAATAAACTTTATTATTGGTTTTCAGCAAAATTAAAACTTTATTTTTGGTTTCAGTAAAAAATTTATTTCCGTGCATCAGCATCTAAAAGATCATGTTTGGCCTTCCCAGGTATTTTTCTTCATTCAGTTGAAATACAACTTAAATCCATCCTTTTTGACATGTTTTCCATTTTCTTGCTGTATTCAAGGTGATTTGACTCAGTTTTAAAATTCAAATGTGTTTTATGCAATTGGTAGGCTGACATGGAATCTGCGCCCACATCAATTTGCTGAAAGTACAATATCTCATAGATAAAATTCTACAACCATGGTTTTAGCTATGAATGAGAGTGTAGTACCTTCAGTTACGTTTAGATGTTATTAGGGGCCAAGCACCGAAAGTGCATAGGCACCTATTGTATCCGTTAGGATTCTTATTTTTATTCTGCTTCTTCTTCCGCCGCAAGTCTATGGCAGCCCATAGAATCACTTGCGGGAAAGTTGTGCAATTTGGCACACTCATAGAGGACAATATCAACATTAACCACAGCACGTTTAACTCTCTAGCGCCACCCCTTGTCCAAAGATTAAATGTTTCTATAATAATAACTTTTGAACCGTAAGCCACAATTATTTTTCCTCTGAATCCTTGGCTCATGCCAAGTCGAATGAACACCAAAATTCAAAAAGTTATGGAATTCAAGTTGATTCATCCAACCGTTCTCGAATGACACGTGAACACATTTGATGAAAAGCACGCAAGAATGCATGCGAGGCTATATCTCGGCAACGGTTTGGCATATTGAGACCAAACTTGGTGTGTGTTATAATAACCATGACCTGAGACTACCTGCAGTGTTTCGATGCAGCACCACCTAGTGGTCAGGAGATATGAAAAAAATCATATTTTTACTTATAACTTCTGAATGGTATGGCCAAAAATCACAAAACTGGTCTCTTTAGATTCAGTTAGTCATGTTGAGAATTTTTCCGTGTCAGCCATTTTAGGCATCGGCCATTTTGAATTATGTTTTAAAATGCTGTATTTTTTGAACGCAGCATTGTATCGTTACGAAAATAATTACAAAAATCTTCGGCTCCATGCCCTGAAGGTACTCAAAAAGTTTGGTGGCAAAAGTTATAATGAAATATCACAAAAATGCTAATACCTTTTGAATAAATTAGTGAAAATGGTCTCCCTAAATCCTGTGGGTCATGCCGAGAACATCGATTCCAATTATGCCATTTTGATAAATGTTGAAAACCTTTCGAACTCCTCCTAGACTGTTAGTCCGGTTTTCACCAAATTTGACATGGATCATCTTCAGACCATGCTGGCAAAAAGTTATGGATTTCGTGTCGATATACGAAACGGTTCTCATTTATCGCATCAACAAATTTGCTGGAAGGGTGCGAAAATGCATTTGAGGCTGTATCTCTGCAAAGCTTTGACATATTTGCACCAAACTTTGTATCTATCATCGACTCCTCACACTGACTCCTCACAAATTTGGTAACATCGCCACCTATTGGTCAAGAGTAATAAACCATTAATTAACCATGAATAATTACACTTTTAAAAATGCTTATAACTTTTTAATGCATTAGCCTATTGCAATGAAACTGGTCTCAAAATATTCCCTGGTTTATTCTGACAACATAGATACCAAATATGCCAGATTAAGCTAAACTACCATTTTGATTTATGTGAAATCCTACTTTTTCGAACTCCTCATCAACCGTAGGTCCGATTTTCACCAAATTTGAATCAAATGATATTAAGACTGTGCAGACAACATGCTATGGATTTTGTGTTGATAGACAAAACAGTTTTTGCATACCACAGCGACGAATTTGAGGCACAATGCCAAAATGACACTTGAGGCTGTATCTCTGCAATGCTTTGGCATATTGACACCAAACTTTGTGTGTGTCATTGACAAGTCACACAGAGTACACCAAATTGATTTGATGACAGCGCCACCTATTGGTCAAACTTGATAAGCCAAGTAATCTTGCTACTAGAGATTGTATTTATGTTTTTTTAGCCATTTCAATTACGATCATAATAAAATTGCTTTACTTGCTCATTGTTCACTTCGTGTGATGCTCCATGCGATGCCTAGCTACTCAACTTTCCACTGGAGTGCTTGGCCCCTTAATTGCTGCTTGCAGCTATATTTATGTTTATATCCATTTGTGAAAATAAAAAGGCAAACAGTCTGAGTACAGCTATTGTTATTTCAAACTCCTGGTCTAGATTGTCTGCAGTGCAGTATTGTGGACTACTATGCGCTTTATCCTTTCATCAGTCACATGGTTATTTCCATTCATTTCTCAAACAGTGTTTCTCTCTTTTTTTACTTCCCCCACCCCTTCCTCTCTCTGTCCAGATAACATGTTTGCAAGATTTTTTCGGGGACGATGACGTGTTCATCGCATGCGGGCCTGAAAAGTACCGTTACGCGCAGGACGATTTTGTGTTGGATCACAGTGGTAAGGCTTCCACAGCCTTTATAACCGGTAGGCTCAGCTAAACACTAACTTCATTTCAACCCAATGTCTCTCATACTAAACTCTTATAATGTATATTTATCCCTTCACTACACATCTAGGAACACGTCATTCATGGATACAGATACGTGGCTGTTAATGCATTTGAAACAAATGATACAATTTTTATGTTTATTTGTCCATTGTCTGTAATTGTATTGGATATATTAATTAGTGTATCAGTGTATCAGCCAATCATCTGCTTTGGCTAATAAAAGTAATTGTCTTCATAATAAAAATAAGCATTTATCTAATTGTACAAACCCGTTTCCAAAAAATTTGGGACACTGTACAAATTGTGAGTAAAAAAGGAATGGAATAATTTTTTAACTTTTTTGAGATGTGTTTTGATGCCATAAAATTTAAAATCAACTTATTTTTCCCTTAAAATGATACATTTCCTCAGTTTAAACATTTGATATGTTCAGTATAGTCTGTTTTTATTCACAATTTGTACAGTGTCCCAACTGTACTTGGAATCGGGTTGGAATCGGGTTTGTATTTGTTTGCATTATGATTAACATACACTACTAAATGTTTCGGGTCAGTTTTTTTTTTAATGAAATTAATACTTTTGTTCAGCAAGGATGCATTAATTTGATCAAAAGTGAAAGTACAGACATTTACAATGTTACAAACCATTTTTTTTTTACTTTCTATGCATCAAAGAATTCTGAAAATATATCTGTTACAGTTTCCATAAAAAAAATGGCAGCAAAATGTTTTTAGCATTGTTATTAAAAGTAAATGCTAGTTAAAATTATCATCAGCTTTAATATGAACTTACCAATATCTTTTTATCTGCACAAAAAACACCACACAGTTGTCGCCTTCAGAAAAATAAGTGATAGTTTTTTAATAGTATCTTTTCCATGATGGACTCATTCATTCACATTCATTCATTAGGCTGCAAAAATGTATTCTTTTTCCAGAATGAACACAACCGTCAGAGGAAGTGACCTTGTTATGAGCAGTTCCTCACCATTGTTCATTGTGTAGACTGTGTTTGTGTACTAGTGAAAATGATAATGCAGGTGTAGAAGTGAAGACGATCTGCAGCTGTGGATTTCAAACAAAATCCAAAATGCCTATAATTTTCATCCTGTTTTGCTGAAATGCCTCCAGTTTTAGTAGAATTTACCACGCACACACACACACACACACACACACACACACACACACACACACACACACACACTTGAAATCTTGATTCATAGCTGTGTGAATTTAGTTCATCTGCTTGCCATTTTGTCCTAGTTCTTCTTCGTTGCCCCACTTAGTTTAAGTAGGACTTTTCCAAAAATATGAAACGGTAAGTTTGTGTCTGACAGTATTTACTGCTCAACCTTTTCTTTCTGCAGCAGAAGTGGAGTGTCCTTAAAATGCAAGCCCACCACAATTCTAAATCTTCTGGAACTAAAGAACTCATTACACGTTCTCTCCTTTAGATTCTGCTGTTAAATGCTTAAATTAAGCTCCAAGAAACAGATTAGCTGGGCAGTAATGGCATTTTAATAATGTCATTCAGCTTGTTCTGTCTTCATCACTCCACGATCTGGTACTCATCAGCTAATTTATCACTGCTCGGCGTCATTAGCGAGTGCTGTGTAATCGACAGGACAGATCGGGCCCAGTAGCTGCTGTATGAGTCATTCATTACTAAAGTTCTGCACCCACTGCTCTCATTAGAAAAATGGTCTGCTTTCATAGGCCTTGAGTAGACAATTTGATTACGCCTCTGTGGATTGCTTCACACTCTTGGCACATGTGAATTTGGAACAAGTATGTCAGCAGATACCACTCATTTAGCAACAGGCATCTGTATTAGCCCTAATACAAGCATGCTTTGGTATGTGTATCCATGTATGTTCCTGTCTGTCCTGTCTGTGTGTCCGTTTTCAGAGTCAATAATGGTGACACATGCTTAAATTACTAAATTTATACATTTACATTCAAAAGTTTGGGGTCAGTAGTATTTTTGAAAGAAATTAATACTGTTATTTTAGCAAGGACACCTTAAATCGATCAAAAGTGACAGTAAAGACATTTACTGACCTGATTTTATTTCCTGAAGATTTATCATAATATTAGTCAAGGTTTTTTGCACTAGTTACTTCATCATTTCCACGTTCTCTTTGACCCGTAGAATTAAACATAATGTTTTCTTCAGTGTTGCCAGATTGTTAACGTCCAAGTGTCATACCAGAAGCTCAAAATTATCATATTTGAAAGAAAATGATTGTACACGAGTCATTCTTGCAGAATACACCTATTTGTTACAGCTGTTTATCCTTTTCAGCACGCATTTTCTATATTGTATCGCTAAACTAACTCAGCTTTGAGAGGGCTCATGAGAGAGAGTCATTCTCCACAATTGGCCGAGAAGACATAACGTGAGATGAGAGGGAAGACATGTAACACCACGTTCACGTTCTCTTCACAATCATGATGGTGGACATAGGATGAACAGCTAGATCAATGAGTATAGAAAATGATTTACAATGACCATTATTTAAAGTGCCACAAAATTCTGAAATTATTGTAAATTATGGGAAGTTTTTCATCGGACATCGTACAGAGGTCAAAATTATTATACAAGTACGATAATTATCATGCAAATACAATGATTATCTTGTGTCTGGCAACACTGCCATACTTAATGTTACTAAAAAAATTATAAATAAAAATGAATACATGTATTGATGTTTTAAAAAATGTGAAGCAGCACAACTGTTTTCAGCATTAATGATAATAAATGTTTCTTGAGCAGTAAATCAGCATATTAGAATGATTTCTCAAGGATCATGTGACACTGAAGGCTGAAGTTATGATGCTGAACATTTAGCTTTGATATCACAGGAATAAGTTACATTTTAAAATATTTTACATTTTGAAAACCATAACATTTTCACAATATTAGTTTACTGTATTTTTGACCAAATTAATGCAGCTTTGGTGAGTGTAAAAGATTTATTTCAAAGACATTTTGAAAAATCCCAGAACCTTTGAAATGTAAAGTATAATAAGTCAACCAAAGAGATGAATTATTTGGAATGGGTGGAGACAGTAAGTTCCTATTTTTTCTTGTATCTTTGGGAATGTTTGCAAATGAGGCATCAGGAGACATTATAGACAAGCATATACATTCTTTGCTCATTTATTTTGTCTCTGTGTCCAGAATGTCAGGTCCTCAAGTCCTCCTATTCTTCTCGTTCTGCTCCCCCTGTGAGATACTCTGGTAGTAAAAGTCCAGGATCCACACGCCGCAGCAAATCCCCTGGATCTGGTGAGGATACACTGCACCACCACTAGCACAATCCTGTTACCAAATGAACAATTGTTTAAAAATGTAACATTCACAGTCAATCACTGTGATTCACATGTTTCTTCCTGTAATTTTTTTCTGTTCTGTTCCTTGTTAAATTGCTTTCCTCCCTACTCTAGTGAGAAGAACAGCAGGACAATTCTCAGCAAATAGCCAATCTCCAGTCAAATCACCAAGTAAGCATTTCTCAAGGTTTATTAAACCAAAAATGGTCATAATTTAGTTTTATAAGACCATTTTCATTTTCTCTTTGACCCTTAGAATTAAAGCTAAAGTATAGCTATCGTACCTTTAAGACTTCTAAAGGTAAATCACTTTAGTTATGATTGGCTAACCTCTTCACATGTGAACTGAGTAAAGGTGTGGTCACATTTAACCCTTGTTCAGCAAATCCCTTGCAATCTGAATTTTTTTTGCGCGATGGTGAATGTTTTACCAATGCAGATTTCACATATGTTTCGGGTTGGTCACATGGTTTCAACACATTGACAGCTGTTGTTTGCTTTGAAAGTCTACTGATAATAGTCAATAGATCTTTTTTGTCAGCAAAATTTCTCTAATGTGACCACATCTTAACAGCGCCTCTGCCAAGCTAAATACCAAATAGGTGTTGATAAGTAAAAAGTGGGCTGTCATGTGTTCATTTTCTTTTCAACCACATTTTCTTTACCATAACCAAGACTAACCTATGAGCTGACAACTAGAGAATCTGACAGCCCTATGAAATCCTTGAAGAATTTCCACATATGATTTTGAATTACCTTAAGGACATTCATCTATGGAATGAGCTCTACATGACCTCTAACCCTTAGGTGCAGCATTCAATCACGATAACAGCTCTCCTTCATGGCCTTCCAAATCCATCAGCTAGTCTAGAGAGCTATTTAAAACTCCCTCGCTGGCCACTGCCCCGAACCCTGGCATGCACATAGTCTAATCTATCAGACATACCAAATTGGATGTGTACACTAAATGCAGGCATCATCATCTGCTTTCTGCTTAGAAGGGATAATGCAGTACACACACACCCTAAATTCCTGTGCCCGTGAACTATTAGGGCTCTCTTGCATGCCTGGAGAGAAATCTGCTCATGCCCCCATCGACAAACTTAGCTGGAAATGTCAAGAGCGGCTTTTCTACAAATCCCTGCTCCCTGCGGATTCTGACGCACTTAGGATGCACTGTATCTGGGTGACATGATATATTAAACTGTGTTTTAATTGTTTTTATAACATTATTTTAACGTGGCCTTTACAATGATCTTGTCAATTATGATTTAGCCTTGTGGATTTGGCTGCAGGTGAGTGGTGCACATGAAGCCTTGCTGTGTTTGCATGTTAAGAGACTTATTACTACCACTTATTAGTGGTAGTTCTGGTCATATGTTTTTTTTTTCTTCACACAATTTTAAGTTCATTTTTTCCTGTCATTGAGCCAGCACTTCATTTTCTCTATATACGAAAGGAATGTAAGTATGTCTGACAAATGTACTGTACATGTGAACTGTGTACACTAACACAGTGGTTGTCAAACTTTGTGACTAGGCTGGTAAGTTTCCTCTGGTATATCAGCTGTGAAGACTATGGGAGTCCATATATTAAAATTAGCAACTAAAATAAGTCTAATTAAAATGTAATTAACTATATTTCTGGATTCCATAAGTTTCCAAGGTTCCCATTTTTTTTAACCCGTGAATTTGAATTATTTGTTCAGTTATTTGTGATTTATTTAATAAGGATATAAAAATGCAAAACCTTTATAAAAGCTTGACTTATTTTAAGCAATTTTAAGTCATTATGATGCCCCTTAGTGGACCCCGGCTACCGTTGGTTGAGAATAAGTACATTAAAATGACGAAGACTTTTATAATTTACGTGTTATATAAGTAGAAAAAAAGATGCATTGTTCTGAATAAAAGGCATAATTCACCCAAAAATTATAATTCTGTTATCATTTATATAATTCTTAAGCTATGTGATTATTTTTTTTATTATTTTAGAACACAGAATGTTTCCACTGTTTTAGTCTGAACAGTGTAAGTTAATGGTGACCATGTGTTGTCAATTTGCAAAAGTGAAAAAAAAAAAGACTCTTTAAATGACCGTAAATGTAGTTCATATGACTCATGCACTGCAAACCAAGTCTTCTGAAGTTATATAACCCTTATGGAACAAAAATATATTGCAGTATATTGGAAAATATCATGTAATATATTAGGCATATATTCTTATATATATTTATTTTTTCCAATATATTGCAATATACTGAAAGCGGCAATCATTTGTATATTTTGCAATAAATAATATATATGTATCATCAATATATTATTCAATGTATTCAAATATATAATATATTAGAAAATAAAAATGGAAAATAATATATTACAATATATCACAATATATTTTAAGAAATATATTGGTAAATATATTTTCCTTTCGTAAGGGAATAGCTCTGTGTGAGGAAAATAAGAATTTTAGTTGTCATTCCCCTCCACTATAACTTTCAAACCTAATTTAAATTCACTTATGAGCAGTTACTTTTAAAAGTATTGCATTAAATTATTGCATTACTCAATAAAAAATTTAACTAATTGCATTACTTAGTTAATTTTCATGGAATGTAATACTTTATGTTCCTTTTCCATGTCTTTTTTTTGTCATCTGGGCTAGGCTTGCTTTTTATATATATAACAACAACAACAACAACAAAAAAACTAAAATTATATGTTTTTCTGCCAACTGTAAATGACCTTTCACGCCAAAAGTGAAATTAATAAGCCTCAGCCTGGAAGAAATACCTCTGCCTCTACACCTCACTCCCAATTTCTCTCAGCATGGGGACATTAATGGTGTCAGTGAATAAATGGTGGATTAAAAAAAGTAATCTGATTACATAACTTGCATTACTTGTAATCTGTACCCCCAACACTGCTTATGACTGTAATCACACATTCAAATGAATGGGAACAATATGATTTTAGATAACTGTCACATAGGCTCGCCATTTGGAAACAAGCTTTTTGTTTGTCTTTTTGTTGTCTGTGGAAAAAAGTAAGTCATACAGGTTGGTTGAAAATGAATTAGTGAAATTTGATGATGTAAATTCAAATTTTGATCAGCTGATATTATGCAGGCAATATCATCTTACAGATAACACTGTTACTAATATCTAAGACATGTGCATGTGCTGCATAAAATAAGCAGTGTCAGAAGTAACACTGTGTGACATTGTGTTTCCTCTGTTCTCTGTCTCCCTCCCTCTTCCTGTCACACTCCACAGTAAATGGAGTCCCGAACAGCCAAATCACTACCCCCAGATCCGCCAAATCCTCCAGTTCCTCCCCGACCAGCCCCCGCAGCATGCGCAACTTCAAGGTAAACCCGTTGGCATGGCAACAGGCTTCCACTGTGCTGCTAATCAGTTTACTGGCAAAACACGGCGAGTCTTAGAATAGATTATTTCTTCAAGTCAAAAATAAGATCAGGCTTCTGGATGCTGACTCACGGATGACAGCATCATAACGCTCTCACTCCGGATTAAAAGAGTTTAGTGAAGCTGCATCAATTATTCTCTCAGAACAAATTGAAGCTGCAGTTGTAACGCCCCTAAATTTCTTCAAGTTACAGTGATGACTCTTTATAACGTCACTTTTTCCTATACTTTGTGCTAAACAATTTAAAAAATGTTACTTGCCCCTGATTTTCCATATTAGAGTCTCCACACCATACAGCATTAGAGAGTGTTCAGTTAGCTGTCTGTATAGTGGTGGTTTAGTATCAGGATTGTTTCAACATGATCTTCTAAGGACACTGAAGTCTTCATCAGCACTTGTAACAGAATATCCACTCTGATAGGCCTAATCACTCCTATTCTTAGAAGCATTGTGAGTCTGGGCATTGAGATCTTGCTGAGATCTGACTGCAGATCTGTAATTAAACCAAAGGTCAAAGTCAATTATGATCATAGCCTCGAGAACTCCTGCTGTTAATCTGCTTAATTGACCTGTCTGGCCGACAGTAAGCTTCTTCTCGTAGGGGTGCTATCTTTAAAGCTTCTTGAAAGCACAAGGAGAATTTGAATGACAAGGAGACAATTTCATTCGATTTTAGAGAGGGATTAGTGGTAGATATTGGCATATACTCCCTTAGTCAACTTTTAGGGAAATCTCAGATTTCTTGTTCTTTACAAACAAATTAAAAGGAGAATTCTTCCACATGGCATTTTATAGGATTCAAACATTTGGAATTGAAATGGATAAATATGAATTTATTTTGCCAGTTTTAAGCATATTAATTTAATCTCTTGTACAGTTTGTTATAAATTGCCTTATTTATTTAAATTGTTTTGTTTTTCCTAAGGAACTCTAATATGGTCTCTGTTAAATTTTAGTGAAAAGTGTATTAAATTATACTAAGTCTAACAAGCTATATAAAACCAATGTCTGCAAATTAAGAAATATGCTATTTTTCAGATACTTGTGATTGTGAATGTGTATTGTGAAACAAATTATTCATAGTATTCTACCATTTACTGTACTGGAGATATGGCTGGGTGAGTGGTTTGATGGAAAGTTGCTTGTCAGGCTGGTTCGTTCGTTGCACATTGTTCCTGAGATTTCAAGCTAATTTTAGACCAAATGCGACAACGTTGTGGTTACATAAATATCTTCCCACTTGCCTTTAGTTTAGTTGCAACAAGCGGATGGGAGTCCCCCTCCGTCTCTCTGTACAGGTATTATGAAACTCTGCCTTCTGTAGAATTTGCATTCAAATGAGCTGCAGTTCCTTCTGGGTATACAAGTTTATAGTTGGGAATCTTACATAAATGATTGTATGATCGATTCAGTCATTTTAACAGCATAGTATTTGGCCGTATATTTTAACTTACAATCCATTGGAGTATTTGGATCCTTCAAAAAAGCTTGAAATACCCAACTGGTACTCGTATACTTAGAGGAATCCTGTGGCCTCTATTAAATCAGCTTTAGCCAGGATGCTGCCAGTATTTGTTTCCATTGGCTTACGTAGTCCTCAATCACATGTCACTGTCACTGTCACTTCAGTTTAATTCTTATTTGGCTGCTGAATCAAGATAACATGCAGGCTTTTTAACCATACTGATTACCAGACCATTTAAAATCTTTTAAGACTGGGTCTATTATTTTTTGTGTCAGTCACACGCAGTTTGTCTTCCAGACAGCTCTTTTTTGTCTCCTCATCAACCATTTATTTCACTAAGGATGACGCTCAGTGTCAGATGGCATTGTATTATCGATTATAAATATTATGCTTTATGTGAAGGTTTAGTATAATCGCATAGCTGCTACAGTATAACCAGTTCACATTGCTTTTGTTTTTATCAGGGCTGGGCAATATAATAAGCTTTCATGATTTGTGATGATTTGGTTATAAATATCACAATGCTTTTAGCTGTTTTTTTTTTATTTGGACATTGGCTTGTTTTGCAATCCTTGTATCACTCACCGTGTTGACTGTTAAGACATTTTAATATCTGTGAAATGTTAATCTTTTGTATATGCAGTAAAAGACACAGAAACATTTACACTCATAAAAAGTGATATATTCTGTTAGTCTTGATGTAATGAAATGAGTGAAATAAGGTAATAATGCATACTTTTCCAAAATGTATTTTACTATTTGATATTTTATCTTTTAATGCTTATAATAGCATGTGTTTACTTGCCAGGAATATGGATTTGTGTATCAGGAAGGTAGTACATGTGAATTATTTATTTTTTTATTTTTTTACCAATAATGAATATTCATATTTAAAGCACATTCAACAAAAATGCAGCTTCACCTGTTCCAGGAAAAGCTTGTTTTATGATATTTTATGAAATTCATCTAAATTACTTAATCAAACTAATACTTAAAATCACTCAGAAAATGTTCACTGTAGTTTTATTTTTAGTAAAAATACACAATTGTTTGGGGACAGTAAATTTTTTAATGTTTTTGAAAGAAGCCTTGTGTAAGTGTGTGTGTGTGTGTGTGTGCGTGTGTGCGTGTGTGTGTGTGTGTGTGTGCGCGCGTGCGTGCGTATGTATGTATATATATAAAACATATATAGTAGCAAATGTAAATGTTTAAGAATTTGTCATTTAAAAAACCTATATTGATGAACTATAAATCTAAATAATGTCTATGATGGTTAAGGCCCTGTCTTGAATACTTTTACTTACTACTAAATACACTTATGCTGGGCTACATTTGATGTTTGGTTGATTTAATGGTTCTTTTGATTAGGAAAAAAAATCACTCACTTAATAAATTTCATATCAACAGAATAAATATCATACTTTGTTGTTGTTGTTGTTGTTATATCGCCCAGCCCTATCACTGTAGTATGTAAATAAAACATATATATAGTGCTTTTAATGAGTTCTAAATGTTTAAGGTCTTTTGACTTATTTTGTCTCTGTTTGCAGATTCCTGCACATCACTCCTCTGCAACCAATGTGAATGGCTCCTCAGAGACTCCCCAACAACTCAACAACAGTGTGAGCCCTGAAGGTAAACATCCACCTGAAACGAATCACTTTCATACACTCACTCACCTTGGATCTTACTGTGTTTCAAGCCCAGAAGTCCCCAAAGGGCATTTCAGGGGTATGACAAGGTTTGGCACTGAAAGTGCTGACACATGCCACTCTGTGCCACATTTGCTCAGGCGCTCCACTACACACTCTCCCACACTTTCACACACTGTGGTGGCAGTGTATGAGCAAATGTCCCTGCTCAGCAGCACATGAGTCAGAATGACCTTCAGCAATTTTCTGCATAGTGCACTAACCAAATTTAAACTGTTGGCTGCGGATGTTGGGGCTAATTTGTTATTTGGGGATTTTACGAAACATTCCCCTTCCTCATTGTTTTCACCTTAGTTTTGATCATGTGGTATGAAAATGATATTCTTTCAGTCTGATGTGTTAAATGCATTGGTTTGTTCCCTTTAGTTAATGGAAACAGGAACCTAGCTGCTTCCACAATTATGGACAAGTACAAAATTGGCAAAGTTATAGGTGATGGGAACTTTGCTGTGGTAAAGGAGTGTGTCGAACGGTAAGAAAATGACTTGTTACAAGATGTTTTTTTCTGTCCGAAAAAGATAAAATGGCTCTTTGGGTCAGTTAAATTGTGTTGCAGTTTGTTTGTTTTCCATTCTAAGCTTGTTATTGTCATGAGCACTGATTAAAATGCATAAAGAATACTGTCTACGTCTAGATTCAGTTTTCCTGCTTGTATTTTTAGGCTAAAATGTTCAAAGGAAGATCTCTTGTGCTCTCAAATGACATCCACTTTAAATGCACTCAAAACAAACCATCATTAACCTCCATCTGTTGTTCTGTATCTTTCCATAGATCCACTGGAAAGGAGTTTGCACTGAAGATCATTGATAAAATCAAATGCAGAGGCAAAGTGAGTTGAACTTAACAAATTTTTGCAACACCAGCTAGCCAATGGAGAGCGTGAACTGAGAAAACAACAGGCATAAATATTCCTTACCATCCATGAGACATTTATCATTGTTTTTTATTGGTAATACATATATTTTATCCTTATGACAATGCGGTTATAGCTGCTTATGAGTTTTGAGCACTGGCTGTAAAGTTGGGTTATTGCAATGCAAATGATTTATGCCTCAGTGGTCTGAAATGTTTGGTCCATTTAATGTGGCTGATTAGATCTTTTATGGATTGCCATCTATCCAGCATGCTGCAGTTTTTGCAAGTCATGAGAGAAAAGGTCTACAGATGAGACCCAATTTATCCTAGAGGTGTAAATCCTTTTATTGGAATGGTAAATTGTCTTCTCAAACTGTTGCAACAAAGTTGTAATGTCATTGTATGCTGCTAAAATTTGAATTATTTTCACTAGAATTACTGGAACAGCAAGACCAGTTATTTAGAAGGGGTGTTCACATACTTTGGGCCATGCACTGTATGCATGATATGCAAACAGCATAACATATTAGAGTTTTTGGCCAATGTCTCATAATCTAATTTTAGCCTGCGCTTTAACCGAGGAAGTTAGTTTCCTGTTTGCCTGTTTTCCTGCAAGAGCAAACCTTAGGAATTCATGCAGATTTATGCCTTGGCAGCTGAAGACAAAAGACTGCTGAGAGTTGCTTTAACGGTTGGGAATTTGTTGTGACACATGCTTTGAACACACAGGAGCACCTGATCGAGAGTGAAGTGGCAGTGTTGAGGCGTGTTAAGCATCCTAATATCATCATGCTGATTGAGGAGGTGGATACGCCCACTGAGCTCTATCTAGTCATGGAACTTGTGAAGGTACTGTTTGTTAGTCACCACAGTTTATATATCTCTCAACATTGCACACTTCTCACCACACTACACTAAAGACAACATTAAAAAAAATTATGCTATTTTTACTTGATAATTAATTCTGGTCTTATTGTGCATGATTCATCAGTTTACACTGACAGCAACATTTGTTTTCATATTCTTTTATAAAATATAAAGCTTCTGAAACTTCTAAACGTTAATATTATATGTAACTCTTCGATTTTTCAATGTATAATTTCATATTTATTTTGTTTTTATTTCAGACACTACAATTCATAAATGTGTATTTTTTTACTATATATTTTCAGTATTTATCATATCATATATCATAAATCATTTGATCTTTTGTAACATTTTTACTTTTGACCTGTAGTGCATGTATAAATGAAAACAAAGCGAAATAATATCCTAAATAATATAATATAATATAATATAATATAATATAATATAATATAATATAATATAATATAATATAATATAATATAATATAATATAATATAATATAATATAATATAATATAATATAATATAATATAATATAATATAATATAATATAATATAATATAATATAAACTCAGATGTACCCTGAATTTATAGGAAAGTTAAATGCATTGTAAATGTTGTGTATTGTTGTCAGCTACATTGCACTAAATAGCTGCATTCAATATTATACTCTTGGCCCCATATAAAGGCAGAAACATGTTTGTTACCTCTAGGTTAAAGTGTGTTTTATGCAAAATACAGAGATAGAGATTTTTTGTTGTTTGTATTGACATCTGTGTGTTTCAGGGTGGAGATCTGTTTGATTCAATCACCTCCTCAACAAAATACACTGAACGAGATGCTAGTGTAATGGTATTCAACCTGGCGGCAGCCCTCAGATATCTGCACCGGATGTGTATTGTCCATCGAGACATCAAACCTGAGAATCTGCTGGTATGCACATATACACAGACAACCGTCAAAAGAGACATTAAATATGCAATATACAGGTATATACACCTCCACACCTTGCACAGTGACAATAAATCCGAAAAATACAACACATACACAGCAGTACAGAAATACAAAACTTTGTATTTCAACAAACTAAACAACTTTGCACTTGGTACATATAAAAAGGACTTACGGTATGTCAAGGAAAGAATGTAAATTGATTAAAAGAATCCTTTTGCCTTTCATTATATGTGTGTTGTAGGTGTGTGAGTATCCTAATGGTACAAAGTCCTTAAAGTTGGGTGATTTTGGCTTGGCCACAGTGGTTGAAGGGCCACTGTACACTGTTTGTGGAACCCCCACTTATGTTGCCCCAGAAATCATAGCAGAGTCAGGGTAAGAATCGCTGATTATCATTGTTTTTTGAAGGGATATTGCTATGGAGGCATGAGTAGCTGTTTAATAGCCTTTAAAATGCTGGGGGCTGAATGTTATTAACTGTGTCTTCCTGTTTGGGCATCACCTCAGATACGGGCTAAAAGTGGACATCTGGGCAGCTGGAGTAATTACCTACATCCTCCTATGTGGCTTCCCACCGTTCCGCAGGTACCACTATAATACCTGCTCAGTCTTTCATGTTAATAAACAACCGTGTTTAAAATCGAATGTTTAGTCTCATGTTGTTCATATTGCTGATGTTTTGTATATATTGTACTCAGCAGTTGTTGTAGATTAAATGTATGTTTTAATTGTCTTTGTGCTTGCCATTTGTTTTTGTAGTGAGAATAACCTCCAGGAGGACCTATTTGATCAGATCCTGATGGGGCGTTTAGATTTCCCATCACCCTTTTGGGACAATATCACAGATTCTGCTAAAGTGAGTACAGACAAACATATCATGACAATATTTCAAGGAGTAAAACACTAAAAGGAACTTAAGTTTTTCTTAAAATGTCGAATTTGCAAGAAATGATCTCACCCACTGGCCATTCAAGACATAGATGAGTTTGTTTCTTTATCGGGACAGATTTGGAGTAATTTAGCATGACATCACTTCCTCACCAATGGATCCTCTGCTGTAAATGGGTGCCGTCAGAATGAGTTGATAAAAACATCAGAATGATCGACAAATAATCCACCCAACTCCACAGTGAGGCAAAAAGATGAATGTTTGTAATAAATCCATAATTGTTTTTATACTCAATGCATAGCTTTCAGCTAAAATGCAAGTCCTCTATTCATGATATTGCTTTCTCCAGAGCTGTTTCTTACAAACATTTTTTTTCATTTCGCAAGACATTCATTGATGGACTGGACTGCGTATTACTTGTGGATTATTATAATGTTTTTATCAGCTGTTTGAACTCTCATTCTGACGGCACCCATTCACTGCCGAGCAGCAGCAACTGATGTAATGCTAAAATTCTCCAAATATGTTCGGATGAAGAATCAAACTCATATATATCTTGAATGACCTGAGGCTTAAGTAAATTTGTTCATTTTTGGCCAGAGCTATTCCTTTAGCATGCTTCAAAACACACTGTCTCACCTTCACTTATTTATCTCGACATCCTTCATTCTTTATGCTGTTCTCAATTCTGACTGCACCCTACTCGGTTTCATCCTACTCGCATCATTATATCATCTCAGTCACATCCTCCTCCTCTCACATTCGCCCCATCCAGCTTTAGAACTGTTTTGCGTGCTGGGTTTCTAACATCTTTCTCTGCAAATTGATGACAGAATTTTTGCTGTGCATGCAAATGTGGACAAGCACAGGACCTTTTTTAGATCATCTTAATGGTCTTTTTACTGGAAATCAGGCCAGTATCTCCTTTGTCTGGTCTTAAATAAGCCCCATGTGTCATAATTTCTATCAAAATTCTAATTCAGATTTTGAAAAGGAAAGATTGAGACTAAATGTCTCACTTAAGGCCCTTTCACACCGGATGCGAAACGAAAAAGCGAATAGTTCGCGTGCGAATAGTTCGCGTCAAAACCATTCACATCAGCCGCGTCGCGAATTTGCGATGTCTGTGACGTTCAGAGAGCTTCAACATTCCAAAACTTTCGCGCCGACAGTTGAGAAAATGGACACTTCAACATCATCATCCAGTGAAGACGAGCTTTTCATCTTCTTTAAAAGACAGAAAAGAAGGTTTTGGGTGCACCCAGTCCTAAAGAACAGAGAGTCTGAAGGGGAGTATGCCAATCTTGTACAGGAGCTAAAACTTTATCATGGCCGGTTCCGCACTTACTTTCGGATGTCTGTGGGACAATTCGAGGAGCTCCTTCAGATAGTGGCACCGCATCTGACGAGACAAACCACAAACTTCAGGGAACCAATTGATCCGGAGCAGCGTCTGGCAGTCTGCTTAAGGTGAGCTGTCCTCTTAAAAACATCAGCCCATAGAACACACACACAAGTAATCAGAAGATCTGTCATTTTTGCTGTGACGTCACCTTTGTTTCCTTGTATGTGATTGGCTGAAGCCTTTTTGTCGCCTCAAAAGTAAAAGAAAATCGACATCGAAGCGAAAAAAATAAAAGTCGTTTTTTCGCCTCAGCACATTCGCGTTCGGTGTGAAAGCACTCATTACACAAACAGCTGATCAAAAAATAAAACCATCGCGTGAATTATTCGCGCGTCAAAATCGCGTCCAGTGTGAAAGAACCTTTAGACTAATGTCTTACAAGCTAAATTACAAACTAAAGGCCCTTTTCTGAAACTTACCATAATTCCTTAGCTTTAAGCACAAATACCTTTGGTACCTTTTCTGTTTTAATGCTAAAAATGTAGAAAACTGTCTTGAAGATATGATCTTTTACTGAAAATATGATCATGGTGTGTCGTGTACAGGAGTTGATTGGTCACATGCTGCAGGTGAATGTGGAGGCCAGATACACAGCGGAGGATGTGCTGTCTCACCCCTGGGTCACGGTAAATGTGTGTGAAAAGGTTGAGTGCTTCGTGTATGTGTGACTTAGGTAATGCATGTGCTACATTACAGTATCAGATTTCAATTTATAAAATATAATACACCTAATGTATTTATGGACATTATTGCATGTAAAGTAGCCAGATTGGCCACAAGGGATTCACCCACACATTCACTCATAAAACATTTTGATTATTTTTCAAACTGAAACCCACAATTTAGTCTGAATTCTCTGGAGAACAGTAATATTGCTCACCATTAGATTGGCCTATCCTAATCCACTTCAATAACCAACAGGAGGATGCTGCAATGGAAAACAATATGAAGATGGAGGTGGCAGGTAAACTCAAAAAGCACTTTAACTCTGTGCAGAAGCAGAGCAACACTTCCCCTGGAGTCTCTGTTATTGTGGTGAGCACACACACTCACACAAGAGAAACAGTCTGCACATCATAACTGCAGCTGCTGTCGTCTGTTAATATTCTACGCTTAAAAAATAACCAATGTCATCCTCTCGGCCCCTAATGTTTAGTCATTTGGATTACAAATAATTCCGAAGCATAGCCGTCACTGAATTTATAGCCACTGTGGACACCAGCATCAAATCAATCAGTTTGTCTCCCTCTGAGCTCATGACTTACATAACTGCTAAATCTCAGGAAATATTAGAGATTATTGCATTGTAAGCAAGCGCAGGACAAAATATGCCAGAGCTATGAATTTGGACATGAGAAAGCAGCCCATTCACTTTCTCCATATCTCCATAATGTATAAAGCTTTCAGACATACCATGAGTAGTGTGAATCAGCTTTTGAAAATCTCTTTAAATATTTGTGTTTAATAGCTAAATTGATGTATAAAAACGACATTACCTATAATCCATAAGAGAGCGAACCAAATACATATGTTTTTGTATATATTTGAGTATGCTGGTTTTTATGCTCACATTCAATGACTATAAGTCATTAGATTTTGTCTATTGTATTTTTTTTCCAAATAATTTGATATGTTTTTAATGTAACATCTTTTAAGGCTGCATTTACTTGATTAAAAATACAGCAATAACAGTAATATAATTACAGAGAAATTTTCACTATTTAAAATAAATCGATGGATGTATTTTAAAATGCAAAACTGAATTTTCAGTAGCAATTACTACAATGTCACATGATCCTTCAAAAATCATTCTAATATGCTGATTTGGATACATATATTAGAAAAGATATGTTAAATACAGGACCAAGCAAATTGGGGGAAAAAGTGTGGTCAGTATAGCTCTCCATAGTGCTTGAAAATCGCTGAAGGACTTATCATAATCCCTTTATTGCTTGGCAGAATGTTCTTTATGAGCTCAGAGGCAGACATGAGTGAAGCATTTTCAGCCATTTCCACCTTCATGTCTTATTAAATTCCCATCCCAGTTCACTGCACCATAACCCCTCACTGCCAGACTTGTGTCTCAGTTCTATTCACTGTCATTAAGGTGTTTGTCTCTGCTAATGTGGTGTTTTCAGTGTTGTCACTGGTCTTCATCTTGTCTGCATTGCCATGGTCAAGAATACTAACTGTCATTCATTGTTTGGACTTGACCCCATTATGCAGAAAGGAAATTTCATTTTAAACTCTTGCAGAGGTGGAAAGTAACGAATTACATTTACTCGCGTTACTGTAATTGAGTAGCTTTTTTGTGTACCAATACTTTTTAAAGTAATTTTTTAAATTTGTAATTTTACTTTTACTTAAGTATATTTTGATTGAAGTATTGTACTTCGCTAAATTTTAAAACACATTAATTACTGAGTAAAAAAAAATAAAAATAAAAAAAATAAATCGCTCACTGGAAACAACGGCAGTAAATAATGGGCAGGAGGCAGGGGCGGCTGGCCAATAGAGGGCGCTAGGGCCCTTTCACATTTGTTTGAAATCACTCAAAATTGTTGCAGGTAATAGTTGTATTTAATCAGCTAATTAATGACTAAGTATTTTGTTTGAGTTAAATTTCAAATGCAAATAGAAAGTTTGTGCAATATGTTTGTTTTTGTGCAAAAATGCCTCAACCTTTTAATATTGGCATTAAATAATTACTTTTCACAGAGCACTGGTATCCTGGGTGGTTATTAATTATAATAGGATTTTTTTATTTATATAGCCTTTCCAACAAAGTCGCTTTACAATATAGGCCTAGGTTAAGGAATTGAACTAAATAAACCTCAACATCAAAGATAGACATACCAAGGGCAGATATAAATATACAGAGTTCAGTTACAAAGTTAGGTTAAAGATTCAAGCAAGTAACATAAACATTAATAATAAGGTAAAATTTAAAGATTCTGAGCTAAAGAGTAATATTCAGACAAAAAAAAAAGGTTTTGAAGGAGAAAAGGGTGAATGCTTGACAGACGTCTTGAGCAAAAGCATTCCACAACCTGGGAGCCACAATGCTATAAGACCTGGTGTCCCATGGTTACCAAGGCCAAGCTATTTAAAATAACCGAATATGACAGCCCCACCTAACATAATTTTCACCAGCCGCCACTGGCAGGAGGGCAAACTGGCGCTAAAATCACAAGAAAGATGCAGACGGAAAAAACAGGCGTTAGTGGTGCAGACACCGCTGAAAACGAAACCCTGTCATATTCTGAAGTTTAACTGAAGGAAATGAAGTGAACCCCTGGCCATATGTATGCTCTATTATGCAGTGTGAGCTGTACTTGCTTAGGAAGACCAAACTAGCAGCTTATAAAATCTCGACAAGACATCAACCCTGCGCAAGAATGTAGAGGTAAGCTAAATAATTGCATCGTTGCATTGGTGGTTAAAATGAAGCTTTGACATTTTAGCAAGAGGTTTTGCACAAATTAGCCAAAAAGACAGTGGTGAGGAGTGTGCTATTTTTGTTTTAATGATGTGCGCGCGCATTTATAGTGCGTTCTTTCACTGTGTGATTCAGTCTCCTAAAATGCATTTAGAATGATCACAAAATTGAAGATATAGGGGCAGAAAATTCACATATTTATATAATTTCATATATTAAATCAAAATCACACAAAGAATGCCATCTTTTCCTCCAAAAATCATCATGAATATATACATACTTATATATAACAGTTCAGTAAACAAGTTAATTAAGAGACTTGCGTTTTAGACACCATATTGCCTTTTTAGCTCTATTTCTACAACAGAAAATAATTCCAAACACAGCCACCAAAGCACAGTTTTGCGTCTCTGAGCAACGTGACAGTGTTTCGTTTCTGAATGAATCAAACGTTTAAATGACTCGGTTCAATCGCAATGACTGACTTATTAACAGTGACTTGCTGACACATACTGGCCATTTTAATTTCACATTTAAAGTATCTTTTGATTTTTTAAAATAATTAATTTCTTATCATTTCAAATGAGTATTCAACATTTTATGTCTTGTATATCAAAACATTATTCATGCATTTGTAACTGCAGGTTAAATGCATTCTTGTCCAGCACTAAACAGTGTAATACATCTAAATGCCACTTCCAATGAATCTTCTGCATTTCCTCTGCATTAAAAGATGAGTTTGTTGATACAGATTTCCCTGGCAACAGCCCAAATGTTTTATTATTCTAAATAACTGATTCCTTTAATTAAAAACAACTACAACCCGAATTCCGGAAAAGTTGGGACGTTTTTTAAATTTTAATAAAATGAAAACTAAAAGACTTTCAAATCACATGAGCCAATATTTTATTCACAATAGAACATAGATAACATAGCAAATGTTTAAACTGAGAAAGTTTACAATTTTATGCACAAAATGAGCTCATTTCAATTTTGATTTCTGCTACAGGTCTCAAAATAGTTGGGACGGGGCATGTTTACCATGGTGTAGCATCTCCTTTTCTTTTCAAAACAGTTTGAAGACGTCTGGGCATTGAGGCTATGAGTTGCTGGAGTTTTGCTGTTGGAATTTGGTCCCATTCTTGCCTTATATAGATTTCCAGCTGCTGAAGAGTTCGTGGTCGTCTTTGACGTATTTTCCGTTTAATGATGCGCCAAATGTTCTCTATAGGTGAAAGATCTGGACTGCAGGCAGGCCAGGTTAGCACCCGGACTCTTCTACGACGAAGCCATGCTGTTGTTATAGCTGCAGTATGTGGTTTTGCATTGTCCTGCTGAAATAAACAAGGCCTTCCCTGAAATAGACGTTGTTTGGAGGGAAGCATATGTTGCTCTAAAACCTTTATATACCTTTCAGCATTCACAGAGCCTTCCAAAACATGCAAGCTGCCCATACCGTATGCACTTATGCACCCCCATACCATCAGAGATGCTGGCTTTTGAACTGAACGCTGATAACATGCTGGAAGGTCTCCCTCCTCTTTAGCCCGGAGGACACGGCGTCCATGATTTCCAACAAGAATGTCAAATTTGGACTCGTCTGACCATAAAACACTATTCCACTTTGAAATAGTCCATTTTAAATGAGCCTTGGCCCACAGGACACGACGGCGCTTCTGGACCATGTCCACATATGGCTTCCTTTTTGCATGATAGAGCTTTAGTTGGCATCTGCTGATGGCACGGCGGATTGTGTTTACCGACAGTGGTTTCTGAAAGTATTCCTGGGCCCATTTAGTAATGTCATTGACACAATCATGCCGATGAGTGATGCAGTGTCGTCTGAGAGCCCGAAGACCACGGGCATCCAATAAAGGTCTCCGGCCTTGTCCCTTACGCACAGAGATTTCTCCAGTTTCTCTGAATCTTTTGATGATGTTATGCACTGTAGATGTTGAGATTTGCAAAGCCTTTGCAATTTGACGTTGAGGAACATTGTTTTTAAAGTTTTCCACAATTTTTTTACGCAGTCTTTCACAGATTGGAGAGCCTCTGCCCATCTTTACTTCTGAGAGACTCTGCTTCTCTAAGACAAAGCTTTTATCGCTAATCATGTTACAGACCTGATATCAATTAACTTAATTAATCACTAGATGTTCTCCCAGCTGAATCTTTTCAAAACTGCTTGCTTTTTTAGCCATTTGTTGCCCCCGTGCCAACTTTTTTGAGACCTGTAGCAGGCATTAAATTTTAAATGAGCTAATTAAGTGGATAAAAGTGTAAAATTTCTCAGTTTAAACATTTGCTATGTTATCTATGTTCTATTGTGAATAAAATATTGGCTCATGTGATTTGAAATTCCTTTAGTTTTCATTTTATTAAAATTTTAAAAACGTCCCAACTTTTCCGGAATTCGGGTTGTAGTTTGAGATTAATAGACCTATCCCAGGGGTGTAAAAACTCAGTTCCTGGAGGGCCGTAGCCCTGCAGAGTTTAGTTCTAACCCTGCTCCAGCACACATATCATGTAGTTTTCAAATAAACCTAAATGATTAGATTAGCTGGATCAGGTGTGTTTAATTAGGGTTATATCTAAACTGTGCAGGACTGTGGCCCTCCAGGAACTGAGTTTGACACCCTTGGCCTGTCCCATTTTTGACTCCCTCCCACTGTTAAAATGTAACTAAGTAATTTTTACTCTGAGTAAATTTTAAATGAGCTACTTTTTACTTTTACTTGAGTAGATTTTTAGACTGGTACTTTTACTTGTACTTAAGTAAAATTTCATTAATGTAATGGTACTTTTACTTGAGTAGAATATTTTTGTACTCTTTCCACCTCTGAACTCTTGTGCGCTCCCCATTTGAGAGTCACACTCATGGTCCCCAAGGGCAAAAGTGACTGGACATCTGAAATATATATTTTTTTTCTTCAGTAAAATCAATCAAATATATTTCTGTTCAATAATCTTTTTTCTTTTGTATTTTGAAAGAATTAATATTTATGCAATAATTATGATAAATTTTTCCCATTGAAAATAGTACTAAACACATTTTCTTTAACAATTTTTACTTTCTTTTTTTTTTTTTATTAATGCAGTATTTCAGATTAAAAAAGAGACTAGGCCTTTAAAATCCAATTTTTGAAGGCAGAATAGCACCTCCTGGTGAGAGCAAAAAATAAATAAAAACCTGTAATTTCATGGTGTAACCACTCCCTAGTTGCTTTTATACATAATTGTTTACTTTTATTAGGTTGTGGATTTTAATGTATATTAAGGCATTCTCAAAGACTTATATTTTTTGTTGTTTTATTTGTTGATTTGAAGTGTTGTTTTTTTGCATTATTATTACTACATTCAAACCTGAACACAGAAAGCCATTTGTTACACAAAACATTACAATTCTATATCAATGTTACAAATTTTAACAGGAATGCTTTACCAGAGCTTAATCCTTCTGGGTCTGATCTGATTTTAACCTCTTATTTCAGTCTTCTGATTCATTTTGCCTATATGATTATATAGGCAAATTATTACATATTATATATATATTTATTATATATTATATACCAGTTTATTTGAGTAAGTATAATTCTATATGTGTGTGTCTGATTGTGTGTAAGTGTGTGAGTGGATGTATCCATTTTACACTCTTGTTTTAGAGTGTAACCTCTTGCTTGCTGTCCACTTTTTTTTACTGCATTGTAGTCGAATTATTGATTTTATTTTACATAGTTGCAGTGTTACAGTCACACCAGTTCATAGGTGTGTATGTGTGTGTACAAGTGTGTGTCCGCGTGTGTGTGAGTTCGTGTGTTGATTTTGCACTCTAGATATTTAAGAGTTTCACCCTTTCATTGCTTTGCAATTTTTTACTGCATTGTGGAGGATCTGTAGATTGTACACATAAAAATGTTCTGTATTTTCGCATTCATTTCCTATGGTCGGTCATTTTTGACCGAAGACCATGAGTGTGACTATTTTTTTTCACGACCACTTAGCTTTTTTGAATCATGCCCTCAATTTTTTTTTTGTGTGTGTTCCCATACCAAGTGTCATAAAAGTCAACAAGTTTCGTACCATTCTGGTGAAGCTATTATTTAAAAAAATTCTAAATGTAAAATTATCTGGTCAGAAATGACCAAAGACTGCACAAGGGTTAATATTTGAAATGATGACCTCAGTATAAATAATTGCTAAGTGTTATATTGAATATTCATGATATATCTGCATTGATTCTGCTGGCTGGAGATATAAAATGAATAAGTATCATATTAGTGGACCTTCATTGTATAGGAAACATTTGTTTATGGCATCATTTTCATTTAAAATACATTGTAAAAACCCTAAGCTTTTGAAACATTAAATAAAAGGTCCTTTTTTGTTCACTTCTCTGCTTGGGAAAGAAGCAGCAGCAGAGACTCTGGCTAAACATGTTTTGATGTGAATCTCATTTGACAGTTTGATCTGTAAGGGCAGGGCTGTATCTACACCCCTTCCTTGCTCTCCCAAGACCCAAAGTGATGTCCACCACTGGATATGGGGTATATGACTCCAAACCTAAACCTCTTTTTAATGAGCTTGATTTCTTTGACTACACTAAACTCTAGCAGTCTCTGCACTCTGATGCCTCTTTTTCCCTCCCCCTTTTTTAGCATTTGCTGGTGTTGCATCTAATTCTAGACAACAATCATACCATACCTCATGTTCCAACCATGATCTGGTCCACTTTTTGTCTTTCCATCTTCTCATTCCACTCCATGTTCATGGTGGCTCTTTAAATGGCTTATATTCTGTGCCATATGGCTTCTTTGCACATTATTGCTGTATATTGTTTCTTTCTGGGCTCTAGCTGAAAGGTTTGTATTGGTGTGCATGCAATACTGACTGCTTGTAAAATTAACACTGCAATCCGATGGCTTCTCTCTCTCTCTGTTACCTAATCCAGAGACAGTCTATTTCATGACAGCTGCCAGGATCCTCAAAAAAAATTCAAAGGACTGAGAATATGAAACTCTGCCATCTTCTGGCAGTATTGTAATTTAATAATTTAAATTAATAAATCTAATGACCGGGAGAGAGAGATGCATAATTATGTACAAAAATTGCCTTGGATTAAATAGTACACTGAAAGGTTTAATTTAGTTATTTAGATTTTTTTATTTTTTTTATAGATAAAATGATGATTTACTTGTTTTTCCTTTCAATTAAATGGTTTATTTTCTTTTTTTTAATAGCTAGTATATTTAGATGTATTAATAGGGTACAAACACACCCTATTTTGTTTTCCTTTTTTTCCAGCTTTTTGAGGAATGTACCAAAGAATCAAGATTGTCAAAATTGAAAGGAATAGCTCAACCCAAAATGATGCTTTTGCCAATTGTTTACCCTCATGTAATTTCAAATATGTTTTTATTTATAATTTTTTTTAAGAATTGTCATATGGGTATTTTAACCATGATCTGTCAGGTTTTACCAATAAAATCAGTATGGATAATTTGGTATGTTCCAGGCAGAAGTGAAAGTAAAAGTATTAAGGACTCCTTTTGAATTTTACATGGCTAAAAGTACAAAAGTAACTGACTTTTAATATACTTAAGTATTAAAAGTACAAACTGATAATTTTTTTTTTTGTGCAATTTTATGTACCTCTATCATTCTGCTAAATATACATCATACACGAATACTTCTTAAAATTACTGATAATTTATGTGTGCAAAAATAAGAAAATATACCAGATAGTTTATAAAAGTTAGAAAAAAGAATTGCATGTTGCCAAATCTAAATATACAATATAAAAACAGATTTACTAAATGTGTTGAGAGGAACTACGCGAATACGACTTTTTATATTATTTGAAACTGCTGCGGCATTGGAGTAAATACATGGGCATTAATCTGGTTAGTTTAACATTATGTAGTTTTTAAACTCTGTTCAGATGGTAATGCACAAATAATTAACCGATTAACCAAAATGTGTCAACTGGTAGAGATTATTGTCTCTCTGTCGCGGTTAAATGCTCACATTGCTGCGCTCGTGGTCATGAAAACGTACAATTAGCATGTGTTTTTAAGCATTGCAGTTTAAAACCGAGTGACTTTAAGTTGTTAAAATGCAATTAGCATAGAAAGAGAATAAATTTAGCTATTTGCGTGCGCTCTGTCTGAAACTCTTGAGGCGTGCACACGTGAAGACAGTGATCATAGAGTGCAGGATTATTGAATGGATGGCTTCTAGGCCTTGAATGGTTAAATACACACACTTGTACATGTCAAAATGCTGTCTTTGCAAGTATCCTCATAAACACAGTTATTTAGGTCTTAAGTGAAAGCAAACATCTGAGAATGAAAACAAGTGTAACAGTATATTGGATACAGGCAGCTCTTAAAGTGACAGCAGTCCTACATTCCTGCTGTCTGTCATTCATGTTAATCAAACAACAAAATCACTAAATCACTTTTGTAACTTTGATAAGAAGAAATACATGTTTAATTTATACTTACATTTTCATTTAGTCATTTAGCAGATGATTTTATCTAAAGTGACTTTAAAATGAGGACAGTGTGAAGCAATCAAAATCACCAAAAGAGCAATGATATATAAGTGCTATAACAAGCCTCAGTTAGCTTAACGCAGTATACGCAGCAAGGTTGTTTTTTTAATTATATAATACATAAAAAGAAAAATAGAAAAAGTATAAAGCAAGCTAATGTTAGAGGCATCTTTTTGCTTTTGTTAATTGTATAATTAATAAAAAGAAAACAAATATAATACAAAAAGAGATTGCTAGACTTATAGGGTCAAATAAAGATGGAACACTGCTACATCTGGTAGGGCATGACAATTTCTCCAGTTCAAAATGCAACGAGGAACGACATTTTTATGAAATGTAGACAAATAAAAACATTATTATGATTTGGAATGTAGTGAAATAAAATTAAAAGTTTACCACAATTAAAATACTCCAGTAAACAAATACTTAAAAATTGTATCGAAGTGCAGTAATTAGATAAATATAAATATCTTTTTATAGTGCCTATTGTCCTTTTGGGAACTTGACAGCTTTTTTTTTTTTTTGACGGAACAAAAATAGCATCATGTGTGTTTGGAAGCATATGGGGGTGAATAACGTCCAAATGTTCATTTCTGAGTGAACTGTCCCTTTAAGTGGCTGTATTTTGCTTTAATCAGGCAAACTGAGTGTTTCTGAAGTAGTCCTTGTGAGCTGTCCCTCAGCTGAAGTGTTAGAGGTTATGTTAGTGTTGTGTATGAATTTGTGCTGTATGTGCTCTGTGAGTAAGACTAGTCTCTGTCCTCTGCTTCTGCTCTCCCCATGGCATTGCTATCCTTTGACTAGCTCCAAGGCAATGGTATGTACTAACACTAACTGCTATGCTCCTCCCTCCCCGCCTGTCTCCTCACACATACACTCTTTTACTGGTAGAAAGTGACAGTAACATCGCTGAAGATGATCATTTTCGTCTACAAGACATGGCAAGTTGCCAGCTTAGAGAATTCTTGACTCGCTTTAATTCTGTTATGAACTTCAGTGGTGTTTATCACTCTCTGCCATTTTCCAGTCTCTTTTATTGCGGTGGTCTTCTCCCACCTGTGATGTGATCAATAGTACTGACTTTTCAGTGAAACCAGGTCATGCATACTGTCTTAGTTTGAACATGTTTCTTTTTACAGCTATGGGAAAAACACAGAACAGCTTGCTTTATTGCTTAAAGGGACACACTAAATTTACTTTGTTCTTGTAAAATGTACTTCATTTACTCACCCACATGTTGTTCATGTGCCTGCCTCTTTTCTGAAGAACACAAAACATGATATTGATTTGTGTATTTTTTGTGTGCGTTTTATTAAATAAATAGAAGATTGAGAACATTTATGTTTTTTAATTTTTTAATGAACAACTCTATACTAAAGATCAAGACTATTTATAAGACTTGAGATTAAATACATATAATATTTTAGATTAAAATGTAAAATCTGGTTAAGTTATCAGCATATAACACTTAATTCTGAAATTCTGTCATGTTCAATTGTCTGACATGGGCGGGGTTTACAATGTGCCTTTAAGATTAAACTGATCTCTCTCTTGACCTCCCAGATCATAACTTCATCTCACTTACTCTTTCCCTACTGAATTGTTTTCAATTTCCTTTCCATTTTTGGGTGGGTGCACCTCATTCGAACATTAACATATTGTGTCTCTCCTGTAGAACACAGCTCTAGATAAGGAAACCATCCAGCTTTCTCGCCGGCGTCAGGACCGCAGCCCCCCTCCTCCAGGAAAGAGCCCTTCCTCCACCCACCCAGAGAGACTACGCTCCCACAAGGGACGCTCATGCGTCCAACTGGAGGACTCTAGAAGTGCTGCTCCCATTGAGCCTTTAGCCTCAACAACCCCCAATGCACCATCAGCACCTCTTCCCTCTCCTCACTCTGCCCCACCTCCCCACTTCCCAGAATGCAGTGCTGAGGCTGAGGCCAGTAAGGGCCTGCCAAAGGAAGAATAATACTACTTAAGGGAAACAATGTGGAGACAATATCAAATATAAATGCATAAATACAAAAATCATGCTAGCTAAAAGTCTGGAATACACTACACTACTCTTGCTCCAATTTGTACAGTCTGGGCGAGTATGTCGTCCGAAGCAAGGTTTCGTAGAAAATTGTGTATTATGAGCACATACTACTGCTTTTTTATTTACAGATTCTGATTCTACTAGTTAAGAGAATACCAAACATTGATATTTAGGACACACATATTGTTTAAATCTGTGTCTCCTTGCAGTGAGGTGTAGTCTCTGAGGACATTTGTTGTGTCCGGAAAGACTTAAAAGCAGGGTTGCCAGGTCTGCAAAACAAAACTAAACCAGTGACTAATCAAAAACTAGCTCAAAACTAGTCCAATAACCCTATCCCAAATATGATAAAAAAAAATAATCCCTAAAATACATATTTTACAGTTACAGTTATGCGTTATACACAATTTCAACTTAAAAGTCACAATAAAAGTGTTTTCATAATTGAGTTCAAAGGTTACCTACTAGCTCCCCCTTAACGTAAACGTAACATCTAGAGCAGGTTCTAAAATATTTCAATATAAGCATTTCAGAATATATATATAAAATGTCGAACCATAAATATATACAATGTGTCAAATCTTTAAATGTACAATTCACCATAAACTTTTAATTCTGTTATCATTTGCTCACCCTCAAGTTGTTCCCAAAAAGGAAGATAATTTGAAGAATGTGGATAGCCAAAGAGTTTCTGGTCCCTACTGAATTCCATAGTATATAGAATTTTGTTAGCCACATTATTCAGAATATCTTCTTTTATGTTCAGCAGAAGAAGGAAATTCATACATGTTTTGCATCAAATTGATTTTCATTTTTGGGTGAACCATTCCCACAGCAACAGCAATTCTGCTGGAAAACGGTGGACATGGCAACCCTGTGTGATCCTCAGTCTTTTAATATATACGGTCTGGTTTTTCTCTGTAACTATTTACAAAGTCAGTAAGATAATGAAGCCTAGTATTTTAAAATCTATTCTGTTTTTAAAAGTCATTTAGTGTAATCCAGCCTTTAACATACGTTCAGTACTGTCTGAATAGTGGCCGTCTGTTGTATCCCTGCTTTCTTCTTCCAGTTTGGCTTCTGATTCCAGCACCCAGGGTGGGTTTGAAAACTTAATGTGTGATTGTTTGTATATAGGTGCTATGGATATGAAAGATCCTCTCTGCTTTTTTATTTACTGAAGTGTTCAACTCATGTCTTGGTTATGAATAGTGAAACACTTTTTAGGGTGGATCTAAACATGCTACCAGAAAAAGACTTTGAAACTGGCAAGAAACTTGCCCTGCTGAGACTTGAAAGTACATTTTCTTGGAGTGTGTGTATGAAAATAGACTGCTTGACTTTTTGACTCTGCTGAAGAAACAAGAAAGCAATTCGCATTTGTGGGGGTGTGTTTTCTTAAGAATGACTAGCACTGCTGTGTTTCTGGGGTCATTTTGCAGTAGTTTAGAGTTGCCTTCATGTGCAGGAAAGCAAGACATCTGTAGGGATTGTTTAAAGTATTGTTCTTTTGCTAATTTATTTGTACAGATTAGACAAAATGTGAAATTGTATTTTAGAATAGTTAGACATTTTCAATCCGGAGTCATTAAGTGCACGATATTTTAATTCCTCTGTTGCAGCAGTATTAGATTACAATCTCAAGTCTTGGATTTGTCATCTGTTGTTCCATGTACTACTTCTGTACTTGTTATCTCTTTGCTCAACATTACACTGATTTTTCAGAACGGTAAGCCTGCAGGGAGTGATGGAGCTTGTTAATTAGGGTATGTGAAATGATGCACTGCTTTTTTCGACATGCATTGGAGGTTTTGAGAAATATAGCAATATTCCGTTTTATTTCTGGAAAGCTAGATTTTATGTTTAATAGATGTCATTTTCTATTAGTGTTCTGTATCATCACATAATAAAAGTAATGCAATAAAATTATCTTGCTGATGTTTATCCTCGTCTTGTCCTTATTATGGTATATGATCACAGAAAACCAACCCAAGTTAAGTTTTGGTTTCTGTAGTCGAGCGAAAAATCAGCAGCAATGCAACATCGCCATCTGCGGGTTGAAGGGCGACACAACATCGAATTAAGAGATTAAAAATTTAACTGCAACTATTTTATTTATTTATTTTAAAGTGCGGTCTTTACTAGTTATATAATCTTATTTGTTTGCCTTTTTTTCATATTATAAGTCAATATATTTTACATTGATTAAGATTCAAGCCTCCCTTCACACATACCTCGTGGTAAAAAAAAAAAAAATTCTTCTGCAACATGGCAACAAAAAGTACAACTATAACAGCATTTTTAAACAGCAGTAGTACTGTAAGAAATTGTATTGCATAAAATGATGAAATGAATTTGCTGCAAGATATATCTAAAGCTGGTCCATATTGACAATTCTGCTCACATATACTTTTCAGTTTAGTGTGAGAAGGGGCCCACCAATTTATTTTATTTTATGTATTTGTGTTTCATGTTATTTGTTTATTTATCTATTATTTTTTATTTTTTTTATTTTTACTTTTTTATGTTTTGTACAATCTTGTTAACTTTAGCGATGGCCCTGCAGCTCTTAGGATGTAGGCCTATACCATTTATAGCTACATATAGTTGTTAAGTGCCCAGATATTATGAAAAGGCCAAAAGTGATTAATATTGATCACAACAATTAACACTTTTTATGTCATTAATATTCAATTTATTTTCTAACGCTTATGGTTAGAAGAGAATAGAATTCATAAAATAAAACGGATAACATTTGGGGTCACAGGTGAGGGTAAATTCAGTTAAACAGCTGTAGCAGACACCACATTCATTTTATGATTAAAACATTTAATATGGAATTCATTTAATACGGGATTCTGATTAGAATGAGCTGTCAAATATTTAGTACAATAATGACCTCTAAACTGGATATTTCCCCTGCTTTTACACTTCAACGCAAGTAAGAATAGTTAGACTAAAATGTAACGATGATATGATTGAGTCCCTCTAAAACTCAATTTCCCATAAGCCCCAAGAGCATCATACGCTAATGCGTCATGGCGTAAACGCCATTGGCCAATTCCTATTGAGTCGGCCATATTGGAATTTGAAGTCTGCTATGCTGTGAGAAAGTCGGCAGGCTCTTATATTATATCGCTCAAAAACAGATCAATTTGAGCCATATTCGCAGCGCCAGAGCCTGGCATTGCACCCAAGATCCCCCTGTTTGTAAACGGAGCGCTGTCTGTGTATTTTGTGGGGTAGAAATGAGTCCTACAGACGCTAAACGCGGAGCGAAGCGCAGGAAGAATAAGCGGGGCGGGGGCGCAGGGAAGGCCGGAGCTCCGCCAACACCCTCCAGCGGCAGCACACACGGAGACCCGAGCACCATCACGAGCCTCAACGGAGAGGTGAGCGGCCCCTGGGGCATGCGAGGCGGTTGATGGGGCATCAGAGCTTGAATGCGGTGTAGTTTAGTTTCGATTCCATGATATTGCAGGCCTAGGAGAGCTCCTGTAGCAGATCTCACGTTTACTGATACTTGGGCTGAGCTTCACTGATCTAGAGCTTTAATCTGAAACAGTTCCTGATCTGATCACAGAAACATGGCAGGAAAATCGTAAAGACGTGTGTAAAGCGTATTTAAAGCGGTTTTATGCAATATGTATGGAATTTTGAGTGATTTGTGTTTCTCGGAGTGATGTGAAGCTAACCGTTAACTTGTCAAGCTCTGTTCAGTATCAGCTGGTGTGTTTACATAAGTATTTCAGTAAATATACTACTTTGTTAACCTTCCAACATAAAAAGAGGAATAAACGCGGTCTGTAGGCTGAAAATGTCAGTGTTTATCAACCGCTATCCACTAATGTTACCACGTAAATAGACAGACCTAATTCTAAAGCCGACAGTGTTCAAAGTTTTCACTTCACGCATTTAATTTATATATAGTTATTTAACATGTCCAACTTATTAAAATGTAAAAGTTTATTTACTTTGTTATTCAATAAATTTGACGTAATAATTGGCCTATTGAACTCCAGTGTCAAGTAGGAGCATAACGGAAGTGCTTGAAAATATTCAACGTTAAATGTCAACAGACCCTTTATTACGTCTGTCAGTGGTTTTGAATTGAGTCTTGCGCAAAGTTTTTGTTTTGGACATAAATGTAGTATGATGTAATGTCATTTCTTAATGTATACTATGTTAATAGTATATTCTTACCTCAGTCTGTCAGCTGCTTTCCTCTGGCTCCAGTTGTGTGTTGATGGTGTCCAGCTGTAAGAAGTGTCAGGGAATGAATAGGCCACTCACAGCACAGGGTCCAGTGTCCAGGGCTTCATCAGAGACTTATTCTTTCTGGTGGTATGCCTCTGTTTCCAAGGAAACCACATCTGTAGCTTAACAAGAGTATCAGTCTGTGTTGACACAAGCAAGTGAAAGAGAGCATTTCATCCCTGGACTGAATTACTTCTCTCTTGCTTGCATGGGTTTTGGATAATGCGATTTCAGAGACTTGAGGGCAAAATATTGTAAAGATGACATTAGTCAGAAATCCTACAGACAGTTAGACATGTTTATGACATGAGTCATATGTATTATGTATTACAATGTTTATTTTTTTCTTGAATAAAACCGGCCAAAATTGAACTGGTCAATTTAGGAGAAGCTGTGTCTAATCTAATCTACAGAGCTTGGAATTGTGGATTTTTTTTCTGTGTGTGTTTAACTAAGCAGTTAAATCAGCTTGAGAAATCTCATTTACCATTTCTTAATACCACTATCAATTATGATTAAAGATGAAATGGGTTTTTCATGTTGTCATTTCCTAAACACTTCTTTCCTCTGCCATTGGTTGGGCACATATTAGCTGTTGGTTAAGTCAATGTATTTTTCGGTCCGCTTTAGACAACCTAGCAGTGTTTGAATAAGATATAAAAAATTGGCTTAAATGACTCTGCTTATTAAGCTGAGATAGAGAGAAGCATGTAAAAAAATCACACATTAGCTATAAAGCAATTAGATGTTTTGATATCGTGCCCATAACTGTCTTTATTCTCACAAATACTGATTTACTGAATAGCTGATAACCTGCTGGCTATTCAGACCTGTGTTAATAATGTGTATCAATTTTACTCAGTCTAAAAGAAAAAAAATTATCATGTTAATTGTGGCTGGGAAAACAGGAAAGGAAATACACTGTGGTTTTCCTTTTTTTTTTTTTTCTTCAGAACCCCGATTTTATAATGAAGATCAATAATTAGCAATATTTTGGATTGTGACCCATCAGTTGAAAATCTCTGCTTACAGGACACTGGTAAGACTAAGTACATTTGGAAGGAATACTTTCTTCATATGTTGTCTTCACAGAATTATTATATAAAAATAGGTGTTCTACTAATATCAGGAGTTCATTCGGGGTCAGCCTTTATCAAGTGAACTGATTTAACTCTGCTGCAAGTTTTTTTTTCCTTGTGAGTAGTGCATTTAGGCGGCTCTCTTTTAGCTTCGAGCTGATGTCGTAAACAACAGTATGTAATTACATTATTGTAATAAGTTTATAACCTTGAGACTTTGGAGAGTTGATTTATGGCCATCTTTTTCTTAAGGTCCCAGTCAATGGCGCTCCACAGTTTTCAGAAGGGCCAGTGAACGCTGACTTCTCAGGAGTCCTTCAGGTAACAGGCAGATTTCTCCCTTTGCAACATTTCTACAGGGCTCTGCCGTATTTGCATTTCCTCTGTGTGGTGTGTGAGCTGTGATTTCCTGAAAGTCTGCTCCACCTTAAGTTTAAGGTTACAGTTTTGAAATGTATTCAAGCACTATGTGTCTTCTAGAGTGTTGATCCATTGATCTCCTGTAGCGGATGGCCATTAGTGCAATGTGAGAGTTTTCCGTTATGGGCATTTGATGTTTCTTGCTGAAGTAAAAGCTGCTTTCTCACAGTTGATTTGTTTCGCTGTCTTTTACTCAGACTCCTTTCACTTTCGGGGGGAACCAGAGGGCCCCCTACACCACAGGTGACCGTTGCCTGCTGTGTCGCAGTGAGCGCAAGGACAGTGTCTCCCAGGACTTGGGAGGACCCAGTCCGAATGGCACAGCCCAGTCGCCCAAATCTTCCAGCGCCCTTCAGTTGCCTTTGTATGTCTGCTCCGACTGCAAACGCACTGTGGAGAACGATGATCGTCAGCCCCCTCTCGACCAGTCTCTGTTGGTATGTTTTGCCTTCCTTCAACACTTTCATGTTTTTCCTCTGCATTTAGTTAAAAAAAACATAAGTGGACAAATAATGATTCTGCTCAGAGGAGTGTTCAATGTTTAAAGGAATTGTTGGTGCTCTCAGTATTTTTCACTTGGTTTATGCCTAATGCAACAAATTGTATGTCTCCAGTTATATCATTAGCCAAATAATAGCGGTTTTATTTTACATGGATATGGTTGCCTCTTGGGGGTTGCCATGTTGAGATCACACAAGTAAACTACATTTTGTTTGACATTTGAAATTGTGATTATAAATGCATTTGGAGCCATTTAGAGTCAGTATAAGTCTAAGATGACTTCCAGGGCAAGATAAAGAAAATATACATGGGTACAACAATTATCCCTGTCCCATTGGTTTGCAAAGAGATCTCTAGTAGATTCATTTTAACTGCAGATTGATTACAGAGGCAGATAGATGTGCTGTTTTCCTGTTGACATTTTTTTGATAAGTATGTTTTTAGACATTTTAGAGCAGAGCTTTCCAAAATTCAGAGGCATAAGACCCCCAAAACTCAGCCAAAGCTTCATGGCCCCTGATTTGCATCTTTGCACACAATTACATCATTTATTCACAATGGTTCCATCAGCATTATGCACACGTCCATAAAAAATATTCAAACCATTTCCTGTGAAGGTAAAATGATTAGCTATATTCTCTTTGCAACTTAATTGCATCTAAGTTCAAAATATTGTCTGTTACATTACATCAAAATCTGTAATAAAAGCTACATAGACATCCAGATCACATATGGATTGCATTTAAATCCATACCTGTGTTGAACAACACTTAAATGATCTTACAACAGGTGCATTCATACTGAAGAGTTTCCCCCTCTCTAAAGTCGAACTACTGCTCACGTGGTATTCTAAAAATGGATGTGCAAGACACTGCAAAAGATGTGAAATCAATAGTCAAAGATTTTATTCTTAATCTTTATATGCAGTGCAGTTGACTGCAAAAAAAAACCCATTCTGTGTGGATGTCTGGCTGTATAGATGTCAATTTAAGGAGATCGGATTAGCAGAGAAACATAATTACCTTGTTAGAGGTCAGGGTATTCAGAGGACAGGTGCAACTTGAGCGGATATGCATTTATTTGTTATGCAATCAGGTCCACTTGTAGAGGTTGATGCACTGTCATACTCCACCCCACATGGCATTGAAAATATGCATCCATCTGTGCATTTTGGAATAGGCAGATGTTTGTGGCTGAAATCTTCTTTTAAATAATTACCTGAATACAGTTTGATATAAGCAGTGTATTTCATCTTGTTATAATAATAAAACGTTTTGATATGTCTCATAATGATACCATGAGAAAAAAAACATTTTATATGTTTTATTTTATTTAGCTTTGGCACCTCGCAATACCTCTGTGGCCCACCGGGGACTGCAGCCCACAGTTTTCGAGTGTGTACTAGTGGATGCTTGCCTTGCCTCATTTCATATGACTTGTTTTGACTTTTTGAACTGCAATTCTGTTCCTAATTCAAACATGTGTATGGGGTATATGGGGAATTTTTACCATTTGATTTTTTATTTTCAAATTATATATATTTTTTTTACTTTTTTTTTGCTAGAATCAGAAATTTTACATTTTAATTTTTACATTTTCATTGCATCTCTACATGTGATGTCTCAATTGTGTTTACATCTGATAAAATGTACTTTTCAGATTTAAGTAGAAGTTGTCCTATATGGTTGACGTACTCTAAACTGGTTTTATTATTTAATAATGTTCTTGTCACTAAAGGGCTCTTTCTTCCAAAAGCAATTTTTAAAAGCATCTTTAGGGAGTCGCTGTAGATTTTAGTTAGAAGAAAACTCAAGGTGGAAATGTCATTTGATCAAAAAAAAAAAAAACGTTTTAATTTTCCCATGTCAACCATATCCAACCCAAATTTGAAGTGTGGAATAAGTAACAGCAGTGGTTCAGAGAGTTTTTGGGAATGGCCTGAAAAAAGAATTGGTGTTGCATAATTCTTTTCTTGTTCTTCACCAGAATCAGGACTTCTTATTGCACATGCCAATGGGTAATGGCGGTTTGTCCCAGGAGCCCTTGGGGGCCGGAGGGAGACTGACAGTCGGTGGTCCTACGCTGCCTGCTCCAGATCTCAGTGCTCCCCTCACTGCAGACACAGTGTGTAGCTGTGAGGCCTGTTATGAGCGGAGGTGAGTCCTGTATCAATCATGTCTGATGTTGGACTTCAGCCGGGCTTGATGCTTACGTTTTTCCCAAGGAGCACATGTGCTCCTAAGATGAGAAATTAAGGAGCGCAATGGAATTTTTTTTTTTTTTTTTTTTTTTTTTTTTTTTTTACAAATTATGTGTTTTAGCTTAATAAGGGGATGTAAAGAGACAATTACAAGCACCAATTTCCATCACTCTCCAATGACTTTATTGCAGGAAGCTGCCTCCATGTCATTTCTGACTTATAACATAAAACAGAGCAATGCCTAAAAGCTGCTATGTGACGAGGTCGTACAGTTAAACAAACTAAAAAAATCCCGGAACTATGTTTTTATAAGCTGTTGACCCCAAAAACCATGTCAAAGGATTTTTCACCACCCTATGTGAATGTGAGAGGAGAGGATATATTAAGAAACTAAATTTTATTGGTCTATGTCAGTACCCCTTTTCCTAACCTTCCTTTTGTTTTAGAAATGATCCAACTGAACAACGTGAATTACCCCAACATCTACAACTTTTTGTCTATTTTGGGGGGTTAAAAGCTTATAAAAACATAGTTCTGTTTTTTTAGCTTGTTTACTGTACACTGTCACTTAGCAGCTTTTAGGCATTGCTCTGTTTTTTGTTAAGAGTTAGAAAAGACAAGGAGGCAGCTTTCCGCAGCAGAGTCAATGGAGAGCGATGGATCGTTTTCCCCCACGGTGGGCGTGGCCTAAATGCACTCGGTCTCTTTTGTGAACATTAAGGCAAATATAAATATAGAATTGACTGTGAAACATTATTTACACAGTTAGGAAAGTAGTGCAGCTGCTTAGTTTTCAGGGTTACCCGGGTAAAGGCAGCATTTCTGCCTCCATCAGCCCCCTCTAGCGAATGTGCATTTCACTCGCTCACTCGCACCATTTTCCAGTTCACAACATCTGTTTTTAGTCAGAAATGCGAGTGAAATGCCCACAGTTTCAAGCCCGGGACTTAATTGTTTATTTCTTTATCTACAATGCTTTGATTGTGGTGTCTTCGGTTAGGGAGATCACGGCTGAGTCAGAGCGGGAGTCACAACAACTGCAGAATCACTGGTCTGAGGTCAGATACCTGGTCCGGTGCATTTACCGGCAGACTGGGACTCCGCTGGCTGATGATAAGGATCAGCCTCTTGACCGGGACAGAGAGAGCATGAAGGAACTCGTTGACAGGTGCTGATTGGTTCTTTAAAGAAAAATAATTTATTTTTTTATTGAAACTGTAAATTGATCAAAAATGGCAGGAAATACATTAATAATGTAATCCTGAAAAACTGCATCATGGTTTCCACAATAATAATAATAAGAAAAACAATTGTTTTCAAAACTAATAATATAATAAATCAGAGTTATTTCTGAAGGATCACTTGACACTCTAGATGATGCATTGACTGCTGTAAATCCAGCAATAATTGTTATTTTAAATCATAATAAACTAGAAAAGATTTATTTGAAACATAAGGAATATTTCACAATATTACAGTTTTTAAGTGCTGTATTGCAGGCTTTTATTGAAAATGACAATAAGCACTGCAGTCTTGTTGATCTGCTAACCCTGTGTGATAATAATTTCACTGGACAACATTTGGAATCTCTCATTTCTCTCCCCAAAGGCTCACCTCACGTTCTTTTTTTTTATTTAGGCTTTGTGAGAAAGACCCCTACCAGTTGTACCAGCGTCTGGAACAGCAGGCAAGGGAATACGTTTTAGAGATGAAAGTGCGGCTACTCAAGCACCTGTCCAAAGGCTCAAAGGCCCCCGGTGCAGCGTCTCAGGGGCCTCCACAGGCCCACCAGTTCATCTCACTGCTGCTAGAGGAGTACAATGCGCTCTGCCAGGCGGCCCGCACCATCAGCAGCTTCCTGCTCACCCTGGTATGTTATTGCAACCCATCCATATTACATGCATACTAGTGTTAAACATTTAACAATACCAGTCTTTCTGCAGCACAGTTAATACTGAGTGCTTGGTTGATCCTGCTTTCAGACACTTGCGTGTGTGATTATGAATAATGAAATTAATAAGCACCACCATCAGTATGGACTACTACTAGCACTGTTCTTCCTCTTCAGGAGAATGAACATTTGCAGAAGTTTCAAGTGACATGGGAGCTCCACAATAAGCACCTTTTTGAGAACCTGGTGTTCTCTGAACCCATCCTGCAAAACAGTCTACCTGCCTTAGTGGCCCAGCTCAGGTATGGTCTTTGTTGAAGTCGTTCAAACTTGTTATAGCATTCCTCTGCATGTATAGATGCCATTATTTTGTTTTGATAAATAGGCAGGGCACAACATCCCATGATTCTTACAGTGAGGATATGTACCGTACACTGCTGGAGAGATACCACCAGCTCGATCAAGAGATGAGTGCAGTGGCTGTCGAATGGCTGGAGTGTGAGAAGAGGATTGATGACTATGTTGATGAGCAGGTATATTTTGATGGCTGGTAATATGAATGTAGCCTTGCATGGTCTGGCATCTGATACCAGTTTTGCCTGTTTCCAGTTGCTTTTCAAGGTTGAAGGTCAGAATCTCACAAATCAAAGGACCGAACCACACAAGTCTTTAATTAATAGAAATGTAAGTTGCAGCACAAGTCATTCATTATTCATTATTAATCTTCATACATGATTTTGCCTTTTGCAAAGCAGTTGATTGAGTTGATGTAAATGAGTTTCTCCTTTTTAAATAAGATGTCTTTAAGAACCAAGCAGCGGATGCTCAAAGAAGATGCAGAGATCTTCAAACAGAAAAGATTTTTTGAAGAGCAGGTAATATTTTCTTTTTGATATTTAAAAAATAAAAAATCATTGAGGCAGGCGTATCCAAATTAAAACCTGCATATACAGTGCTTTCCTGATGACTAATGGAATTAATATTAAATTGAATTTGATATTTACTGTATTCCTGATAAACATGAGAAAATATGTGTGTGTTTTTCTAAAAGCAGCTGTGTATACAAACCACAACTATTGTTTTAATATTGTGATTGCAGTACCTACCGAACAGTGAAAAGTCTCTGGGTGGTGACAGTAAGTTCACAGACACAGTGAAACAGATGCTTTCGTCCAGACTGAGTATCCCCGACTGTCCCAACTGCAACTACAGACGGAGGTGCTTATCAGTTTCAGTCAGTAATAATCTGTGTATATGTAATACGTTTCATTGGCAGGTCTTCCTTTAAAGCGATAAAAATTCCAACCTTTCGGTATCCTTAACCTACACCGTTGTATGTTTGTAGACTGTGTACTTACTGAATTAATGCATTTACCTCCAGATGCACCTGTGATGACTGCAGCCTGTCTCACATCCTGACCTGTGGCATCATGGATGCTCCTATGGCAGAGGATCTGCATCTGAAGCTGCCCCTGCAGGCAGAGCCTCCGCGGGACTACCTGTCAGAGGTCCATCCCCCCAGCATGTCATCGGGCAGCTCAGGGTCCGGCTCGACCCCGGGCTCCCCCATCACCATCCAGCAGCACCCACGCCTCATCCTGCCACACGATGGCACCACCACATTGTGAGTTAAAACTGTTTTGTGCTTTCTCCTTAATATGAAATCAGTCTGATTACTTGAACACTTAATGTGTTCATTTTAATGTATATGAAAAATGTCTGCACTGTAGTTTATATAAATGCAAAATGCAGTCATTTTAACAAAAAGTGTGTTGTTCCCTCTCTGCTTGTTTTATGGCTGCATTATGGCTGCATTGTGGCATAATTATTTTATGAGCTGTCAAGGGTTTTTACGTGGATAATGCTGAAATGTAGGCTAGGAATTTTTATTTTTTGTATTGTGTAGTACTGGTAATATGTCTCCTTTGGATAGTTTTGCAAAATCAGATAAGGGTAAGATCAGGCAAGTTTCAATTATTATAGTCATTACTGTATTCATGACTTCATAATGTACTTTCCTGCTAAGCTCACTTAGTTTCTGTTTTTCAATAATACAGCATCATCAGTTTTTATTACATCACAACTCCAACGACTGATCATTATGTTTCTTTTACTTTCTCTTCTCTGCACCAGCGATCATGAAGTGTCACCACTGTCAGCCATCTACCCTCTCAGTGGGTACGAAGACTCCATGGTGGGGGCCAGCATTAATGGCATTCACACTCAGCTCAGTGGAGGAGAAGAGAGCTTGACCCTTAAAGATAAAGTAGGTGGCAGCTGATCATCTGACAGTGTTGTTGCCGCCTACAGTATACAATAAATATTTGCCAACTGGAAAAATTTGACATTTGAATTTAGAAAGTAAGTTTGCAATAAGCTCTCCTCTCTCATTCTCCTAGTCCTCACGGGGGAGCAGCAGCAGTAGCAGTTCTTCTGAAGGTGATGAGGAGGAGAGGGAGAGTGGTGGGAAGCCTCCAGGCCACAAGAAGTCACTCTCTGGAGGGAAAAATGACTGTCCGCCTCCGTCATACCCTCATACACAGGTAGAGCTGAAGAAAAGATGTTACTGGAACTGATATATATATATATATATATATATATATATATATATAAAGGCCTTTATATATAAAGGTATATATATATATACTCAAGGGTTCATGCTTTTACAATCTAAGACCACCAAGGGGTTGCAAAATATTTACAGATAATATTTTAATATAAATTTTAAATGTATTTAAAAGTAGTGATAAACAGTTCTAAACCTTCTACTCTATTTTAATTTTATTTTACATTTATGTTAAAATATTATTATATACCCCCAGATACTGTAATCTTTAAAGCTTTTCGTAATATTTTTGAGTTGTAGGATTTTTTTTTGGAATGCACCCATATCGTGATTATTCAGCCTCTATTCAGCATTGCTGTTCTTAAGTAGCTTATGTTTATGGTAGGGTACAAAATTGCGTCAAAAGCCTTTTAAATTTATAACAACTCTTAATCCACTTGAGCTGTTACACATATATATGAAGTTGAAGTTGAGTAGCAAATATGGCCTCTGGCGAAATAAATATTTGTTTCCTTTTTTAGGTGGATCAGGTACAACATCCGTGCGAGTGTCATGTGTGCAGTCAGGGCAGTGGGGACACCTCTGGCCTGAACTCCACTTGTCTGCCCACCAGCAGACTGCATGCAGGGGGTCACCAGTTCTTCTCAGAGAAGATGGCAGGCCACCCCGCCCTCCACCTCTACCCCCACATCCACGGCCATCTACCCTTACACAACCTCTCCCACCTGCCCAGACCACTGCTGCCCACTCTCTACTCCACCCCTCCACTCACACACACCAAGGTTAGAAGCACTCACATGCACAGGAAACTCCCAGCCTTCCTTTTGAAAGCTGCGTGGGTGAATTTGCTGTTATTTTTCCAGCCACAAGGGGGGTGACTTGTACCAAAAATCCTAAAAAAGGCACAGGTGAAAATTTCACTTCTTACTGGGCATGTCCCTTTCCACAACATTGACTGTTGCTTATCAAGCAAGGATACAATGTCACCATAAGTTTCCCATTAGATTTTTAAAAATCATTTTAAAATGACATTTCTAAATGCTTTTTATCATATAATGATCACTCTCTTGACATCATCTTCTCTAGACTCTCCCTCCCACCCCTACGTCCAGTCACACAGGCGAAAAGCAGCAAGTGTTCAGCCCATCCCTACCGGAGCACGTCTATCAGAGCTGCTTCAACACAGCGGGGGACTGGAACGGCTCTTTGCCATGTCCCTCGCTCAAACTAGAGAACCTCTGGGACACACACATGATGAAGAACTGGAACCCCTCTGTGCTGCTCCAGGAGCCCCTACCTGGTCAGTTGTCCAATTCAATTAACACGTCAAAGTGGATAAAACTGCATTTAGAGCTATTAATTAAAAGGTTCTTTGAGGAATCAACAATTTTCTTTTCTTTTATGGCATTCTTACAACAATTCACTGTTTGGAAAATTTGTGTTTTGGTGTTTAAAGCAGCATTCGACTAGATCCCATTTGTAGTTCAAGCACTATTGTGTCCCAGACAACTACAAAGAGCAACCTCCTCACCTGTCAGTCATACAGTGTGCTAAAATAAGGGCTTCGGACCTGGCCAGTTACGTGTGGTTTTAAAGGAAATTAAGTGTCAGATCAAATAATTTGGAAAAGCACAATGTGCATACAGGGTCAGGACTTGTGTTTAGATACTTGACAAAAATACCGTAACTGAGAAATAAGCCCTAAAACCATATGTTTGCACGTAGTCTCAGAGTCCATCCTCTCAGTTTATTCAAAATTCTTTTTGGCTGAGCTGTTTTTGACCAAAGTGATATTAGCAACCACAGACCTTTAGTCACCTGGCCATCATTAGCAACATGTTATCCACAGAAGAGGTGTGTTATGTTTATACTCATTAAGCTGTTGTTTGTGCTCTCTCTGGCCCATAATTGATGGGTTTCCCCGAGACCACAGGGCTAGTGGTGAGAAACTGTTGGAAAGAGATCAAAATTTGTGAATGAGTCAAAACGCAAATTTCTAGCACCACACCTCAGACGAGCCGTTTCTGTCCAAAACTAGGTGATGTCATTGCAGAAAAAACAATGACTTGTTCAGTTCGGCTCTATACACATGTGTATTTTATACACTTTCAAGTAGTCACTAAAGGACCAAACAGAATGTGTCTTGTGGCTTTTATTGTTTTCAGTATCTCTCTGACCCTGAAACTCTTCTCCTTATCAAAGGCGACATGCTGGGCCCTCCCCTTCCCGACGTGCCCCTTCTCTCCTCCAGTATGGATCCCAATGTCAATCCCCACCCTGCCCCGGATGGCAAAGAGAAGAAGAACAGCGCCAAGAAAAAGTGTCTCTTCAACTACCAAGATGCCTTCATGGAGGCGAGTGAAGTGGTGATGGCCACCTCCTCCATCTCCAGTACCGCCACCACTGTCCAGTCGAGTAATAATCACTTCCACATTTCTAAATGACCCAGTGTTTAGATTGAATTTTCGCTTTCCTGTGCTTATTTCTCTCATCTTTTCCTTTGTTTTTAGATGAAGTTTTCCATAATTTAGGTAAAGAGGACCATAGACATCTGACTCCTGTTGCTCCTAGGAATAGTCCCACTAGTCTCACGTCTCTCCCTCCTCTCAACGGATCCTCACATCCTTCTTCCCCCAACACACACCTACCCAGTATAGGCACCCAGTCCTTTCCAAAGACTGTAACTCAGACTCCAAGCTTCATGGATGTCCATCAGGGTCTGTGCTTGTCATCTGGTGAGCAGCAAGCTGCCTCGATCGATGGTTTAGTCAGTGGTCCAAATAGCGTATGCAGGTCAGTCCCCCATCTATATCATATCTAAGTTCTCTGTATGATCTTCTTGCTGTGCCAACATTTAAAACAAATAGACAAGCTGCTCTCTTCAATACTAAGTCAAGCTTAAAGTTTATAATGAAATCACCAGAATATGTTCTGGAATTGAGTCCCATTTACTCAAAGTCAGGATGTTATTGTCAGTGATCCGGACTGTGAGGGTCATCGCTGTGAAGGGAACAGAGGCTATGAGCACCAGCCATATGAAGGAGAAGAGAGCCAAGATGAGGACAGCAGCTCGGAGCACAGCTCCTCCACATCCACCTCAACCAATCAGAAAGAAGGAAAGTACTGTGACTGCTGCTACTGTGAATTCTTCGGTCATGGAGGGGTACGGAAACACTCTCACTTGGCTTTCACCTAAATGCTCAAATAAAAGCCTTACTGTTTTAGGATGGGGCTGTGTGACCAAAGTTTTACATCTTTGTGTAAATGAATAAATATGTTATATGACTCGCATAAAAGGAATTTAACTCAATATGATAGATACTAAAAATGTTGTGTATATTAAGTTATCAGTAAGTCATGGCTATTTTTTTGGAAAATCACATACTTAAAATAAGAATAATAATACACTTATATAATATATAATATAATGCATCTCAGTTCATTATGTTGTCTGACATAAGTTATTACCATTTTGGTTGGCAGCTGATTTTATTTATTTATTTATTATAAATCTTTCAGTATCTGTTGATATTGCATATATTTGTCAAATGTAATTTACCTTTGCAGTCATTTAACAATCACTTAAAGTTATCATTGGCCTAGTGGCCTAGTGGTTAGAGAGTTTGACTCCTAACCCTAAGGTTGTAGTTTCGAGTCTCGGGCCGGCAATACGACAACTGAGTTGCCCTTGAGCAAGGCACTGGACCCCCAACTGCTCCCCGGGCGCCACAGCATAAATGGCTGCCCATTGCTCGGGGTGTGTGTTCACTGTGTGTGTGTGTGCACTTTGGGTGGGTTAAAATGCAGAGCATGAATTCTGAGTATGGGTCAACATACTTGGCTGTATGTCACGTCACTTTCACTTTTTTCACTTAATTTAAAACCATAAGATTTGGTTTTTAGTGTTTTATTTATTTACTAGTATTTATTTAGAGAAAATAGTAAAAGTAATAAATTGACTTGTCATTTATTGGTTATCTTCAATAACATTATTAACAGGCTTATTTGTGTTGGAAAATACTTTTTCCTGTCACTTTACCATTAACACAAAGCAGTCTTGCTCACTAATGTAATCCATGTAACTGCATATCTACCGGTATGGTAAAATCTCTTCAAGCTGACACTTTTCTTCCCTCACTTTCAATTATAGTCAGGCACTTTGAGGTATCAAAGCTTCCAATCAGTGTGTGCTGTACTCACAGTGTCATTGATGGATCCGTGCATGTGCTTATTTCCTGCACCATATCAGTTTTGCATGCTTCACTGCTTATGTAAACCAAACCATTAAAAAATATTTTTAGATTCAGTTCATGTTAACCGTTTATTGTTGAAGGTGTCATGAATAAATAAGCTAATCAGGCTCATGTTGTTTGCGCTGTATAGCCACCTGCCGCACCCACCAGTAGGAACTATGCAGAGATGCGGGAGAAGTTGCGACTCAGGCTGACCAAACGGAAGGAGGAACAGCCTAAAAAAGAAGATTTGCTGCTGGAGCGGGATGGGGTGGAGGACCATCGCAAGGTAGAGGACCTGTTACAGTTCATCAACAGCGCAGACAACAAACCAGCCAGTAGCTCCAAAGCAGCCAAACGTGCCCGTCACAAACAGAAGAAGGTAATCTCATTTTGTAATCAGGAATTATGCTCTTTTGTCTAAATCTAATCATCATAAAACTTTTACTTCATTATCTTGTCATAGTCTTAGAAAAAGAAAACCTGGACTATAAATCGCACTGGACTATAAATCGCATTTATTTAGAACCAAGAACCAAGAGAAAACATTACCGTCTACAGCCGGAAGAGGGCGCTCTTTGTCTTCATTGTAGACTAAAGGAGCACTGAGCAGCACAGAGCGCCCTCTGGCGGCTGTAGACGGTAATGTTTTCTCTTGGTTCATTTCCCTCGGCTCATGTCAAATTAATTTTGATAAGTCGCACCTGACTATAAGTCGCAGGACCAGCCAAACTATGAAAAAAGTGAGACTTATAGTCCGGAAAATACGGTAGTTTTGCATAACATTTAATTTTTATTTCTTAAAAAAAAAAAATAAATAAATAAAATAAAAATTATATATATATATATATATATATATATATATATATATATACAGTACAGACCGAAAGTTTGGAAACATTACTATTTTTAATGTTTTTGAAAGAAGTTTCTTCTGCTCATCAAGCCTGCATTTATTTGATCAAAAATACAGAAAAAACAGTAATATTGTGAAACCTGCTGTGTGAAAAAGAGCAGTGAATACTTAGGAAAAAAAAGTGCATTTCAAATATCTTTAAACATTTACCTCTCTCATTCAGTCATAATTAGGCTGCACGACTGAATTTTGAACTGGTAAACGACAAACTAATCACAGAACATGTTTGTAAAGCTTTAAATGTTAACTGTTAAAAAGCAATGTTATCAGCTTTTATGACTAGACATTTGCAAACAACATTGTACTGGAGATTCTGCACAAATGAAAGTCTTAGGGGCCGTTCACAAATCGCGCCTAAAAACGTGTGGAAAACTCTAGGCGCACCTCTTTCTCCTTCTTTCCAAAGTGCTCGTGGCAGAAGCGCCCCTGAGGCATCTGCCTTTGCTAAGCAACCATGACGTGCTTTCTGCTTGAAGACGCGGAAATTTCAGCAAAGGATAAATGGATTTGCAGTTCAAAAAATCGCTTGCAGTAGCTCTGCTACTAAATTTATTTCAAAATGGAAATCGATATACAACTATGATCAGCTGTTCCTTTCATCTTGACTGAGCTTTTAACGTTGTTACGGGAAAGAATGAAGCTGATTGGTTAGTTCTTGTCACATGACCCGCGGTGCGCTTGCGGCATTCTGAAAAGTTGAAATGTTTTAACTCGATGCGGTGCGGTGTTGGAAATAACAAACTTGAGCGCGCAAAAGACGCGATATGTGAACGTCCCCTTAAACAGTTCAGTAGTGCAGAGTTTACAGGTTACTCTTCTTTTTTGAAGGCTCAAAGTAAAGTACTCCCACATCACGCTGAATGCGGCAGAGACGCTGTTCGGGAAGCACGTGACATAAAACGAGGCCAGCTATTGGCTATTCGCTACTTCTCCTGCTGTACTGGCTGAGTAAAACCTCCGGTGGCTCATTACTGCCACACTTTGGTCACCGTAGATTTGAAATATGCACAAAATGAGCCGCTTACGGCAAACAAAAGTTATTTAGCAACGAATAGATGACTAAATTAGTTGACAACTATTTTAATAATCGATTTTAATCGATTAAATCGATTCGTTGTTTCAGCTCTACTTTGGATGCCATAATATACACCTTGTTTAGAGGTCAAATGGCACTGCACATCACCCTAAAAATCATGGTGTGGCACTGGCAAAATTCATATAATTTAAGGAAGGATGAATGGAAAAATGTACCGAGACATTCTTGATAAAAAAAAAAAAAATCTGCTGCCATCTACCAGAATAATGAAGATAAAACAAGGGTGGACATTTCAGAAAGAGAATAAAGCTGCTAGAATGGTCATTAGTCGTTACCAACAAAAGCTTTTGTACAAAGTATTAAATCCATTTCAGTAAGTGTGTTCAATACCTTATCCATGGGTCAATCCATTTTATTACACAGAAACTTAATTTCAGAACGTATTTGTTTTGTTTTCTTTGTATGTACAGTGGTGCTTGAAAGTTTGGGCACCCCTTGCAGAATCTGTGAAAATGTGAATAATAAAAAAAAAATAATAAGAGAGATCATACTAAATGCATGTTTTTTTTTTTTTTTAGTACTGTCCTGAGTAAGATATTGTACATAATGATTTTTACATTTAGTCCACAAGATAAAAAAATTGCTGAAATTATTCAAATAACCCCATTCAAAAGTTTGGGAACCCTTAGTTCTTAATACGGTGTATGGTTACCTGGATGATCCACGACTGTCTTTCTGTTTTGTGATGGTTGTGCATGAGTCCCCTGTTTGTTCTGAACAGTTAAACTGAGAACTGTTCTTCAGAAAAATCTTTAAGGTCCTGCAGATTCTTCAGTTTTCCAGCATCTTTGCATATTTGAACCATTTCCAGCAGTGACTATATGATTTTGAAATGCATCTTTTCACACTGAGGACTATTGAGGCACTCAAACACAACTATTAAAAAGGTTCAAACATTCTTGAAAAACATTTGAACGATGAAGATGGCCAAATTTTTTCTTATTTTGTTGAAATATAATTTTTTTTTTCCATTTAGTTCTCCCCTTCGTAAGCAACAGAAGATATTTGTATGTTTCCTGGAACACAAATTGAGTACAATTTACCCCCCAGCTCTTAATGCATCTTGTTTCCTTCTGGAGCATCAGTGAATGTTTGAACCTTTTTTAATAGTTGTGTTTGAGTGCCTCAATTGTCCTTAAATATTAATGTAATCAATTAAAATCTAACAATACTAACTATACTAACAAACCATACATCAATGAAAAGCTAATTATTCAGTTTTCAGATGATGCATAAATCTTAATTTCAAAAAATTGACCAAATATGACTGGTTTTGTGGTCCAGGGTCACATATATGTATGAGTAATGCATGATATTTGTTATAAAAAAAAAAGTACAATTAAAGTTTATTTATAGAGCACTTTTTTAAAACAATTATTTTCCAAAGTGCTGCACAAGCATAAAATAAAACAATTTTACACATAAGAAAAATAACAAACAATAACATTAACATTAAATACATAAAAACAGCTCTCAAACTGAGTTAAATGCCCAAGCTTAAAAATAAGTTTTAAGCCTGGATTTAAAAACAGCAAGTGTATGGCCAGCCTAACATTTAGAGGCAAGTTATTCCAAAGCTTTGGGGCTGCAACAGCAAAAGCCCGGTCACCCCTGCATTTCAGTCTTGTTCGAGGTACAACCAAAAGTAAGTGGTCCGCAGACTTAAGTGCCCTCGATGGATCGTACAGCTGTATTAAATCTGTATTAAAAAAATCTAGTCATGGATTCAAACTGATATTTGGGGTATCATGGAATTAACTGTCTCAGGTTTTGTTTGGGTGCAGCTGGAGGAGAAAGCCCGTCTAGAGGCAGAGGCTCGGGAACTGGAAGTACAACAGCAACTTCTGAAGGAACAGAGGCGGCAGCAGGAGGAGGAGGAGGCGGCACTTAAGCAAGAGCTGCTTCGTTTGCAGGAAATGCAGCAGTTGCGGGCATCTAAGAAGAAAAAGAAAGACAATAAAGTCAAGGAGTTAACCAAGTCTGAAAATCCTTCTCTCGTTCCAACAACCAACAACCCTAAGCCTCTTCAGCAGACAGCACAGAGTGTTTTAGAAAAGAACATGCAGAACGGCAAAACACAGCTACTGCACAATCTCATTCGTCTCAGTCCTAAGGAGCCTCATCTAGAACCTGAATCCCCCACCGGTGGGAAGAATGGCCCATTGCAACAACCAAACCCAAAGACTTTTAGTGAGAGACCTTCAGATTCTCCTGCCCTCCAGAATGGCACCTCCTCCCACCCAGAGTCCTCCCATACCAAGGTCAAACTCAAACAGCAAGCAAATGGCTCCAAACCCAATGGTGAGGCCACAAAGAGGCCTGCTGAGACCTCCAAAGCTCCAGAGCCTCCAAAACCCGGGAACGCAGCCAGCCCTCAAACTGACACCAAAGCCAAGCAGAAAGCTTCAGACGAGTCAGTGACTGAGATCAAGAGGGACGAGAGGACAAATGGGAAAAAGCCACAGAATGGAGTGAAAGACGAGAGGAACTCTCCTGTTATTGAATCTCCAGCTTTAGACCCTCCTCAGCAGAACGGCAAAGTCCCAAACAACGAGTCCCTTCAGCCCAAAAGTAAAGCCAAGAAGAATAAGAAGAAAAAAGCGGACAAGACTAATAACTCAATAGGTGAGTGTTGTGAATTGCCAAATTGTCTAAAGATGAAGGATAAAAAAGATTTGTTCACTTTTGACTGGAAAATCAAGTCAGAACTCTCTTTGTTGTCCGACAGATGATGTATTTCTGCCCAAAGACATTGATTTGGACAGTGTAGACATGGACGAGACCGAACGTGAGGTGGAATATTTCAAAAGGTACCGTTTGGTATTGGTAAAGTTTTTCTCTGGCATCCATGACCTTTTGTTCCCCAACAAATTCATTTTTCACCCTTTTTGCAGGTTCTGCCTGGACTCCGCACGACAAACAAGGCAGAGGTTGTCCATCAACTGGTCAAATTTTAGCTTGAAGAAGGCCACGTTTGCTGCCCACTAATGGGTTTTCCTTTCAAAAGACAATGGCAGGAATCGATAAGTGTTCCTCCGGTTTCTTCACTCTCTCTCCCATGTTTCTACAGACTGACTGCTGACCCCAGTGCTGCTATGCTTCACCTGCTCCTCCGGTCTACATTATCCATGCCGCCTTGTCCTTGTTGCTGTGGGTTCCTCAAAGAACCCAAAGTGGGCTTGTATTCCTGCAGTACTTCTGGAGGAAAAAAAAAAAGAGCAAAGTCAAAAAAACAACCACAAAATGCTACTCTATAAGTTTATCCCTATTATTTTGGTTTCCCTTTCTTCTTTAAAAAAAGCGTGTGTGCTTTTTGTCAGTGAGTGGGCCATTTCCCTTAGGTCTGTGCCATGTTCTGGGTTTTCTCTGGCTTTATGTACATTAAGATGAAGGCATTGCAAAAGACACGATTCAAGAAAAAAAAAGATGAATATGAAAAAAAGATCCCTTTATTCAGATCAGCTGTGGCTTTGCTCACCTTTGCACCTAGCACTGCACTTCCTCACAACTCGTTGTCAAGAGAATCGGACTGGTCAGCTTCACGTCATTGCCCCAAATCTCTCCCTTTATTGGGAGAGCGGCTAATACTTGACAATGTTCACGTGGTTTTTTCATTTAAAAATGTTCAGTGTAACAACTGTGTTCAAGTTACCATTTTTTGTTTTTCTTTTTCCAACTTGTACCAAGCTTGTATCAGAATATTTCAGAATTGAATCGAAAAGAACAATACTCACTCTATCAATCTGTTATAGAGTGTATATTGTATTAACACTGAAGCCGGACTGGCTACATTTTAACATATTGTTAAGTAATATTAAAATCTTGTCTTTCTTTTTGAAAGATGGAATACAGTAGAGTGGCAGGACATTTCTATGTGTCAATTTGTTTTTTTTTTTTTTTTTTTCGTTTGACTCCATCTCACAACACTTATAAAATTCCTAACCTTATCCAATCAAGGGGAAATACAACACTGACTGCAGATCAACATGAAAGGAGCACCCTAACACCCCTAATTTGCATGACTTGGCACCTTGCAAACGGGTCCGTCCCCGTCGTTCTGGTAAGAACGGATGCATGTGAAACACCACAACCCTTTTCACTCAGTGTTTAAAGTTTTACACTGACTGCATCTGATTACTTCAGCAATCATAACAGTGATAATAGTAATAATAGTTATGCAAACATTCTTGAAAATTTGCTCAAAATGTGAGGTGAAGTCAGGTTTATTTTGCTTGGTTTTCTTTCCTGTGACTTTATTACCAGGGTGTGGCAGGTTCAAGTCAGGGAAAGCATTCTTTCCAATCCAAACAGTGAGCATCATTGGAAGCAGTATGCAGTATTATTGTTGCTGCTGAGAGGTAAGTGCAAGTTGAAAGTAGAAACCTTAAAATAAAAGTATTTCAGATTTTATCATTTGACACTACTTATTTCAGGTAAGCGTGCCCTACTGAATGCATAATAAGATAAAGGTGATATTTCGGTTTATATTTTTAAATAATTTCAGCTTGTCAAGTTGATAAGAAAAAAAAACAGGCCAAAACTACTTGTGATTTTAGCATAAAAACCAAAATAGACTTAATGTTACTTTTGTTTCTGTGCATATTTCTCCGGTTCACATTATTTAGAAGGAAAAATTATATATATATATATATATATATATATATATATATATATATATAATTATTTTTTTTATTATTTTTTTTTTTTCAGAAATGCTGCCCTTCAGAGTTTTTTTTTTTTTTTTTGCTTTCCTATCAATAATTTTGAGGTCTGCTTGCCCTGTCTGACTCCTCATCTTATTTTGGGAATTTAGGCACAATATGGTTAATTTGAGCCAAACTTTGTCTGAATCATTTTGGCGACCCCTTTTTTTTTTTTTAGAAGACATAATCCTTAATAATAATAATATCAGTCATTTTTAAAATAATAAAAACACTGTTTTCTTTTTGCCATTATTAGAGATAGGTCAGAAGTTAGATCTGTCTTTGTGTGTAAGGTCATAGAATTTTGAGGTATGTACGTGATTTTGGCTTTCACTTCCAAATTGCAACAAAAAGTGAGATTACCTCATTCTTCAAAAAAGTTTTTGGAATCCTGTTTTAAAATAGGAGGGAGGGCATATTTTAATCTTTGAAACCACTTGACAGACTATTTCTAAACTTATGACTCCCACAGAAAGGGAACTTTTGTCACTATCCGTCATCATCAAACTTTGTTTTATGTAGGGCTTTTTTTTTTCTTCACTTCCTGCCGAAAAAAAAAAAAAAAAAACTACTTTGCTGTGGTGGAACGCCTACCTCCTTTTTAGCTTGTAACAAAGAAACTGTGTATAACAGGTTCGATGAACTGTTACTTGTCTTGTTCAGGAAAAGATGATCTCATTTCAATAATTGATAGAACATATTTAAGCATATTTTTACACTGCCGTGCAATTCTAAATGGCAAGCATAAAGTATCACAGTTTCCAGGAATATATCAAGCTACATGTATCAAGTCATGTTAAACAGTGATGATAAAAAATATTTCTTGAGCAGCAAATCAGCATGTTAGAATGATTTCTGAAGCATCATGTGACACTAATGATGCTGATAATCAAATTTTTACCATCACAGAAATAAATTACATTTTAAATTACCGGTATATGAATATAGAAAACGGTTGTTTTAAACTGCAATGATATTTTACACTATGGCTGTTTTTATTGTACTTTTGATCAAACAAATGTGAAATTTAAAAAATAAAAGCATTTTAAAACTAGTGGAAGAAAAAATATTTTAGTGCAGTAATTTTCTCAAAGTTTAATTTGGCTCCTAAATATCTCCCAATATTTATTTTTTAATCATCAAAACAAAAAATAAATCACTTAATTAGCTATATGTATTTATATAATTGAAAACTGACCACGTGTTTGCCTGGAAAATCGGAGAATGAACAATGGGAGATTTTGTGAATCTCCTGGTAGTGCTTTTGTAAGTCTGCCCAGTTTTAGTCACCCATGATGCAATGCTGGAGTTACCTCATTTATGTAAAATCTGTTTTACTAAGACATTTCTAGTTTGGGGCCAGATTCAATTTGTACTTTCAACATGAAGTTTAAAATAGTTGTTTTGACTGAATGAGAATGAAGATATATCAGTAAATAAAAATAAATCAATAAATAATAATAATCAAATTAAAAAAAATAAAGAATCTTGTCTCCCATACAAAAAAAAAAAAAAGTCTTTTGCATATGACATTTGGGTATTATCAGTAGAGTGCAAGATAAATTGACTTGGCATACACATCCACATTTGTAACTGTGGAATACGTGTGGAGCCTAGTCGTCTACAGTCAGTCTTCCAGAGCAGGATTTGGACAATAACAGGGTCGTAAAGAAAGTAAGAGCTGGGCTTATTAGAGAGAAATCAAAGATCGGAGATGAGATAGTGAAGTTTGTAATCACTGGTGAAGATCTTTTCATTGAGGATGGCCCAGAGCTGGGGAGAAACTCAAAAGAGGGAAAACCCCCATCGTTCCACATACTGGAATTGACAATGGTGTTCTGTCTAAGCGCTGATCGCTCTTATCAAAAAAAATAACACAACAGGCCATGATAACTCTTAACACAGTCGGTAACAACAACAATCTATGTTGAATAAGGTGCTGCTTTTCCAAATAAGCGCTGAAGTTAGCCAATGCTTGGGAATACCCTGCTTTAAAAGATTAAAGGCCATATTTATCTATTTTGGCATGGCATTTTATAAAAATTTTCCCTCTCTGAACAACGCGGAGGGTAAAGTTAAGGATAATAATGGGTAAACAAGATCCACCATGATAGGCTACTTCAGGTTTTTTTTTTTTTTTTTTTGTGGTGGTGGTGGTGGTTGAATTTTTAAATATCAGTTGTGGAGCTAATTATGTAAGTGACATTTGGTTTTTCTGCGAATAGTTATACTGTAAAAGTCATGTGATCGTGTGACCTAATTATTTCCACTTTCTGAAGGTGGATTTTGTGTGTGTGTGCTTTTCTGCAGTAGATGTGTGGGTCTCGCACTATTGTAGGTGTGCATGAAGTGTTTATGTGGGGAATCCCTTCCAACCAACCTTTCACTTCTCCAAGGAAAAGTTTTCGTAAAAGAACAAAACTACAGCGGGGCCCACACATCCATCACTTCAGCTTTTCGCATCTCCAGTTACGTTCTTCACAGCAAACACGATCTTCTCTATGACTTCAAAACAAATGACTCCTGCAGGTAGAAAAATGACACGCTACGGCCACGAGCATCTACCAAAGTGTGTGCTTGCGCTTGAGTGACGTCATTTCGAGAGTGGTGACTTGACTTAAGTAGAGGGCATGAAACTCCTGCTGGAGTTTTCCCTCCTACCCCCGTGGCAGCTAGATAGGGTCGTGCGTCTGAGCTCATCAAGGGTTTATTGACTCAGGGGACTGTGATCTTGTATGTAATCTGAATACGGGCCTGTACTTATGACCAGTTTCCCAGATACAGTACAACGCAAACATTTCTAGGGAGATATTTAGGAGCCAAATTATGCTTTGAGTTGACAGTTCAATTCTCAGAATCACTCTTCAGAAATCACTTTAGTGATCCTTGTTTTATAAATGTTGTTAGCAACCACCTTGTTCAAGAGTGGTAAAAAAAAAAATCATCACAAAGAGGTATTTTGTGTCATAGAATAAATGTAAAAAAAAAAAAAAAAAATATCCCTCTAAACCTCATATGAAACTCATATGAACCCACAAGGTTTTTCCAGACAAAATATTGTCACAGATGTTTTCATAATGGCTTGGATAATGTGTTATTGGCCTTTAATTAAAAACTATAGCAGCAGTTTAGCTTGGTACATAATGTGTAAACTATATAATGTTTAACATTAGGAATTTAGATTCTGTGATGGTGTACAAGTGCATGTAGTTTCAGTTACAGACACTAGCCTTGTTTGGTCACATAGCCTCCTCCCCTTTAAATAGCCAGTCCCGCTATATCCCTCTACCCGACAGTCGCCTGCTTCTCTTCCTTCTATTCACTTCCAAGCCTCAGGACAGCTGAGAATTTGCTGCTGTTATAGTCTGCCCATTCAGTTGTGCTTGGGAAGGGGCTTTCCACTACTTGTGCACACACTCACACACTTCCAAATCCCATTGGACTTGAGTTTAATGCTTTATGACACACTGTGCCTCATGATCTTGCCAGCATTATCACAACTCTTTCAGTGTCTGGTTTCCCATATCTTACTAAAAATTACCTTTGACTGTACAAGCACTCACAGACACAAACAAGATTACACAGTTTCAAGAAGGGTCCTTAAGCAAATACTTTATTATAAAAATAAATCCTCCTATAGTTATCACGTTTCTCTGTCTTAGTTTGGCATCTCTATGATATCTTCTTCTTGTCACTTGATATTTTTGGCTGTTAGTGCCTTAAAACCCCATTAAAGTGTTCAGATGTGCAGCAATAGGAGGCCATTTTGTCATCGGCAACATCTGAGACGTGCTAATTTCAGGTCTCAATTTACCAGGATGTAGGGAACTTCCTCTCTTACTTAAAACTAGAATGTTTTCAACTGCAGAGGGGGATCGAATGGCAAGTACCTCACAGTCAAAAGGTGCCTTAAAACTCTTGAGAATGTAATGACATTTAAAAATCGGAATCTAAAGTTTGATATATATACATATATATGAATCAGAAAGTCGATTATCAAAAGATTATTAATAGTGTGCGCTGTGCTGCTCTGTATATTCTGGTACAAATGAACATCTCTGATTGAAAATGTAAGCCCAAGGCTGATAATAACAATACACATACAATTAGACGAAAAATTAAATATAAAAATAGATCAATAATCTTTACAAATAGCACCATAACAAAAACAGCATGAATGATATTCGACAGTCTAATAAAGAAGCTTATGTATTAAATATAAAAGGTTATGTTCTTTTATCATCTGTATTTGGCAATAATTAAAATAGCAAAAAGTGCAAACCAGCTGATAAAGAGAATACACATTGGTGAGGTATATGATACCAATTTTACGATCCATCTGAATTATACATAGATCTGCAATACAGTATTAAGCAAAAAATTTGATTGAAGCTCTTAGACAAAATGTACCATGCTGAAAACCATAATACCAAACAAGTGGCAAAACCCAGTGACTTATAAACCACAAATGCTTGAGATTGAATAACCTTTCATAACCAAACCATCTGTGTTCAATGACAGCCATGTGAGTAAGCCTTTAAACTGGGAATGACCAACCCAAAGTCATATCTTGAGTCCTATGCCACAAGCGACCTTCTAAACATCAACCAAGCCCACAATCGTAAAGCCAAGCCTAAAACCCCCCCAGAAAAAAGCTCTTCCTTCGACTCCATCTTGTTTAAACGTGCCCCTGCCTTCATCAACACCCTGTCAAACATCCCATAGTCTGAAAGCTTGTAGTGATTCTGTCCTCAGTGCTTTCTGTGCCCTGTGAAAAGTCAGTGAGGTGAGAGACTCACAGCTTGGCACACTCGTCCCAGTGGTTTAGGTATTCGGTCGCGTGCTCGTCATCATACGTGGTGAGACAGCGAGGGCACTGCAGTTCAGCGGCTCCCTGCGGTGCCGTGTTACTGATAGTCCTTTTTGAGCTTGTTTCTGGGGGACTGTTTCTTCGTGGTTCGGCAGTGTCCTTCTGTCGGTGGGGAACTTTTTTTAGGCCCATGTGAAGTCGCCGTGAGGATGAGGCATCTTGGACGCTCTGAGTGATGAAGAAACAATGCGTGTTATTTAAAGTCAATTGGATTTTAAAGTCTCATGCTGGTCGGGTTGCACTGAAAACAAGTGGTGACTTGTTAAAAATCATAAATGCTCTGGTTTTAAGTCAAAAATCTAATTTGATATAGCTGAATCTACCTAAATATATTAAATTATACCACCAAAACTACTTTTATGGGTTAAATCATGTAGAAATGCGTGTTGTCTCTTCTTCCAGTTTGATTAAGAAAGGGAGGGAAAAATCCAGCATTTAATCAAAATCTATTTTGTAAGTATGTTATTGTGTCACAAATCATCCATGTATTTTTCTTTCTTTCTTTTTTTTTTTTTGACCCCATAATGTTGTAATCAAAATGTAGTCATGACAGATTTCTCTTTTGGTGATATTTTCCAGACTTCTCGAATAATTTAGTCCACTTAAACCCTGCCCATCCATGTTCAACTGCACGCTCAAATTCATTTTTCTCTCTCTTTCTCTCTCTCTCTCTCTCTCTCTCTATATATATATATATATATATATATATATATATATATATATATATATATATATATAAAAGGTTTTTTTTTTTTGTTAATCCACTGCTCTCAGATGTACATCAAGAAACTGAAGAAAAGATCTGTTGCTAATTCAGTTTCATTGTGACTTAAAACAATCCATAATATTTTATATATATATATATATATATATATATATATATATATATATATATATATAAAACCATGTAATATTATTTAATACTAATAATATATTTTTTTTATACTTTTTTCGTGTATCATGTTGGTTAATTTGTATTAAATGACAATAATAAAATAATTTGTAATTATTAAAAAATGGATATAATATAGTATATACCTTTTTTTTTTCTTTTTTTTTGTAAATATCATTACGTTTTTGGGGAGTTCCAACACATGGCATTTTACAACCTAAACTAACCTTGCCTTGCCAAAAAAAAGCAAATGATCTTTTCAAGACTTTCATTCTTTAAGGCTTTTATTTATTTATTTATTTATTATTTTTTTGAGACTTGCCTGTGTGCGTATTTGCAGTTGAAGTCGCCCAACTTCATCTTGAAGGTCCAGGATTTTACCCTGAGCCCTTTCTCTGTCTGCCCTCTCCGATTTGAAGTCCTCAATATAGGCCAAAACCTACAGGAGAACAAAGTCTTTTGGTTTATGGGCAGCACGCCAAACAAAACTACTTCTCACCTTTGTTGTAACAAAAATACCATGACTTCCTGTTTAAGAGGAATTCAAAATAATAATAAAGACCTGCTGCTCAAGCATCTGAATGCGCTCCTGGTCTCTTCTTTTACTGTCATCCCTCTCTCTGCCGAGTCTCTCGCACTCCATCATCTTATCCTGCAGGAGGCCGTTGAGCCGCGCAATCTCCTGCTGGAACAAAGCCACACTGCCCGCAGCCGGAGTTTGGGTCAGGGTCGGACCTGCGGATGCCAGACCGTTTGACTCTTTCAACTTCTGACACAAACCCCTCACGTACTCCTCTCTACTGGAGTCATACTTCTGCCACTTTGAGTTTAAACTTTCCACCTGAGATGGAACAGAGGCATGTATTTATGATGTGAACAGACAAAAATGACACGACATTTTCCAAGAATATTTTACATTGTTATGTCTTTCCATAAAAGGTATTGAGTGACATTTTCTGCAAATGAAACTGGTAAAACAAATGTCAGTGGGTGATGATCAAATAAAATTTCCATCATGTGAGCCTTACATATGCAACTCTCTTTTTAAGCTGGTCGTTCTCCTCTTCTAACTTGCTGATGATGACATTCAGATGGGGAACTTCAGGGGATTCTTTCGGCTGATGAAGATACAAAAAGCAAAGTCAAATATAGTTATTAAATAAAGTGTTTTAAAGGTGGTCCAGATGTTGTAGAATGCTGATAGTTTCCCCAAACACACCTCATTTGCTCGAGTTTTCTGATCCGTCATGGTTGTCTTGCTTTTCTCTTTCTCCAGCCGTCCCAAAAGCTCCTGGCACACATGCACGGTGGCCCCCAGCTGTGTCCTCAACTGCTCGGCTTCTTCAGCTAGAGAGTTGCAAAGGACGGCCCTGGTGGCCTGTGTCCGATCGCTTTCGGCCAAGTTGGAGCGCAGTCGCTGGATCTCCCTTTCTTTCTCCTGGTCAGGCCTTTCCCTGATGATCTCCAGCTCTTGATCCTTCTCCTTCAACGTTTCTTGCAACCTCTGGATCTCCTGGAACATGCAAACAGTCAGAAGACTTTTTCAAGCCCATTTCCTGACAGGTGAACGGAATAAGAAATTCACTTGTCTCACCATATCTAATGCATAGACTGTGAAGTATTCATGTGTTGCTGAACAAATGTATACTCATAAACTGAAAAATATCACTTAAATTACTTCACTTAAATCAGGCTGGTCCATTTTAAAAGGGTTTCGGGTACTTTTTTAAAATTGTAAGACTGGCAGACCATCAGTTAGGACCACCAAATCATTGTAGGCTGGATAAAGCTCTTTTATTATTATTATTATTATTCTTATCTTACTGTGTTTTCTTGATTAAAAAATTCTAGGATTTTACAATGTTTACAGTGCTTTAGATGGCGAGATGTACAGGGAAAAATAATTAACTTGACATATTGTAGATGATTGCATAGGAGAAGCAGGAAGACAAATGAAAAATGTGTTTTATCTTACTGTTTTACTGGTTTCCAATCTCTGGGCGGCGTCTGCCTCTGACTCCTTGAGGTTTTGCTTTAATTTGCAAATTTCCTTACACAAACTCTCGATGAGAGATTTCGACGGCCCTACAATATAGGGCTCCTCTCCCTCTATGACCACTGTTTTATCATACTTCCCCAGTCTTGCCTTCAAATCGGCAATAATTCCGTCTTTGGAGGTGACCAATTGATTTAAACGAGCCATTTCTTGTTGTGTTTCGTGGTAAAATGTGTTGAGTGTAGAGCAGCTGCGCAACTTCGCCCTCAGCGCGTCGTTCTCTCTCTTTATCTCATCCATTCTGAACAATCCGCTCGCGCGTTAAAACCAATACATAAAGTTCGATTTTCCCATATATTGCACAGGTTTGAGTGTCATAGGCTTACTACATGCGTCTGCTGTTGACCAAAGGCAGAAAGCTTCAGCCTATGAGAGCCTCACTCAATTTCGAAATTATCTTATGAAGAGGGGATTTCCTTGCGGGGACTTCCCCATCTCAAATTGGGTATATTTTTTTCTCGTACTTCACATTAAACGTCAAAAAATAGTTCGGTTACAGCCCCTTTTTTGTCATCAAAAGAGTTAATGGTCGAGACGTGTGTGGTTTAATTTAGATTTTACACATTTTAGAGACAGTTGCCGCGCTCCTCGGTGTGTTATCAGGTTTTGGAAGATCACAGTTCAGCTTGACGCCGCCTGCTGCGTGTGCACGAACATTGCGCGCGACCTGTACTTAGCAGCCTACGCGACGCGGTTAAGAGTACACTGTTTCTTTCATTATAACGTTCTAGTTTGTGGCGTCGCTCACGGACAGAGTAAAACGCAGTGTAATTGGACTTCAACACATAAAGTCCCTTATGAAGAGTGTGTTGAATTTGGCTCTCTGGTAAAGGTGGCTTTCAGAAAGACAGATTTTTTTATGAAGTTACGAAGCTAAGGTATGAATCTGATGAAAGTAGGGCAAGTAAAACATTTTTTGACGTTTTTTTAAAGGGATAGTCCACCAACATATGAAGAATGTTTTTTTTTCACCCTCACTTCTTTCCAAACTTTGCCTTCTTCCTTCTGCAGAACACAAAAGATATTTGGAAGAATGTGCTGGTTACCAAAAAGTTTCAGTTCCCTTTGACTTCCATTGAATGTTTTGTCCTACAATGAAAGTAAATTGAACTGAAACAGCTTGGTTACCAACATTCTTAAAAATGTCAAGTTTGGAAGCGGTGTAAATGATGAATCTTTTCGGTCCTTTTATTTAGCCTACATTTATGAACATTTCTTGGCCTACGATGTAAACAAACACACACTCGGAGAGAGAGAGAGAGAGATTATACTATTTTAGCCTAAGTGTTGCTTGCTCACCCCAAAACAATTTGACAATGATGTGGTGTGAAATGAGTGCTGCATTCATATTGAGATTATACAAAATTGTTTAATTTGATGGTACCGTATAATACATTGGCAGCTGAGCAGCTAACCATAAACTCTGAGAAAAATGGCATCTGCCAATTTTATTTTGTCTTTTTAAACTGGGAAATCTGGCAAATTCTTACACATAATATATTGCAGTCTCTAAAATACCCATTATTTAAAGTTTTTACCCCTTCATGTCCAAATGGATGATACCTGCCATTATCTTGGATCACACTTCAGTTGTCTAGACAATGAAAACCAGTGGTGCTTAGTCTGTTATCTGAAGACTGAACCATAAAACAGTCATTTTAATTATACAGCAATTAACAAACTTACAATGTCTAAACCCCCGTTCTTAGAGTAAGGAATCTTTATCCCTCTGCCAAAAGCAGCACAGATGAAACGGTAGAAAGTCCCGCTCAGCATGTAATGTTTGTTTGAGTTCATGATGCTCTGCCTAAGGGAAACCCCACAAGTTTGCCACCATCTTGTGGTATTAAAACAGCAATGGCATGCATTTGACAGATAGATATATTACTTGTGAATAAGTCAATCACACACACATAATAGTTGCAATATTCCAAAGTGCTCTATCATAGCTTGATGTTACACAACTCTTTTTATTGTTGAGGCATGCTTGTGCAAAGGTATGAAGTAAGTCTGTAAAATTACAGGCAATGAAGTTGGTAATTACTCTTGGATTGCATTAGGGCAACCCTTTCATTTTAGTAATGTATGGTGTTTGCATATGCAACTTTTTAGCTTTAAGAATTCCTGGGAAATACAGGACTCATGCAATGCTTGACTTTTTCTTTACTTTATTTATTTGAAAAGGGTTAATACCAACAGTATAAATTAACAGCTACAAAATCTATATAAAAAATACTGACACAACTTCAGCTCCAGAGATATCCATTGATAAAAAGCAAATATAAAAAAAAGAAAGTATAAAATAAAAATATCAATCTATGCCTACAATGTGTAATCTTAAATTAAAAACAGACTGTATAATACAGTATTATTAACATTTGTTTAATGCTTTATATTAATATTATATAAATTTCCTTACATAACCTTTAAATATTTTCCTTAATAGAACATTCCCATTTTAATATATTCCTGGGATTTCCACTTGTAGATATCAGAGCATTGAGTCATAAATTATGTCTTAAACTGCTGCTAGGGCTCAGTGACATCAGGCATTAGGATGCCATTGAAAGGGTCGGTTGCACCATCATCACCGATATCCAGAAAGTCTTCCTCGCTGTCACATTCTTGGCTGTTAGCCCCTGGCTGGCACTCAGTTGAGCGACTTTCGCTGTCGACTGCACTGTTTTTGGACTCGTTGCTTTCACTGCTACTGCTACTGCTGCTGCTGCTGCTGCTGCTGCTGCTGCTGTTGCTGGTACTATACTCGGTACCATCAACATTATAACGGTTTTCAGTGCTTTCACTTGTGTCTGCACTTTTATCCTCTTCCTTTTTGTTTAGAGCAACCATTTCCTGGCTTTCACTTGATTCACTGCTTTCACTTGTTTTTGGTGCATCACTGGTGGATTTGATGTCATTCTCTTCTGACTGGCTGGTCTCTTGCACAAATGCATTGTTGTTCTTATGGACCCATTTGAGGGTGTAGATCCAGCCCTGTATGAATGCATTATGATGGTCATTATTCCTGTGTAACCACACGTTTGTTGTACGATGCGTGAAATTGGACGTTCCTTACCCTACGAGCATTCTCTTTACTGCTTTGAGTGTTATCTGATGTGAGTGCGGTCTCACTTTTTCCAATCTAGATAAGCACAGATGACAGAACGTGGGAGAGTAAACAGGATATCAATTTCTCTGCAGTCAATACGCTTTAGAGCATGAGTTTCAGGTTGTATTAAGGCAAAGTAACTTACCAGACTTTCCACAGAATGGCTTTCACTCGAGATCTTGAAACAAAAAAACAAAAACAAAAAATGTATATATATATATATATATATGTGTGTAAACAAACATGGTAAGACATTTGCAATCATATTGATCTGTTTAGTGATTTGTCTACATTTGTAAAAAGTAAATAGTAGTTATACCGGTTCATTAGAGTCTGATTCAGTTGATTCTGAGCTCTGTCAAGAAAAACAGAGGAAGTGAAGTGAGCCTATTTTCTTAACATCATCAAAATATATTGAAATATTTTCTCATTAGATTTATTGACATAATAGTTGTCACACTTACATTGCTGTCGGAGACCGTTTCCATAGACTTCTGCAAATAAATATATAATGCATGTATGTTTTATTTGTAAATTATAAAAAAAGACTTAAAAAACTTAATACTGCACTATATATTAATTATATATATATATAATTTTTTTTTTTTTCCTGGTAGAAATTTGACATGGATTATATATATATATATATATATATGATGTGGAATTTGGCTGAAAGCACACCTCATCTGAAGTTTCTGAGGTATTACTCTGGTCGGAAGATTCAGATATTGAAGAGCTTTCCGACTGTGGAATATAAAAGATTATAAGGACAACATTACCTAAAACATTTTTGAAAAATTACCACAAAGTTTCTTTAAAATATACTGAGCGTCACTTACAGAGTTGGATGCATGCTGAATCATCTCCATAGCCATTTTATGCAAGATCTGTGTGATAATGCAAGAAAAAAAAAAAAAAAAACTCGTCACTCTTTGAAATGTATGGCAAGACAGAAGGACATGAAAAGTTTATTCACAGTAGTACTCACTGGATTAGCATAGGCTGCTCCAAGCAGACAGAGAATCAGTATGGCAGGTTTCATTCTGGAATATAAAATCTGAAGAATAAAAATCCATACATAATTTATTGTTTTAACATTTCTTTAAACATTTCTGCTTAAAAATAATGCATTGGGTAGGTATGAAAATCTTACCTTTCTCTTCTAGTAGTCCGAATGCAAAGTCCAAGAAAGCAGAAGAGTAAATGAACGAGAGTACTTTACAGAGAGTGTTTATAGCTAAAGCTAAACACTGAATTTAATGGTATGTCTAGAGAAAGTGCTATTTAACAGGCTGACTCTCCATTAAGGTAACAGCATCACTTCCTGCTCGCCAACACTCAGATTACTGTGGGGGCACATTAACTGGAGCTGGAATATACAAGAAAATGAGAGTGCCACAGTAAGAATGTTTACATAATGCAATGACACACACTACAAAACTTCCTCTCCTGTACGTGTCTATTTTAAGATGCTAAACTATAGGGTGTGTGGCCTCTAAATACTGACTAAGAGTACTGTCTAATCCCACACTGGGACAGGAAGTCCATAATGAGAGCATTCCAAAACGGGCCTTTTTTATTATGTTCCATAGACAATCACTGTATATACCTTACTTAAATTCTATATGTTTATTATGGATACAAAATGCTGAAAATGACAAATGGCTTATTTCTTTTATGATAGCTTGCTTATAAACTATAAATATTCCTATATAAACGTTTCCCTACAGTTTTTATTTTATTATTTTTTTAACAACTTCCTGGAGCTCCATATATGGAGTGCTACTGTTTTTTTCCTTGTGTGTGTGTGTGTGTGTGTTGGTAAAGAGTGGAATATTTCCATTTTACAATCATTCCTCACAATCATACTCCTAATCATTGCAGTGTACCCGAAAACCCAGATGTAGCAGCGCACCAAGATATTTACTGATAAAAGCTTTGAGGAAATGTAAAACAATGCATAGTGGTTCACTAGTGAATATTCATCTCTTGCAATTTGAGTGGAATTTGCTTGCTGTTATAATTAGATTTCCTGATAAAAGGTAGATATAGAAAAGGTGGCTGTGAGACAGATGAGACAGATATTCAAGAGCTTGAAATAAAGAAATGTATTATTATTATCATTGATATAGTAGTAGTAGTAATTCTTATTCTATATATTATTATATTATTGTATTATATTCTAATATTTAAGAGCACCAAATAAAGAAACAGACAAATATTTTACTAGTAGTTACAGTAGTTATTATTATTATTCAAATATTCTAGAGCTCTAATATTCAAGCGCTCAAAATAAAGAAAAAGAAATAATAATAATTAATAGTAGTAGTGTAGCAGTAGTAGTAGTAGTTAATGTTGATATTGTTAATGTAAAAAAATTAAGAAAATTCCAAGGTGTTTTCTAAGGTCCAGTGTTGTTTTCCTATCTTTTATATGTTTTAAGATGTTTATTTGTTGCAAATTCTAAAGATATACACTACTGTTCAAAAGTTTGGGATCAGTAAAATTTGTGAAGGCTGTATCTATTTGATAAAAAAAAACAGAAACAAATAAAAATAAATCTTATTTTTTGATTTAAAATAACATTTTCTATTTTAATATACTTTAAATTGTCATTTATTCCTGTGATCAAAGCTGAATGTTCAGCATCATTACTCAAGTCTTCAGAGTCACATGATCCTTCAGAAATCATTCTGTTATGCTATTTATTATCAGTGTTGGAAACAGTTGCTTCATGATTTTTGGAACCTGTGATACTTTTTTCAGGATACTTTTATAAATACACACACACACAAATATATATAAACAGCATTTGTTCAAAATGGAAATCTTGATATACAATATACACTACCGTTCAAAAGTCAGTACATTGTTTTTTTATTTTCTTTTGTTATGAATACTTTTATTCAGCAAAGATGTGTTAAATCGATAAAATGTGCTAGTAAAGACTAATTGTTAGAACATATTGTAATTTAGTTAAAGGATTTTTTTTTTTTACTTTTTAAAGAATCCAGAAAAAAATGTTTCCAAAAAAAAAAAAAAACTCATAATAAATCAGCATATTAGAATGGTTTCTGAAGGATCATGTGACTCTGAAGACTGGAGAAATGATGCTGAAAATTCAGCTTTGATCACAGAAATAAATTACAATTTTAAGTATTAAAACAGAAAATCAATAATAGAAATGTAAATAATATATCACAATATTACATTTTTTCCCCTGTATTTTTGATCAAATAAATAAAGCCTTGATGAGCACAAGAACCAAAACAAATTGATATTCTGATACTAAAATAGGTGCACAATTAATAAAGTACTCTGGTGGCAGCCAGTTTGGCAAAGATTAAAGGTCTGCAAAAACACTAGGCGCCATCTACAGGTGGCATTTAATATCCGTTTTAGCTTTGAATGTCAAAATTCCCTGACACAGGACAACTCATATAGTGTCAAAATATGAAAATCTGCCAATCACCAGGAGGTCTCTTTGTTTTCCACATACTGTAAATGCATTAAAGTTTATTTATTTATTTATTTTAAAACATAACTAGTTTGTTAAATATTTTGAATCTAAAAATGCTAATACAGTGGAAACATTAGATACATTAGTAATGTTTGAGTAAGGTTAAATTGTAACGGTGTGCTTTGGAGTGACTCTCTATTGCTCTGTTCTTCTCCCCATGCACCCCCCACCGAATCTTCAGTTAGTTGTGTCTCTTTGTGAATGTCCGGGTGCAGATGAAGGGCATCTGATGTACAGTGCTGAAGGGGAGGCAGAAAGGAGTGAGAGGTACTTTGACTGACTGCCTCTCGCTGACTCTCTGTGACTCGAAATTCCTCCCCTTTTATCAGCGACATCACAAACCAGGTAAGTCCCAAAAATCAATTTATAGAGAATTAATTAAATGATAACTTCTGGATTAATAATTAAGATAAAATGAAAGAAAAGATAATGCAAAAAAAAAAAAAAAAAATGATGCATATCATGTTGGCGTATTAATAGCAATGTATATTTTCATTTATTTGCAGTTTTTAATTGCTGGAGATTCTTCTAGCACAAGTTTAATTTGTTTATTCTATGTTTGTTTTCTGAAAGTACAAAGTTTTTATTGAAATGAAATTGTGAACTGTGAAATTTAAGTCATTGTTATAAATTTACTGCATTTTTATTGCAGTATTAATTAAGTATTAAAATAATTTAATAATGAATGGTTATATATCATCTTTTGGCATGCAGTATCTTCATGCCATTGCACCCCAGTCATTGTCCACATTAACATGGCCAATAATAGGCACATTGTCTCTGTGCAGGAAGCAAAAAGCTTGTGTACTTAGTCAACTCTTTTTCCAGTCTAGTAGCTTCTGATGTTTGCTTTGCCCCTCCGGACTTTGAATGTGACTTTTGAGCGGGGCTCATCTCCTGGGCCCTGTTACCACGACAACTGAGGCGGCTGATTTATGCTGGGGTGTCATGGCAGGAGTATGGCCAGCATACAGATGGAGAACTCTGAACCCTGTGTGAGAACGGCCCAGAGGGCAGAACAGCAGAATTCTTAGATAGAAAGAATAGAGAATGGGGACATCATGTCACTTTTTTTTTTTTTTTTCAGAAAAACTTTTTTCCAGTTTTTCAGGAAGTTTTAAAATAGGACACAATACTCTTCTGTATTCTGTTCTGTAATTCTCTTCTCTTATTGATTCTGTTTTTTAATCTAGAGATGAAGAAAGACCTGTTTCTCTTCTGCCTTTTGGTCTCAGCACTGGCTACCTATGTAAGTCAAATCTCCAAATATTCAGCAATATTTCTATAAGCCAACAATCATCCTCAAAGGTCAAAGAACCAAATGGAATCAGACCCAACCCAAAAGAAGTTTCCAAGAACATATTTGATAGAACAACATTTAAAACGCAAGCAATGAGGAATATGCGTGTTGGGAATTTGAGACGAGGAGCTTTTAGAGAGTCAATCAAATGTTATCAAGTGTGCAGATAAATCAGCAGGAGCCTTGTAAGCTGTAATGAAATCTGTTGTAATATATGATCCGGGCCAACAGAGAGGGTTTGACACAGCTAATCACAAACATGGCTATATATTATCCCATTGCCTTACTCTTGGGATCGGAATGGGAGTAGACTAACTCTTAAATGGAGTTCTGCTGGGCGGTAAATCAATCCCACAGTCCACAGTGGTTGATGAAAGGATAATTGTGTAGATTTAAAATGACAAAATGCCTCGCTTAAATCATAAGACCGAGGCATGTTTTTCAGTTCTCAACACCGGTTACTTATCAGGACATAGAAGGACAATACTTCACTGGCAAAATATTTGCATTTCTCCAGGAAATGACAACAGAGTGGTTAGCCATAGATAATCTCAAATAATTGAGTTGGAAGGATTACATAAACAGCGATGCAATTTCATGTTGGTATGAATTTATATGAGTTGTGCAGCTGAAACAAGATTGTTTCTGGGTAAATACAGTTTGTTCTGTAATTAAAGCAGTGAACATCGTGTGGAATAACGTGTGCATGTGTGCCATATCTACACAAAGTCGATGCTGAAAAAAAATGTCAGCGTTGTAGTAGACTGTCCTTATTGCTACCTGGTGAGATATCTTTCTATCATCTGACTGTCTGTCATCAACCTATCTATATATCATCTTTTTTTAGGTACAAAGTAAACCTCATGGAAAAAATCAGCATGTCAAACACAACCCAACTCCAAAAGAGCAGGTAATCCTTAAAAAGATTACATTTACTCATAGACCTAAATAAAATTACGTATACTTCTGCATTAAATTGTGTTTCCTATGGTTTTCAAGTCATTTTTTTCAGCCATGTGCCAGTATTTTAATATATGTATAAATTATATACAATTATACATTTTACATGAAAAAAAAATTATTATGTTATATAGAAAATATTAAAAAGATTGTTCAGAAACTTTGATTCATTCAGAAACAAACAACTGACATCTATATGGGAGAGTCATTGAATTATTCACTAGATTGATTTGTTAAAGAACTGTAATTCAATCAAAATATTTCTTTTTTTGTTGTTTTATAAATTAATACAGGATATATCATTTACTTTAATTGTCAGTCAGTTATATGTTGCTTAAATGTAGGCTTTTAAAAAACAAAACAAAAAAACTTAAAATAATAAAATAATAATAATAGTTATTATTTTCCTTTTTTCCTTTTTTTAAGCAAAAGTCAGTGAAGCTTCATGACAGAAACGATGCAGTTTTGCCCACATTTCTGCCTTTTGAGTCCAGCACACAGGACCCAGAGGATGAGGACAAGAGTGAGGAGAATGAGAGCCTTGTGGAGATGAAGCAAGCAGGGGCAGAAAAGCTTGAAGTTTCAGAGGAAGGTGAGAAGAATACACCTTTGCTCCTGAGTGAGGAGGCACTGTCTCAGCTCCTACAGGTCCCTGAGGAGGAGGATGAAGATGATGATCGTTCCAAAAAAGACAAAGAACTGAAGGAGATGGCGGAGGAGGGAAAGAAAGATGGACAATCTACGATGAATGAAGATGGAACTGAAAAAAGAGAAGGTGAGGACAAGGTAGAGGATGCAAATGAGACCGACAGCAGTACTGAGTCAGAGATACCAGCTGATTTGGACTATGCAGCTGACCGTGATGCTTCAGAGCCATTACCCACCAAGCTGGAGGAGGTCAAAGCTTCAACCATCAACGCTAAGGAAAAAGAGACAAAGGAAACAGCTGAAGATGTGATTCCCACAGTCACAGTTGACTATGATTCTCAGCAGTCCAACACTGACTCTGAGGACATTGCAGAAGAACAGGACGTGCCAGCAGAACAAACCCAAGATGAGCCTTTACAAGACTCTGAGAATGACAATGAACAAGAGAAGAGTGATCAACAGGATGAGAAGAACAGCACTGAATCTGAGGATGCTAGTCTGTCTAGTGGCAAGAAGACAAAGCAGAAGAATAAAGGCAACAGCCATGGGAAGAGCAAACCCAAGAAGCAGCGAAGCAACCAGCAGCTGGAGAAGATGCAGAGTGACCAAGCCAGTGCAGTGGAAGCACCTGAAAAACATAATCATAGGAAAGACCCAGAACAACTGGAGGAGCCCACTGAAAATACAGAGCCTAAAACCAGAAAGAAGAATGGGAAATGGGTACAAAATGCATCACACATATATTGTTATCTTAAAGTAGATGAGATTTTTTTTAGATGAACACACAACCAGACTCTAAGCTTTTCCCAATACATGCTAGTACAGTATATAGCCTACGCATGTGCTTTTAGTAGATTAATATTTTAAATTAATTTTAAATGGATTATTAGTACTTAGTTAAAGTAAAGTAAAAGTTCACTAAACACCACAAACAGTTTAACTGCTTGCTTATAATACCATATGTAGGCTTTTTATACACAGTGCAAACTATATTATTGCTCTTTTTTATGCTAATTGCGGCTAAAACACAAAAGTCAGCAAAACTGAAGTTAAATGATTATGAAACGAAACGCGAAACCTAACCGTTAGTGTGAACAAAAGCAATTAAATGAGAAGAATCTCATTTAAGTTTATTCTTAGTAGTTAATAGATTGGAAGTCAATACGTAAGAAAAAGCTTGGATCATGGATCATTTAAGCAGGTGCGCTAGTTTAAAGTATTTGAATTAGGCCCCATATTTTTGTGTATACCCTGCAAAGTTTTTTTTTCAAATGTTTAAATGTGTTGGTTGTGCCTCTTTGCAGTCTCGCTTGGTGGGGATGAATCCTGTACAGATCAGGGCCGCTATGGAGCTTTACCCTGACGTTCGACCCACCCATCGGCCCAGCAGACAAGGGTTGCCAGATGGTGATTGTTGTTTCAACATTGTCTACATAGCCCCGAATTCTTATTAGGAATCTGCTGAGCAGAGTTTTTCTTTAACATAGACTGTTAAACCGCCCTAGCTTAAGAAGTCAATGAGAGCCTTAGCCCCTGCTTTACACTCTATCCAAACCAATAGAGGCAAAGGAATGCTGGCATTTTTTTGTTATATATAAGTTGTTATATATAACCTTTATTAGATGTCTCTGTGAGAGCCTTTTAATTTACACATTCTGTCTTTGTTTTATCCAGACCCCTGCGAGAACTTTCGATGTAAAAGAGGAAAGACATGCAAAATCAATGATGAGAACAAACCAGTCTGTGTGTGTCAGGAGCCATCAGAATGTCCTCCCAGTGAAAATGATTTTGAGCATGTAAGTATAAGTAATAAGTTTAAATTGCATTCAGCTGATTATAGTAAAACTGCTTTAACTTTCAAAAGTACACTCTCAGAAAAAAATGGTTACAAAAGCTAGAAAGTACATACCCATTTACCCCTAAATTGTACATATTAGTACCTCAAAGTTGCATATTGGTACCTTTTGAAAGGGACTGCCCCGGTGACAGTTTTGTACCTTTTGAGAGTGAATAGTTACAAATTCTGTTACAGATTAAACATATAATTAACAGATACTGATTGAAAAAAACTAAGTATAATAATACCATTTGCTAGTAATATGCTATTGTCATTGGGACATTTTCATTGTAGGTATGCGGAACTGACAATAAGACGTATGACACATCCTGTCAGCTTTTTGCCACCAAGTGTGTCCTTGAGGGGACCAAAATAGGCCACAGACTTCACCTGGATTACACTGGATCCTGCAAATGTAAGAAACACTGATATGCTTATTTTAATTGTTAGCACCTGAGAGGCAAAATTTTGTGAAAATTTAGGTGTAAATATAGATGCAAAGATTTACTTTTATGTAGAGTATCTGGAGATTTCTTAACAATGTCTCAGAAACCGCTCTCAGATTTACCAAGATGGATTCTGCAATAACAATTCAGACACTTCAAACTAAAATCAGTATTACCACTTCAGTTAAATTACATAATTTCTTACAATTCTTTCATTTTTGTCTGTTTTTATTTCTCCTAATGTTTATTTTGCATGTTTTGTCTGGTAGTCATTCCTCCATGTCCAGAGTCTGAGCTGGTGCAGTTCCCTCTGCGTATGCGAGATTGGCTGAAGAACGTGCTTTTGCAGTTATATGAGCATGAATCCATGTCTCCTGGCTTTCTCACAGCTAAACAAAGTATCAGGGTATGTCTATCAAAGATACGGGACAGATCGGGACAGTTAATCATATAGATATCACATGTCTCCCAAAGAGGCAATTAGAATGTTTAAAGCAATAAACGGGAGACGAATTCTATTCAGATCTCCAACTTTTGACAGTAAAATACACAATGCTGATGTACTACTTTAAAAAATAGCCCTTGAATGAATTGATGAATGCTCAACAGGTTCAGAAGATCTATGAGAGTGAGAGACGTCTTCATGCAGACGATCACCCCGTTGAGATTCTTCAGCAGGACTTTGAGAAGAACTACAACATGTACATCTATCCAGTGCACTGGCAGTTTGCACAGATGGACCAGCATCCTTCAGACAAGTGAGGGCTGTGTGTTTGAACAAACCTCTGCTTGCTATATTCTTTAGTTTACCAGAAAGTAGAAATCCCAAATATCTCTGTAAATGAAGTCAGATTTCCTTCTAATGTTTGTCTTCCAGCCAGAGTTTTGACCAAAAGACTGATAAAAATATCTCTGATCCCTGAATCCTGAAATGTGCTTAAAGCTGCCCAATTAGACGAGAACATGCGATTTTGGGAAATTCTCTTGAGCTTAGAGCTCTACAGTATGTGCATACTGTATGATTGGTCACGAAAGGGCAATTCGTGGGCAAGATGTCTGAGGCAGAAACTATTCTAACTCTGACTTACTCATACAGGAGGTTCAGTAATATTTTTAGCCGGCGTGAGGATGTGGTTGAGGGACATTTCCAGAAAAAGACACTTGGTGCCAATATCCTCCACAACGTCAGTGGTCAGACAGAGGCTTTAAAGCTGCAGTGTGGGGGAAATCCGCCTACGAACGATTTACTTATAAATATTCTAAATCTATAGTCTAGATTTATTTATAAAGAATCTAATGTTGGTCTTTCAAAAGAAGTGGATGTGAAATATGCTCATAAGATTTTCTTCCTTATGTTAATTCATTTTTAAACAAATTGTGTGTGTGTGTTTCCCACGTTGTGCTGTTGCAGGTTTCTTTCTCACTCTGAGCTGGCTCCACTGCGCGTTCCCCTAGTTCCAATGGAGCATTGTACCTCAGTCTTTTTCCAAAAGTGTGATGCTGACAAGGACAAATTGGTCTCATTCAAAGAGTGGTGCAGCTGCTTTGGCATTAAGGAAGGTAAGACTATTTTGAAGGCCTCATCTCAAACAGCTCAGAGTAGGGCTGTGCAAAAAATCGAATGCGATTTTCATGCACATCTCATCAGTAAAGACACTCCTATGGGAACACAACGTGGGAAACACACACACACAAAATTCCCCTTTTTAGGGGGCTAAATATCACGTTATTTGTATTGGGGTCGCTTCGACCCGCGGACATGGAAAAACAACCACAGACTTGGCAACACTGGTTGGCATTTACTAAACCGAGCCGTAATTCACTGACAATCTAAACAAAATCGATGTTAAAATCGCAGGCGATTCTTTGTCGATTTTGAAAATGATTTTGTGTTAGTTGTCGGTAGACTACGGCTCTGTGTAGTAACTGCCGCTCCACCTGAACCAGTGTTGCCAAGTCTGCGATTGTTTTTCATGTCCGTTTGTTGTGAAAACCTGGCAACCCTGATCTGAACGCACATGCTGGAGATGTAATTCTAATCACAGGAGCATCTTTACTGATGAGATGCGCATGAAAATCGCATTCGATTTTTTGCACAGCCCTAGCTCAGAGTGATTTTAATTTATTATTCATTCACTTTAAATGCATTATTTATGCACGTTTTAAATAAATCAAACACTTTTTTTTTTTTCATGTTTTCATTCCTACAGAGGATATGGATGCCAATCTGCTGTTCTGAGCAAGAGCAAATGCCTAAACGAGCATCTCTGAGCTAATAGAAGCAAAGGTTGTCTTTTTTTAATTAAATATGACAGATATAACATTAGAGGTCTGTTCAGTAAAATGCTACTGTTTTGTATGTGTAGATCTTGATGGACCAGTATGTCTAAAAACCTTTTTTGATGTGTAGCATATATGTGTAGCATATTGGATAAAAAAAAAATCAAATGAACTATAGTTACCAATTTAGTTGAAAAATTAACAAAAAAAATGTAGTTTCAGTTGCATTGTATGCATTCCAGGAGAAAGGTTTACATAGTGGATGTAAACTAAATAAAATACATTTTATAAAGATGTTGAAAATGTTTTCAGATTATGAAAAAAGTCATTCTTATGTGCTTGTTGTCATATAATTAGCCTACATATTTATTACAAATTATAATAATGACTCAAATGAATGAAACAGGAATTTATTCTTATTATTATTATTAAATCCACCAAGTATTTTATATGACCATGTTAAAGATAGCTACCTTAAAAAAAATCATAATGTTATTTAAGACTGAAAATGTCTAACACCTCTATTAAAGTTCCAGTTCGATTTGCATCACATCAATCAATCAATCAACATTTATTTATATAGCACATTTAAAACAACACCAGTTGACCAAAGTGCTTTACATGTCTAAAAAAATACTCAAACAAACACAATAACATTCACTTATCAATGTCCCAAAAGTTAGGGGCAACTGTTTGCCACAAAGAAGTGTTTTCAATATTGATTTAAAACAGTCTAACACGAGTCACATGATCTAATGTGCAGAGGGAATCTATTCCAAAGACATGTTTTATGTCCTATGTCATAAGCTTTGCAAGCTGTTACACACACTGACAACAGTTACTGGGTTTGAAAAAGAACTGTGTGGGGCATGACACTGTAATTAAAACAAAGAAAAAATGTGTCTAAAAAAAAAAAAAAAAAAAAACCCTTAGGAAGTCATTAAATTACTGCTGTCAGAACTGTGTTCCTTAAGTGTGCAGTGTAATTCAATGACCAAGTGACTTCTGTGAGTAGTTGGTGCATTGCACACAGTCATCTTCTCTGATTAGACTGACTGCCTCACATGCACTGAACAGTTTATCATTTGAGGACAATGACCTCAAATAACCTTATATCATCAGTTACATGTGCCAAAAGTACTACATTTGGAAATTTGTATCTAAAGCTGAATAAGACTCTTGCTACCCCACATACGACAAGTGGTTCAGGAATATATGGATGGACAAATGCTCTGTGATTTTCTTATTTTCTTATCTTTAGGGTGAATACATGATCAAAAATATATGCAAGAACGTGTTGATTTAAAAAAAAAAAAAAAAACCAGTGAACAATTTGCTTTTCTCCTTACCATATTCTGTGTATTGAATCTGTGTCAGTATTTCCCAAAAACAGCTTTTCACTGGATGCCACACCAGACAGATTCAGAGAGTAATTTTAGTTTGATTACAGATTTAGCATGCACACTCTGGGTCTCTGTCAGGTTTGATAAGATAAGACCACCTGGTGCTAAGATTTCAGAAAAAGAGGAAACAAATAGATGAATAAATAAAGTGCAAGAAGGATTCTGGAGTCAAACAACAAACTTCACAAGCGATACTGTTGACTTGTATCTCTCCAGAACAAATAAGCCTAGACATTTCTGTTTGTGAGCATCCTGCAACCGTGCAGTCAAACGTTGTATTGTGCAGATCATAAATACTTTACACTGAGTAAAAAGCTTATAGGGAAGCTATGGAAAGGCATAGATCAAAGAGAACACTGTGTTTTACTAATGAGTCATAGGATTGGAGACATAAAGTGGTCAATACATTTTATTTAGTCTTCAAATCGATTTTTCATCAGTCTTTAAAGTAGCCTAGCTACTCTTCTAATTAGAAGAAACTGATGTGTAATCCTAATGTAAGGCATATACATAACCCATTGTTATAGTGGCATATGAGTTTAAGCATTTCACATTTATAGTCCTACTTCTAAGAAGGAATATTGTTTGTATGTATGCAGGTTTGTTTTTATGTTAGCCCTCTGTACAAAAAATACAAAATAATTATAAATAATGGAAACAAATATTTAAACTCTTATAATCATATTTTTACATGGTACTAAAAAGCACTGTTTTATCAATATGATTTATTTACTTCTTAAGAATCAATGATTGGCTATAATGTCAAATTAGTCCTCACTAATGTACAACACCACCATTCTTAGGAGTAACCCGTCACACGCATAGACTGTATAAAAACAGGTTATACGTTTACTTTAACACGTTACAAATAGTAAGAACGTTAACTGATCTACAAAATACGTGCATCAGTTCAAAGTTTGTGTGCTTACAGTGACTGGGTATTTGTTTGTTATATATACATACATACATACATACATACATACATACATATATTTATATATATATATATATATACAGTACAGACCAAAAGTTTGGAAACATTTAAAAAAATAATTTATTCCTGTTATGCAAAGCTGAATTTACTGCATCATTACTCCAGCCTTCAGTGTCACATGTAACATCCAGTCTATCACATGATCATTTAGAAATCATTCTAATATTCTGATTTATTATGAGTGTTGGAAACAGTTCTGCTGTCTAATATATTTGATGAATAAAAGGTTAAAAAGAACTGCATTTATTCAAAATAAAAAAAAATTCTAATAATATATTTTCTTTACTATCACTTTTTATCAATTTAACATATCCTTGCTGAATAAAAGAATTGATTTTATTTAAAAAAAAAAGAAAGAAAGAAAAAATTACTGACCCCAAATTACTGACCAGTAGTGTATATTGTTATTACAAAATATTTATATTTTAAAAACATAGCTTTTTTTTTTTTACTTTTTTTTTTTTTTTACTTTTTATTCATCAAAGTATCCTAAAAAAGTATCACATGTTCTGAAAAAATATTAAGCAGCAGAACTGTTTCCAACTTTGATAATGAATCATCATATTAGAATGATTTCTAAAGGATCATGTGATAATGATCCTAAAAATTCAGCTTTGCATCACAGAAATAAATGATAATTTAAAGTATAATAAATTTAAAAACAATTATTTTAAATTGTAATAATATATCACAATATTACATTTTTTTATGTATTTTTGATCAAATAAATGCAGGCTTGATGAGCAGAAGAAACTTCTTTCAAAAATATAAAAAATAGTATATATATATATATATATATATATAGGAGTGATGTTTTATTAGTTTGAAGTGGATAAACAGGCAGCTAAACTATATCTCAGTAAAGAACTAATCAAAGTTGACTCAGACACTGCTGAATGAGCTGAATGCCTTCATTTGATGTAAACACATGCTTCACAATTACCATTTTTTATTAACGTTAAACAAGAAAGTGTTTGTTTTTCCTTGCATTCTTTATTTCCTGTTTATATATAGCCTATATAAACACTCAAATCTTTACGCACATTTAACACAACAGTAAACACACAGTTAAGTGAGTATTTGACAGTCCAAAACATTCATATCTCAATAAATATGCAATGAAAATGCAAATATTTATTGATTCATGGAGCACATGAAGTATTCAAGTTTTGGCTTCAAATAGAACATCATTTGAGGAGAGCTTTGAAGTTTGAAGGCTTATTTATGGCTTGGATGCGTTACTGTAAACTGTGCTGGCTTAAAGCCCCATGAGAACAGATATAAATAAAGCACTGGAAATATTGAATTAAAGACTCAAATTAAATGGAAGCATCTTTCATAGGAACTATTATTGGATTTTTTTTTGTTTCCCCCTGTAGAGGGCAGCATTACATCAGCACAATTTTGTTTTAGTGCCAACTGGCCCTCGAATCTTTTCGAGGATGAGACTTTATAACGGATATTCAAACATTTAACGTTTAGTTAAATACCATATATTTATTTATCCTGCAAGAATTCATTTCAAAGGACCGGTGTGTGCTTTTATTAAGTATTTCTGAATATGGATTTGAAAGCCTGTTTTGAGGCTCTCTGGGGTTTTATCAGGTCTTTCTCTGGTTCTTGAAAGCATGTTTGAATCCGAATGCAAAAATGACTCTCTTAGGAGAGGATGTTCAAACATGATCCTCGCTGACTTATAAAAACCAATGTTAGCGCTGGCATAATTGTTTGGCCGTAGCCCCAGATCATTGTATGAATTAGATGAAACAGCTAATGGTGTACAGGTGACTCTTCAGTGGCTCTCTGACACTTTAATGGAATAGGAAGAATGTGAGATGTGCTGCTAGGGAATGCAGTTAGAAATCATACGAGTTTGTATGTGACTGGAGTAGCATCTGACTTGAACATCCATCCCCTTTGATCCCCCATCCGGCTGTTTGTGAGAGTTTCCTGGTATCATCTTGTCCATTTAGCGATCGCTGCTCTAAATTACAGAGGCAAGAGGTCATGGGAAACCACGCCATGCATTTGGAAAATTGTGTGTCATTATTGCATATTATCATAGTTATTTTGTGAAACATTGTAAATGTGCTTTTGATCTATTTATTTATTTTTTGGTGTCTGTGTTGGTCTTGTATATAATCTTGATACTTTTTCTTTCTTTGTATCTTTTTCTTTTCTTTTTTTTTACTTTGATCTATGAATTATTTATAGCCAAGATGAAAAGCCCCAGTACAAGAAGAAGTCCTGTCTCAGGTCAATACCTAGTTTTGGCAGAGATTGTAAGTTTATTGATTTCACATTAAGCTCACAACCTTCCTGCCCTTTCTAGCTCTGAATATTTAGATGAATTTTACTGCGCAAAGAAGACTTCATTAAATATTCATGTAACTATATCAGCGCAATCAAAGAGCGCATTTATTTTTTCTCTAAAATACCATTCTACAAAACCATCTTGATTCTAACTATCCTTTTGAAGCATCATTTAATTTTACCAAGGAAGAGAATATGAGTTTGCTGTACTTCTAAGGCTACTGCAGTTGGTCTATGTAACTGGCTTACACGCAGCTTGTAAATTGTTTTTTTTTTTTTTTTTGCATCACACAAGGTTCAAGGTTGGGATGAAATGTCCTTCTAATGGAATTAAATTTCAATTCAATCAAATGCAGTTGTACTAAAAGCTGTTCATCCAATTTACCTTCACCTTACCTTAGGCGCATCTTAATCTCAAATTAGACAGTCGTTTTTTAGGTTAGCATGGCTGATAAGATAGGTGCTGTGTCTATAAGTAAATGCTGTGTAATTAATGTACTACTGGTACATAATCTAAATATGCTAAAGTATTATTGTGCTCTTTTTTTTTTTTTTTTTTTTTTTTTTTTTTATAGGTATGTTTAATATCTTGGGCATTTTTTTCTTCTTTTTGTTTCACAATGTCATCACATCCAGTGTTGTTTTTGTAAATAATCCTATTAGAAACTAATTGTTAACTGAAATGAAGGTAAAATAGTGCAATATAAATATTAGAAGATGGAAAAACATTAAATGCAAATTAGAAATGTTTCCTGGGCACAAAATAAAATAAAACTAAAATACAAATAAATATAAGTAAATTATTATAATGAGTGAATGAAAAAAAAATACTTAAATTTAAATAAAACAAAAAAATTAAATGCTAATTTAAAATATTAGCTAATATAAATAATATAAACTGTATATATATATATATATATATATATATATATATATATATATATATATATATATATATATGTATGTGTGTGTGTGTGTGTGTGTGTGTGTATACATATATATAATTGTTAGTTAGTTGAACTTGTGAAAACTGAGGTAATGTGGAACTACACTGTGACCAAGTCAAGCCAAAGAGACAATTTGATTATAATCTGTCTTTTAATTTTAGTCTTTTTATTGCTGATGCAGTCAAATCATGTTTCTCTAATTTCAGAACTAATGGAGATAGTGACATTTTACATCCAACATTTCCAATTACTGTATGCAATAAATAAGCATGGAAACCTCACAGCAGTATTTGATTTGGATTAAAAACTGGATAACATCTAGAGAAAGTTTACTTGCCTGCGATCAGACTGTGGATCAGCCAATGTTCAGGATAGTAAAAGATTACAAACGTCTCACCTGAGTCAGAATTTTGTTTTTTCACAGATGTGGAAATAATGCTACTAAGACACACCGGAGAGCCTGTTATCCAAAAAGTTTCCGTAGAGAGTTTCTGGTTCATTGATCACATGAATAATGTTTACATGTTTCCCATAAAGAAACAAGAATGTCTTTGAAAACCTCTATTGTTGTTAATTCTTTATTACAAAAAGTGTAATAAAAATGTTCGATAACATTTTGAAAGACTCATCTTTAGGCTACATTCTAAGTTAGGTATCAGTGTAATGGAGTTATCTCTGTTTTTTGTCTGATGCTCACACAATCTGTACTTCCCTGCCGCATATATTGCAATTAGAGCTAATTTTTTGTCACAGTCATTGCAGCTAAATTTATGGCTGTTGATTCAGCCTGATAAACAGATGTTAATTGGATTTCATTTAGCAGGAGGATAACTTATAGCCTGTTCAGAGGCCTTAATGATTTCTGTGGATCGTAGAAAGCTTGTTCATAATCCTAATGAGGCGATTTATAAAAACATTCAATTACTCTGTGATAGGTTAACACAGTACTGGGTATAGCTTTGCATCACAATTCGTGGCAAACTTACAAAGTATGTGCATACCTTTGTGTTATTTCCCTGTTATCATCTGCTCAGATGGTGTCACACAACTCTAATTGATAGCTGTTGCAAGGAGCCCAATGCAGAGCCACTGGGGTGGGCTTGGGAACCTCTAGTTTTCTGTAAATTTTCTAAAGAGAGTCACATCAGTCTTTATTAACACAGACTCCTCTCTGTCCCTCTTGCCAGCTTGTTGAGATCGATGAGTGATCCATGTCACAGTGGCAAAATCAATACTAAACGCATAGACACGACTTTAGAAGCACAGAGTGTCGTTAAGGTTGCGTCTTGACGAGAATAATTTATTTTCCAACATGCTTTTATAGAGTGTTTTGGTGTTTAGTTTATTTAATGCATGGTTAACAGTGCTACGGCAGATGTGGAAAACAGTTTGTCTCTGACATTGTCACTAGATTGTAATGAGATTTGTAGCCAGTGGTGACTCTGTGGATAATGAGGAGACAATGCGTCAAAAACAAGTTGCTGAGGTAAATCCTTTCTCTTTTGTTCAGTTGTTTTGTTCTCAATTCTGGTATTGCAACCAGCCAACTGACTGTATCTCACTGACCAGCAGTTGTCTTGCTTAGATCTGATACAGCTTTTTTCTTTCTTTTTTCTTCAGCAAATGCAAAACAACATATTGCAAATGCTGATTGTTATCCATGGAGATTTTTATGGGGTTCGGTTCAGTCAACAAAACAGTTTGTGTATATTGAATGCAATTAGTTTTTCTCCCTGAAGCTGCACATGAACATGCTTTTTACAGCAAGCCCTGGAGGGACAAAGACACAACCACAGGGTAAAGTTACTCAGTTTATTGCAATAGTTTTTGTTCATGTGGTTCTCCTTTTTTATTTGTTTTAGCAGGCTTCACATTGATTTGCACATTGACATTTCCTGCTTGTCAGAGGCAGTCGTTTAATCTGTCCCCTCTCTTCCATTCTTAATGAGTGACTGTGAGTTGGTTTGACACTCGTTGTGTGGTGGAGGAAACATGGGTGCCCATTAGAAAAAAAAATATTTTATTCACTCTGCCATAAATAAAATTTGTTGTTAAAACATAAAATGTTCACATTTCTTAGAGTAAATGAAAAAGGCAACCTGTAATATGTTATTGTTCTCAGATTGTGCAGATTGTTTGATTCTGAATTTTAAAGGAATAGTTCACTTCCAGATTTTAAAAAAAATCCTCGTAATTTACTCATCCAATTGTCATCCAACATGTTTATGGCTTTCTTTCTTCAGTTGAAAAGAAATGATGGTTTTTAAAGAAAACGTTCCAGGATTATTCTCCATATAGCTGATTTCAGTGGCAGCCAATGGGTCGAAGGACCAAACTGAAGTTAGCTTCAAAGGGCTCTACATGATGCCATTTGAGGAATAAGCGTCTTATCTAGTGAAACGATTGGTCATTTTTATGAAAAAAAGCAAAATAATTATATATGTTTTAACCACAAATCACCATCTTATAAAGTCACGTTAGTGTTTACAGAGCGAACGTGCTAAGAAAGTCAAACGCTCTTTACAAAAAAAGTAGAACAACGATGTCAGATGATATTTGAAGTTGGAGGAGGTGAAATGAGATGTAGTTTTCAAAGACGAAATACACAGATGAAGAATTAACTACGTCTGACGTGCATGCGCATTGGATACAAGACGAGCATTTGAGGTTAAAAAGTATTAAAAGTATTTTTTAAAGAAAACAATCCTTTCGCTAGATTTGACCCTTGTTCTTAGGCTATTTCTTTTCAACTAAAGAAATAAAGACTTGAACATCTTGTGTGACATGGGGTGATTAAATTAGCAGGAAATTCTTTGACAGCTGTCTCCATATAGTTAATCATCCTTCAGGTAATTAGCCTGACACACTAATATATAATTAGAATGCAAATTCATGCACACAGGAAGTGTGTAAGAGGGCCGTTTAGACCGCTTGCATCAAGTATTTAAAAAGCAATCATGTCATAAGGTGCTCTTCAGTGTCAGTTGGGGCAGCCTTTAGTTCTATTATACTGCAAGATTTCATACGCCTCACATTTTAGTCAGAAAATATTCACTGTTTGTAGATAATTGATCACTGACTAAATGCATTTTCTTTAAGATCTTGCAAATGATTTTGTATTCAAGCTCAAATTGTTAATTTACATATAAAACGTATGTTTTCTTCATGTCCCTGATGTGCAGGTCATGAAATTTCAAACTCACTAACCCACTGTACATTTAGCTCATCCTCTCTTTCACGCTCTGTGGTTGCACATTATAAATGCGCCAAACATTGAGTTTTATCTTGATATCCATAACGGTAATGGTGCATTAGATGAAACTAGCCAATGCTGAGAGGCGCTATAGCATGTCAGCAGACTTTCGGGTGCTTGTTAACTTTCGCCCTTATCGCTGCTTGCCCTCAGCCCAGCCTCTCTGGACCAGTAGGAGAAATCAATAACTTATTCCCCAAGCAAAATCCTATTTCTAACCCCTGAAACACCTTGAGCAGAAAACCAGCAGCTTTCTGTAGCCTTTATTATGTGGAGACTGTGGTGCATGTAGGCGTGGAAACAAATAGCCACAATTTAGTGATGGTGCTTTGATGAGACACAGAGAAATCTATCTGACATGCAGAATCTAATTGAGTCTCTAGAGTCTGATGTTCTCTCTCTATCTCTCTGATACCACTTGATTTGGCTACAAACCACAAGCTGAATGCATCGCACAACATGAAGCAGGACCATAGGTGTATTTGAAAGCAACATGGTTTTAATTCGCAGGAAATTCGTTCCTATCAATCTTGCACAATAGCAGTGCTCACTAAGATCTCTACGGACGCTTGCCATATAGAAGAATGACTGATGTGTGAGGAAATGCAGAAGCTGTGGCCTAATTATAACTTGGGTACATGTTCAGTAATGACTTTAGCTTTGTACATTGCATTGTTAGACTTGATTAGTGTTGCATGTAGCCAACATGTGTCTGGTTTTGCTGGGGCTTCACATGCACGAAAAAAAAAAAAAAAAGCAGAAATACTTGCTAGCTTGTCTTGAGTTTCTGTAGATGGAGCTATTGGCCTCGTCTCTGCAGCTGGAACTATATCCTCAGGAATCCAAAAGCCCACAGGGCCTGATTAATTTAAAATAGGAAGTGTAGCAAAACAGACTTTTAATCACATCAAGACTGATATGGTGAACTGGGAGAACATATCTTAAAAACCCTCAGAAAGTGATATTTATCGGGGAAAAGGAATAATTTAATATTCTGGCAGCAAGTGCACTTATCACCGTCGCTATTGTGATTGAATGGCACTTCCATTATGATTATGAAACATGAGGGATTATGAAACATTATGTCGATTCTGTTGTGTTGTTATATGCTGTTTTTATGCTGTGTTGTGAAGCAACTTAATTTAAAGACATAACAATACTACAATTTCTTTATTTTGTAATATATTCCTTTCAAGATACTGGAGTACTTTTTGTTCAACAGCAGAGATATCAAATGATATGGTTTGCATGCATACTGTACATTTCATATGACCAGAGAATCTTTTAATTTTTTAAAAATATTTATGACATTCAAACTGATTAAGCGGCCATGAGATAACATTCTCTTATCATTATTCATAATTATACCAGTAATACAAATATTATTCACTTTATTAGATATGAAAGTTAATTTATCTATACAAAGGTTTGAGATGCAATTGTACAATTTATTTAACTATTAATATTCTTCATTATAAGACAGATTTGATTTGATATTTGATATACTGTATGCAGATACTTATTCTTATTGTAAACTACCGTAAACAGCATCACAAACGGTGATTGGCTGAATGTCTGGGTGAACTGAGAATATATACAGAGACCAGTGACAATTGCATATGGAAACAAGCCAGAATCATATGATCAAATATTTGCAGTTAATAAATTCATTTCTTTGGTGAAAGTTAATAAACTGATACTCCACTCCTGGAAAACAACATGACTCTGCAAACAAAGGACACAATTGATCGCTCGCTCGCTTTACTGTAACTGAGACATGCAGCCTGCATGCCCTTCTAGATTAGAGTAATTACAATACCTAATTAAATAAAAATTGACTCGCCATGGCTCCCAACATGACTTTGAGAATGAATACAGCAGACATAGCATGGCATGTAATCTGCAAGATTAAAGACCCCTTGAAATTGTTTAATGATTGCAGTTTTCTTACTACTTAAATTCCAAGTTTTGGGAGGAAATTGGATGTATTTATCTTTATTTTATTTCATATTTTACATTTGTAAATAGCTTACATATTTGCATATAGCTTACATATAAGGGTATAGCTTTTTGTCACCAAAGATGATGTTCATGGACTAAATACCACAGCTCTCTTAGTATTGATTGCATGTGGTCTTTAAGCAAAATGCTTTGCTACACAAAAACATCATCTCCAAGTTGATGTAGTATAACTTTGAAAGAGAGTTCCGAGAAAGAGATGTCTATTTCCTCCAGTGATAGAAGGGAGGGTAACAAAAACTTTTCTGAAGGGAAGATAGTATTAGTTACTATAGCTTTTTTGTTTCTTTCCAATGAGCTGGAGCTCCTTATGGAGACCGATCTGCTGCAGGGTTTAGCATAATGACGCATTGGCAGCCACCTCCCGTTGTTAATTCAAATGACCTTTTCTCATGTTTTCTGCCATGTAGAGCAGGTGTAGGGTTGTAAATGCTCATTGTTGAACTTGTTAAATGATTTTTTGCTGCTAATGCCTCTCGCCAACTGTCTTCTCAGAGACTAATAATAATTCATTTGGTAGGGGGCAAAAATAGGACAATCTTGGCCATTAGTTAACTGGTCCTTTTTTTGTCTTATGTTTTGGTTTGCTATCTAACATATTTATTAGAAAAGCAGCACATTATGTTCTGATGGTCTGTGCTCTTTAAACATCACTCCTTTATAACAGGTTCTCTGTTAATGTTAATTACATTTTGCGTCAGCGTGTTTGCGCCGAGCTGATAAAAGTAACCTCTCCCCAGTGCGCTGTGTCCCCAGACCTGCAGTGTGGCTTTAATTTTCTGCTGTTCTAAATGGACTGAAAGGAAATTTGTAAGAGAGAACCATAAGCCGAATTCAGCTAACGTGAGCCAGCCAACAGGAGCTAAATTTGATCTTGTGATCTACCCACAGGACACCTACAGAAACCTTTCACTAAACAAATAGGTTATTCTTTTGTGCACTGTAATATAAGCCTATTCTGTTGGGTGGTCGATTGTAACAATGAGAGCAGGATTCTAGCATGTACTGTTTAAAATGTACAAATATTAATAAAATACATTGATTTTAACTGAAACAATGTAGTAGTGTAACCTTTTTACAGACACAAAAATGTTAAAATTGATGTTTATTATTGGATACTAATCAATTGTGTTCAATTTTGACTTATTAACCAAGCACTAACTGTTCTTATAAACACTAGATTAATATGCATTATACGGAGGCAAGATGAAAATAAAATACCATCTAAACCTTTCTGATGATAGTCCATTCCTCTTCATATAAACTCCCACCTGCAGTTCAGTATTTAGGATTTTGTTTCCAGTATTTCATGGAAACAAATGCTTCTCCCCCAATTTAAAGGTAGTTTTGTTGGTTGACAAGTGATATAAATATTTGCATATATATAAGAAAAGGAGGGTTATGCAGTGCATAACATCATCAAAAGTTTCAGAGAAACTGGAGAAATCTCTGTGCGTAAGGGACAAGGCCGGAGACCTTTATTGGATGCCCGTGGTCTTCGGGCTCTCAGACGACACTGCATCACTCATCGGCATGATTGTGTCAATGACATTACTAAATGGGCCCAGGAATACTTTCAGAAACCACTGTCGGTAAACACAATCCGCCGTGCCATCAGCAGATGCCAACTAAAGCTCTATCATGCAAAAAGGAAGCCATATGTGAACATGGTCCAGAAGCGCCGTCGTGTCCTGTGGGCCAAGGCTCATTTAAAATGGACTATTTCAAAGTGGAATAGTGTTTTATGGTCAGACGCGTCCAAATTTGACATTCTTGTTGGAAATCACGGACGCCGTGTCCTCCGGGCTAAAGAGGAGAGAGACCTTCCATTATGTTATCAGCGTTCAGTTCAAAAGCCAGCATCTCTGATGGTATGGGGGTGCATAAGTGCATACGGTATGGGCAGCTTGCATGTTTTGGAAGGCTCTGTGAATGCTGAAAGGTATATAAAGGTTTTAGAGCAACATATGCTTCCCTCCAAACAACGTCTATTTCAGGGAAGGCCTTGTTTATTTCAGCAGGACAATGCAAAACCACATACTGCAGCTATAACAACAGCATGGCTTCGTCGTAGAAGAGTCCGGGTGCTAACCTGGCCTGCCTGCAGTCCAGATCTTTCACCTATAGAGAACATTTGGTGCATCATTAGACGAAAAATACGTCAAAGACGACCACGAACTCTTCAGCAGCTGGAAATCTATATAAGGCAAGAATGGGACCAAATTCCAACAGCAAAACTCCAGCAACTCATAGCCTCAATGCCCAGACGTCTTCAAACTGTTTTGAAAAGAAAAGGAGATGCTACACCATGGTAAACATGCCCCGTCCCAACTATTTTGAGACCTGTAGCAGAAATCAAAATTGAAATGAGCTCATTTTGTGCATAAAATTGTAAACTTTCTCAGTTTAAACATTTGCTATGTTATCTATGTTCTATTGTGAATAAAATATTGGCTCATGTGATTTGAAAGTTAGTTTTCATTTTATTAAAATTTAAAAAACGTCCCAACTTTTCCGGAATTCGGGTTGTATATATATATATATATATATATATATATGTATATATGTATATATACATGTGTATGTATATATATATATATATATATATATATATGTGTGTGTATATATATATATGTGTGTGTGTGTGTGTAAATATAAATATATATATATATATAAAGTAAAGGGTGCTCGAGGTCCGCGGCGAGGTCGGCCACCCACCCGACCCGTCTTGAAACACGGACCAAGGAGTCTAACGCACGCGCGAGTCAAAGGGTGTCACCTTCTCATTCAAAGAGTTTTCTTTATTTTCATGACTATGAAAACTGTAGATTCACACTGAAGTCATCAAAACTATGAATTAACACATGTGGAATTATATACATAACAAAAAAGTGTGAAACAACTGAAAATATGTCATATTCTAGGTTGTTCAAAGTAGCCACCTTTTGCTTTGATTACTGCTTTGCACACTCTTGGCATTCTCTTGATGAGCTTCAAGAGGTAGTCACTTGAAATGGTCTTCCAACAGTCTTGAAGGAGTTCCCCGAGAGATGCTTAGCACTTGTTGGCCCTTTTGCCTTCTGTCTGCGGTCCAGCTCACCCCTAAACCATCTCGATTGGGTTCAGGTCCGGTGACTGTGGAGGCCAGGTCGTCTGGCGCAGCACCCCAACACCAGCATATATATATTGATAAGTACAACTGTTTTGAACAATGATAATTAGAAATGTGCATGAGCATCAAATCAACATATTAGAATTATTTTTGAAGGATCTTGTGACACTGAAACCTGCAGTAATGGATGCTGAAAATTGAGCTTTGCATCACAGGAATAAATAGCATTTTAAAATACATTTCAATCCAAAAGCTCTTTTAAATTGTAATAATATTTCACAGTATTACTGGCTATTCCATTTCCATCTTTTAAAAAATGAAAGCAAACTACATCTAAAAGATAGAGAAATGCACAGCCCAGATGCACAACAAAAGGACATCTACATACAGTAGCTTGAGGACCAAACTCCTCATTGGTGCTCAGCTGGCAGCTCCATTGACCAGTAGACACTACAGTATACCAGCTCCGGCTGCAAGAGCAAAGAGAAGATTCTGGGATGCTGGCCCTTTGGGCAGAGTTTCAAAGAAAAAGCCTGACTCTGGCAAAAAAAAGGATGGACAAGAGAACATAAAGATTAGATTGAAAACGATTAGGCAGATGAAGAGTATTAAGAATGGATGAAGTTTTACGGTGTTGAGCTGTTGTGGGAACAAATTAATCGTAAGGGTTGTAAGAAGCATCCTACAGGCCAGTCACACCAGTGGGAGGTGCACAGAATGAAACATTTGAATATCTTCTGTCTGCTAGAATTCATTTAATATCTTCTTGGTGATTCAAACTGTATCAGTTTTCATTTTCTTAAGCATTACAGTTAATGGTGAATGTACACTCAAGTTTTGAATGTAGTTAATAAGCTCCACACAGTCAGGTTTTATTATTACATTATATTCATTTATTTAAATAACTAATGATAATGCAATGAATTCTGCACCACTTCAGTCCCTATTGTAAATAATCCCTACTGTTCTTGCCATATTTAATAACTTGTCTACTCTGGATATTTTATTCATCATCATTGTTTAAAAATTCTGTGGTAATTCTCGCAAAGTTTAGTAGCGGCAGGTGCGGCCCATGCTGAGACAGTTATTCATATACTGTTTGTAAGAAGTGTTACATATCCCACGCTGAGCACTACAGGCTCTTACACAGCACATAAATAAACACCCCACACCAGGCACATCACCTGGCAGCCATTACTCTGCCTCCCTCATGAGGTGAAGTGGTGGTGCGTCTGTGGGACACAGAGCAATCTTTTTATTGATAACAGCAGGTAGACAAACACATAAGGCTTTTATATCATCGCCACCAAACACAGAGCATCAGTTCTTTGCACTGTGCAAGCTGTTGCAGTTTAGGAAGACATGTTTTATTCAAATAGAATGTTTGCTTAAAAAAATGGGGAAGTAAAATTTGATGATTATAAAATCTAAAACCGAAAGGACTGGAGTGATATATTTATTTCTACTGTACATGACACATTGCTTTCTGTAATAAATACGTAGCCTGTAAAATCTACATTATTTAACATAATGCACAGTGTTGTAACAATGATATTTAGAAATATACAGTTCATGGTTATCGAACAAGAACACAAAATTTCCCTATGTTCATAATTACTCAAATGGAACACCCACACAGGACACACAACCCTTTAAAATGGTAGCAGAACATGAATTGCATTCAAAAGCACTTCTTGATCTTTCTAGAACGCCCACATGTTATTGTTTAGTATTAATGCTTCACACTCTGTGCTTTTGAAGTCACATTTGAGGCTGCTTGGTAAACTAATGATTACAAAGGAAGTAGATATAGAAAAGGAGAGAAAAGACATTGTATACTTGAGATTTGCATTGCAGGCATGATTAAAGAAGGCAATTCATTTTCTTGACCAATTACTGTCAAAAGTCGCTCAATTAATACTCATCCACAAAATAGTAGTCGGGACTTTTTAAAATTAGTAATGGCTGTTAATCAAGTGGCATCAGAGCATCGAGTTGTACACGTGATGTACCTGTTAATTTAAAAAAAAATTTTTTTTTTTTTTTTGCCACACAGACACTTTATAGTTTTATCTGAGTAACATTAGAATGTTACATTAAAATAAAGTAAATGTGAACAGTGAATGTGATGCTGTGGATCATTTTAAAGGGATAGTTCACCCTAAAATGAAAATTCTGTCATTAATTATGTGCCCTCATGTCATTGCAAACCTGTAAGACCTTCGTTCTTCTTTGGAAGACAAATCAATAAAAATTTGATGTGATCCGAGAGCTTTTTGACCCTGCATAGACAGCAAAACAACTGACATGTTTAAGGGCCAGAAAGGTAGTACGGACATTGTCAAAACATTAAATTTCTGTGCGCAAAGAAAACAAAAATCATTGCTTTATTTAACAGTTTATTCTCTTCTGTGTCAATCTTGAATCTTATTAAAATTAAGGTGGAACAACTGATGTCAAATGGATTATATTAACAGTGTCCTTACTACCTTTTGTGCTTTGAACGTAGTTGTGTTGCTGTCTATGCAGGGTTAGAAAGCTTTTTGATGATTTTTTGAACAAAGGTCTTAAGGGTTTCGAACGACATTAGGGTGAGCAATTAATGACAGAAATTAATTTTTTGGGTGAACTAACCCTTTAAATGAGAGAATTACAGATACACAACATAATATCAGTAATTGGCCAACATATATGTGTATATTGAACTTGTCTATTAAATGTTGTTTCGCTTTTCTTGTCTCAAATGTTTTTAATTCTGCTAACTTTTTCCAGTGTACATTGGATTAGCTAATAGAATGTGTACTGAAGTCTTTAATTGTAATTTTACATAGTCAACCTTATATTTTAGACAGTTAGGCACCAAGCAATATAACACGAATGCTTATCTTACTTAATTAACACTAAACAAAATGTCTCAATAGATTCAGTGGTAAAACTATAAATTACAACAGCAAATCATTGACTGTGAGAGATGCATTAATGAAGATTCAGGGTCAAGTAAGAGTTTCTTTATGACCCATCAAAATGCACATATAATCACACAATCAAAGGGATTTGTTAACGTTTAACAAGCTCCCTCACGCAATATAATGTGATGTTTAAAAAGCATCATCAAGGCCATTTGTTTTCAGAGGCTTTGGGCATGTAATGCATACCAAAAGTCTTAACATTATTAACGCACTGTAAATTCCAAAGGATCAATAAAACCCCTTTAGCCAGCAGGACACCTGCTGACTTACATTTCGCTCTGGCAAGAAAAGTAAATTACTACCCTACCCAAGTGAGACCATTAAAGAATGTTGTCGTCATCAAATATTCCCACTTTGCATGGATGATTTATTTTGTGCTGTAATGATATAGAATCTGTATAGATTTTGTTATAAGGGGGAAAAGAGCAAAACTATTAGCAATTTTGTGGTTCCATAAAGAGCATTTAATTTAGCTTCAGATAGTAGTCTAGCAATCACATGCATATCCACACTGGTCTGGGCAAAAAATTACTTCAGTGGTGCTTGAACTTAATATGGTTGGTAAATGGTGAAAGAATAAGATGGAAAAACACATGTTGTCCTTAAGGGGAAAAATAGATACAGTAAATAGATAGAGCTTAAGTTATATGTAATCATGAATAGTCCTTTAAAGTTTTCTCTCATTTTTGTGCGTATCTGTGCTTTAGGGTTTGGGAAGATTATTCAGATTCCTAATATTGATTTTCTAGAGAACACTTACTTGGTTTGCTACATCGAGGACATAACTGGCCAGTATATGTTCTCGTAAATGGGACATTCTTCTCTGCACAAGTATGAGCACAAAATGCTCGATTAGATCTCTGTTGTTGTTTTTTTCTGGAAGGGATGTTTTTTGTGCCGCTGTAATCACATTATTCATCAGTGGCGCATGTTACATGTTTCCCTTCCAGGTTCAATGTCTTTTGAGGATTTTTTGTTAGCTTTCAGCAGAGCAGCACTTTGCAATCCTCAGCACTGTGTGTTGGTTAACAGTGCTCCATCCTTAATTGAAGACAAAACCATGTTATGTTTCTAATATCCAGAGGGAGGAATGAGATACAAAAGATGATGAAAAGATCCATCAAAAGCTTGGAAATGTATCCTTTGGCACTATTTTGTTTCAAATGTGAGAAAATAGAGTAGAGGAGACAATGGAACATATTAGTGGAATCTGTTTATTGCACTTTACACTATCTGTTGTGTGCGTTGTGTGTCAAGATACCAAAACTTAAAGGGGTGGTTGATTTTTAACTTTAGTTAAACTTAAGTTAACTTATTTTATTATTATTTTTTTTTACTTTAGTTAGTGTTTAATGTTGCTCAACATTATCTGCAAAGTTATGAATCTGAAAGTTCAATGCAAACTGAGATATTGTCTTTTAAAATAATCGCAGTTTAATGTCTAGTTATGGGTGGTAGGTACTACAATGACCTTCTTCCCATATATATATATATATATATATATATATATATATATATACAATTTATTTATTTATTTACTTATTGTAAAAACATAAACAATTGTCTAATATATTAATTTGCTTAGTCAAGATTTTGGCTTGCTTTTCCTGTTGTAAGCTGTAAGGACCATTGAAATAACTGAAATCATTTGGTTAAGTGATTATTGACGTAATGCAGCTAAGACCTGCCTTGAACTACTTTTACGTTTACGTTACACTGTAATGGTCGTGATATGAAGTCATGTTCTGCAGCATCTTTTTAAAAACTTAAATTCAACACATAAACATTAATAATATCAATAATAAAACAATAATATAAATCTGCAGTGCTGCAGTTTTAAATTTGTGTTTTTTTAATTCAGAAAGGAGGTCATGCTGTGATGTATCGAGCTGCCATTGGTCACACGGTGTTACGGGATGTAAATTCATAGGCCAGAGGTAACTAAAGCTTGAACTTTGGAATGCAGCGACATGCGACAAATTTTCGCACGGCCTTGCATTTCCAGCCGACGCATTCACATGCTAATGAATGGAAGTCAATGGAATGAAAAAAGTGTTGTGTGACCGTGGCTTAGGTCTGCTTTTATACTTTAAGACTAGTGCACTAGTGCAACAGTTATTATTTATTTATTTATTTATTTATTTATTTTGTCTGTTTTGTCAATCATCCCAATTGCGAACTCAGTTGTACATTTAAATATGCTAAAAACCCCGAAACTTTGCAGTTTGTATTTAGTACCTTTAAAAATAAAACATTATTCAAATTTTGAAAGGGCTATCTATAGAAAGAGTAACGTATGCTTCCTTTATAATCACTGAAGCTGTCAGTCACTTCAGTTAAATGCTCTCGAAAACTCTCATTACTGTCAAAAATGTCTTATTTACATCATCTTTATACTTTATTTGTTATCAAGAAAGGGTTCATGAATGTGCAGAACTAAGTCAACAAGATTGCGCTGAACAAAAACATAGTATTTTGAGTGACATTGAGTGGATTCTGACAAGCTAGCCTAATTGGCCATTGCATTTATACTTTCAGTAGACTTGTCTGTGATTGGCTACAATACTGAAGGCTTCAAAAACAAAAACAACAACAAAAAAATGTGTAGGCCTATATAAAATCCTTAAAAGGGTACATGACATACACAGTTTCACCTAATCTCATGTTAATCTTGAGTACCTATAGTGTAGTACTGAATCCTTCATATATCCAAAATGTCTTCAGTTTTATCATATTTATAAAAGAAAAATACAGCTTTCCGATTCTTTCCGGAAAAAGCTGAGCTCCTGGAGGAGTGCCGTGGGTGGAGCTATGATACTGATGTTTCTTGTTGTTTCCATTAACATATATTCACTTATGTGCTGATTTCCAACAAAATACAGAAATCTGATGCAATTGTACTTACTGTACATGAATGGGGTCTTTTATCACAGGGACGGCTCCATGTTTAAATAGCAAACGATGTGCAAATCCAGCGTCGACCTGGGCCTTGTTTATAAAACATTCATAAGTGAAATGACCAGAACACACAAAAGGGACTTGATACACTCCGTTGCTGCCCCGGAAAAACAAACTGCATCCACTGTTCATGGAACGCTGGGTTCTTTTAGAAGCTGAACACGGTAGACTTTCCCTCACATTCAAAAACACACTTATTTGGAGGCATTCTCGAACAAATCCTATGCAGTGCTGCCGACGATTTTGAAGCGCGTTGATGTGCGCGAATCACTCGCCTCTGGTCAATGTGTGTGCACGGGCGTGCATTTCCGGGAGAAATGCTCATATAAGGACCTCTGTTCTTGTCTACATCATTAGATCCACGATTGAAAAAAAACAGCCGAAACTTGTACCAACTCGGAAGTAAGATTTTCGGCACAGAAATTCTCAGTCATTCTTCTAAATTATTTTTTAAAACTTTGGCCATGTTTAGCATGAGAATCCATATCTTTAACACTGTGAACAACTCTGAATACACAAAACACCATTGTACCCCCCCTTCCCCCTTTAAAGCTCTTCATTGAGTGCTCAAACAAATATGCACAATAATTAATTGGCTGGTACCAAATTATGTCTATACTTGTTGCTATATCTACTGCACGAAGGCTGGTATTGTTACATTTTTTCAAATTAGAGTATTGGTACCAGTTCTTTTGGCCACACTAAATGTGACCCTGGACCACAAAACCAGTCATTAGTAGCACAGGTATATTTGTAGCAATAGCCAATAATACATTGTATGGGTCAAAATTATAGATTTTTCTTTTATGCCAAAAACCATTAGGATATTAAGTTACAATCATGTTCCATTAAGTTATTTTGTAAATGTACTGTAAATATATCAAAACGTAATTTTTGATTAGTAATATGCAATGCTAAGGTCTCCATTTGGACAATTTTAAAGGAGATTTTCTCAATATTTAGATTTTTTTAGACCCACAAATTCCAGATTTACAAATAGTTGTATTTCAGCATATTGTCCTATCCTAACGAGCCATACAGTACATCAATGGAAATCTTATTTATTTAGCATTCAGATGATGTAGAAATCTCAATTTCAAACAATTGACCCTTATGATTGGTTTTGTGGTCAATGTGTTTTAGAATTAGACATCTGCATAATTAGATATATAACTACTTTTTGGAAAATAATAACTGCTTAAAGTTTTAGAACAGAACATATGCATAGGTTGTATAGGGTAGTGTGAGGTGCAGCGGTGCTTCATACGTCACATGCTGCTGAGTTTGATTTTTACATTAACCTCCAGTGCCCTGTAGGGAGAGGCACTCCAGATCTGATGCTGTTCAACATGAGCAACATCCACCTCCTCTGGAGAGAGATTAAACATCTGCTGAAATTACAGGAGAGTATAGAGCCAGCCACTGTGATTATCACACACACACACCTAGCTCACATTATTAAATTTCTGAAACATTCCTGATGGTCATGGCGTGTCTGTAACTTGATTAATTCCAGGGCTTTTAAACTTTATTTCTTTTTATGACTCTATTCATTTGGGCTGGACTCATTTACCCAGGATCATCCTCATGAAATTAAAAGCTCCAGATGTCTGTGTTCCTCTTCTGTGTTCTGTTCTCTCTCTCTTCCCCTCACTGATTTCTGTACTTGCTCTGAAATCATCCATCAGTCCATTTTCCAAACCGACTGTAGGGTTGTGGGTCTCTAATAATTTTGTCATTGTGCAGTTCATTGAAAATTTATAATATTATATTTTTAAGTTATTGTTAACATTTATCTTTACCATCAGAGGAATGACTTACATTTTAAAATATATTAAAATAGAAATATGTTTATATTTGCATTACATTTAGTCATTTAGCAGACGCTTTTATCCGAAGCGACTTACAAATGAGGACTATGGAAGCAATCAAAATCAACAAAAGAGCAATGATATGCAATTGCTATAACAAGTCTCAGTTAGCTTAACGCAGTACACATAGCAAGGTTTTTCTTCTTTTTTGATTATATAATAAAAAGAAAACAGATAGAATAGAAAAAGAATAAAGCAAGTTTCGGAGGCCTATTTTTGCTTTTGTTAATTGTAGAATAAATAAAAAGAAAATAGAATACAAAAAGATTAGAGAAGCTACTAGTAGGTTTTTATTATATTATATTATATTATATTTGGATTCACGTTTATGAAAAAAAACGTTAATACTTTTTGTTAATACTTTTGTTATATTTTTTGTTAATACTTTTTAAAATCATATAAGTCAAGTCTTATTGTCATTTTGCTACATGTGTGGACATACAGTGGAACGAAATGTCGTGCCTCACAGGACCATGGTGCTACATTAATACAGACATACAACAGTTAAGTAAAACGGTATAAACCTATACACATCTAACCTACTGACAGATTTTGACTATAAATATAGTACTGTATATATAAATGTTTACCTATACATAAACTAAAAACTATACGAATGCTTCACATAAATACTGTACCCTTACACAACTAACCTACTTACAGAGGTGGAGGTGAGATAGACAGTGATGCAGCTGGTCAGCACGCTCCCAATGGTGCCTCTGTAGAATGTGGTGAGGATGGGTGGAGGGAGACTTGCTCTTTTCAGCCGGTGGAGAAAATGTAGGTGCTGTTGTGCCTTCTTGGAGAGTGACATGGTATTGGTGGTCCAGGTGAGATCCTCTGTGATGTGCACCCCCAGGAATTTAATGCTGCTGACTCTCTCCACAGTCGAGCTGTCGATGGTCAGTGGGGGGGGTGGTCACAAGGTTTTTCCTGAAGTCCATCACAACCTCCTATAGAAGACTGTGACAGGCTTAGCTTTGAAGCATGTGTATAACAATTACAGATACCCTAAGTGGTCTTGACCAAATTGCGTTTTATTTTACTTTTCTCTCAGAAATTCTAAATGGCCACTAAATGTGCACATGAGCTGCACAGCATTTCCAAATGCGTATAAACACACTCTCCTCCGCTTCTCTTCATTAGCAGTCTCTCTGTTTTGAAGATTTTGCAGTTTCTCAAGAGCTCCTTGCTGTTCCAACTAGTTTGGCTTTAAGCTGTACAGCATCTGGGGTCTGAATGCTAGTCAGCTCTCAGCTCTCCTGTCATTATAGTGCACTTTACAGTGCTCTGCCCTTTGGTCCTAATTGCTGAAAGTGTTCCTTGGATAAAAAGAATGCTTTATGAAATGCTCTGCATTTTCTTACATCAGAATCAACTTGTGAAACATCTTTAGCTTGTTAGCTAAAATGTTCAACGTAAAAACCTTATACTGTCAGAAAAAATAAGTGTTGAGAACTATTAATATCTTTGAAAGCATGTTCATTTTCTGAAATAATAATAACATCAAAGCTGCAATAATGGTGTGGAAAGAACTTACATTACAAGCACTATAACACTTTAACATTAAACTCCACACCAACAAATGATAACATTATTAGCACATGCTGCAGACACATGGCTTGTTACTTTAAAAGTCAAGTTGATTTTTGGCTGTCAACATTTTGGATCATCAGCTAGAAAAATAAAATTAAAATCATTCTGATTCGAAGTGATTCAAATTATATTATTAATTGTTGTGGTGTGGTGTAATACTCATAGAATTAGAACATTGTTAAAACTTTATAGTTATGGTTACAGTCCTGAGCGTGAACAGCCCTTAGCAAATATTAACAATTTCTAATCTGGCACTGAGTAGACTAGCCATAAAAAGTTGTCTCAGGCAGTGAAATCTATTCGGGCTCCAAACATCTGAGCTGTATATGCCATGTAACTAATCACTCTAGAGCTTCAGGAAATTATGAGTCTTGGCTTTCCCTATTGTATGGTTCATGAATCTTTGCTTATAGTGTATAGGGTTGTAAACATTCTTAAGGTCAGTCGTTCTAGTACTGTTTTGCTGACAGGTGGATGATGTATTGGTGGTTCTAAATAAGCTACCTCACAGGCACTTGGCAAGGTAAGAATCTGTTTATTAACCTTATGCATTGACTTCACTCGACTGAGCTAGGTTATATCAGTGCTTCAGGATATGACCTTACAGGCATCTAGACAGGTGCATTTGTCAGAGGGGTTGTGATCCTCACCGAGAATGACATCCCTTTCGGTGAGTATGTTACAAAGAAGAACAAGAAATAGGTCATTCGTTCTAGTCAAGGTTGTTAAGCGTAGGAGAATAGCTTGCAGGTGAATAATTGTCTTTTAATATGTAGCAATCTTTCATTTGTTTGCAGATAAAATATTTCTAAAATTTCACAAAGAAAAAGTCAAATGCATCTCATTTGTTATTATACAGGCTTCATTGTTATGCATATGTGTATTACTGTGAACATTGAACACTCTTTGCTTTTGCTTTGTCTAACAGAGTTTAAGCAAAAGCCAGCTGGAAAACTCAAGATTGTACATTTTGGACCAAAATGACAAGAATGCCACTTCTAATCGGTAATTACATTTTCTAATCCTTGTGCTAGAGGATAAACACTAGTGCTGAATCTTAATAAATAAAGCTTATGGAGAAACTCATCCATATGAGAGCTGCACAAACATGAAAATCAAAGATAATTTGTTACCCAAACAGATGCACAGACAAAATCAGCAGAGCATAACATCTCCATCACTGCTTCTCTAGAGGTGTGCAACCATCTAACAAATGAAAATAAATGTAAAAATCCTAATTACACTGACCTCTTGTGCAGATACGCATATGGTGTTTATTTTCAAATAATGTGCAATTTTATACGTGTATATTGCCTTAATTATATGACAAACCCTATTTAACTGGCAGCCTAACTTTCCAGTTTTCACTGACTTCAGTCTATGCCCTCTTAAAGTTTTCACTAAAATTCTAAAGTGACTGAAACCCAATAGCAGCAATGGCAAAAGAAGTTAGTCATTCCAAATCTGATTTCTAGAATATTGCATCTTTACAATGTCACTAACTCAATCCAGTCCCCCAAAAAGGCTGGTCATCCACAAAAGACAAATGCATGAGAGAACAAGATAGTGCAGAGAATCTCAATGTGCAAGTCGGTTCAGCACTGCAGCTGGGGTGCATTGCTCACCAAAAGTTCGCTTCAGTGATGAAAGCAAGTTCAGTTTATTTGAGTCTGGTGGGAAGCATGTTCATTGTCAAACTGGAGAGATCAGATTTAAACAGCGTTGAATCCTACTGACTTTCACTGTATGGACAAAAAATAAAAAACCTTAAAACAATCCCTTGTGTTTAACATAACAAAAAAACATGCATGACAGTGAGTAAATAATTATATAATTTTTTTTTTTTCTGTAAATGTTTGGGCAATCTCTTTAAGTTGTATTGAAAACCATGTAGAGTATATATGTACTGTACATAAGTGAAATTTGTTATATTTTGCCCAAATGCATTCATTTTTGTGGAGACACATTCATGTGTAAATGAAATGAGCATATTCAATAAGATTCACTCAGATATAAATAAGCCCAAAGAATGCATAAAAAAACTGAAGCTGTTCCCCTATCTATCAATAGACACTACTGACAGCTAGAACTTGACAGATGTTTTTGGTCATTGTCTACATTACAGTAGTTATTTATCAGTAAAGTGAAATTAGAATGTGATTTATAATTTTGTCTGATGCCTTAAATTACAGTAAAGAAGACGAGCAGCAGCTTGAAGAAAGAAGAGCTTTTCTTTTGATGAACCTTGTGTTTCTGCGAGGTGTTACTTTTTAAAAGTCCTCAGGGACCCCAACATGATTAGCTGTAAATGACTGTATATGCAATGGATTGTTGATATCTTATTTTCTCATAACCCTGTTATCCAACCACTATCACTGTCAGCTGCATTGTTAACCAAGTCTATGGTGGATATGTTTTCAACCGTGACAAATGTGACCTCATGCAGTACATTTTAATGCCGTAAATCTACATGTTGTCTGAGAAGAGGAGCCATAAATACAAGAGCCATCGGTCTCAATGTCCCAGACACTTAGGTTGAGGAGTGGGTCAAAGCTGCCTGTTGAGACATCAGTAAATCTGTCAGACCTGCTACTCATGTCTCTGGGAGATAAAAACACAGAATAGAAAAATCAAGGCGGAACAGTGTTCAACCTGTAATATAACCAATTGAACCCCAATTGCCTCAGACTGAAAGCCTATAGTTCTGTCGTTCGGGAATATAATATTTCAGTCTACACTCGACTGCCTTTCAGACTTCAGTTTTGATCAAATATAGCTGAGAAATCATTTCATCCTAAACATATCTCCCTCCAAACCATGTAATTCATTCAGAATGATGATGATGATGGTTCTGAGAAAATTCATCTCTATATATAGGGTTCAAATCAGCGTTGTATTTATCCTTATATGAGCAGTGTGAGTCCATTAATGTTTTCGATGAAGGTATTGACATTCACCTCCTAAACTGCTTTCAGCACCTGCCTTTTATCCGCAGGGACTAAAGCCTGTGTATCTGCGCTACACAGATACACCCCCCCCCCCTCCAGGAGCCAGAGACTTTGTCTGCTGTGATGCTGTGCTGTTTTAGCCTTTGGAACTCAATAGGTTTTCTAATGAGAGCACCATCTGTTCAAAACAGCCCTCATCTGTTCTCAAGCTAATGTATATCTTATTGGAAACCTGTGCTTCTAAAAATACCTGGCAAAATGGCTTAGTCCTTCTACCTAACCTGGCGCAGGCTCTCCTACGTTGTAATTAGACCAGGCCTGCATATCCATCAAGCAGCTGATGAGAACATATTTGATACGACAGAGAACAGTAAGCCCATCTAAAGGCAATTTAACTGGAAGAGAAAAAAATATTGGGAAAAATTGGAAGGGAATGAAAAAACATGATTTATCATGCTTCCAAGCTGAAAAGTGTATAATATCTGCATGATTGCACAACAGAGTCCCACTGACTGAGAAAAAGAAAGCAATTACAGTTTGATTTGATGACAAATTAACTGCAGTGTAAAATGCGCACTTTTGTCATAAACTATATGAATCAAATGCATGGCAGAGTTTGTGTAATTAACACAGCTGTAGTATGTCATGCAACTGTGAAAGTCATTGATGCTCATTTTTTCCTCTTGTCAATTTATTTAACAGTACAGAAAAATAAAATTCATACAGTGACATTTCTTTTTTAATTAAAATTTTAATATCGCTTGAGTGCATAAAAAGTCATATTTTGAGTGCATTTTTAAAAAAAAAATCTTAAAAAAGAAAACCTTTTTGAGTATTTTGGCATAAAATAAAAGTAAAAAAAATATTTCAAAGAACCTCATCATACTGTGTTATGAAAGTGAAGTTTCAAGGTGCAAGGGAAATTACGTTTTACTTGATAATTCCACAACATTGAAACCAACGTGAATGCAAAAGGTGCAACTTAACACATTTTTAAGATAGATTTTCCCCCTTTTCCACCTGTGAAATAATAAAGAGAGCTTCTCCACTCTTCTCCAATCTTCATTACTGCCATGGTATAAAAATGCTAAAACAGGAAAAGCTGTGAAAATCCTGCCAATTTAATGGCTTAATTTACCTTTTCTTCCTTGTGGGTTCTTAATTTGAGCAACAAAAATAATTGGCGAGTTTCAGACATATTTTAATAAGTCAGCATTACTGGATTATTCATAGACTTACAAGAACTAGAGACTGTGAAGATGAAATACGCTTTATTTATTTATTTCTCTAATTTCCATTACCTCTGTCTAGAGGATTTGCCCCACTATTCCATTGAGAAGGTGCCATACCAGGGGTATTGTTTACCCCAAATAGTCGATGTAATTGGCTCTCTGAAGTTAGAAAATTGCTTTAATTGCCCTGCAGCTCACCAGCAACGAAGATATTAAAAGTAAACATGCTCATCAAAGGAAAGAGGCTGCCACCTGAGGTGCCTCAATACATTAGACTCTGTTAAAGAGCTACGGTCTGCGGCGCTGCCACTGTTAGCTCTGCCCATACTGAGAGTTAATAAGTGTTCCAGTGCTGTACACCTTGTAAAAAATGTTCAGTCTATGCCCTCAATTAACATGGTTATGAACCAGTCTTGGAAAGTGTTTATTGAACACAGTTCTTTGTGTTCGGCTAGGATGATGATACTTGTCTTGCACATCCCCAGTTGTGTCTTAAACCAGCATGGAGTGCTCTTGTATGCTTTTTTTAAGTGTAGGTGGTAGGTTAACTGAAATCAATGCAGCCAGGTGTTATTTAGCAGAGAGAGCACCCAAACCACAGTTTGCCATTGAAACTCATTGTGACTGGATGGATGAACAATGAAACCTCCCTGAATGCTCTTTTGGTTTTCAACTGTACTTCAAAATAGCAGTGTGTTATGGTCTCCCATACCAGCTTATTACTGTCGACAGATTTCGAAGTGGAGGTTAGGCCAGGTCCTGCCAGAGAAAAGGTCACCTGTCCACAATATTCCCTTTTCTCTACCCAGTCTCCTGTCAGCACATAGATATCATTACCCGTTATGACTGGCTGGGTTTCTAAGCAGCCTCACTTGGTTCTCAGCATGCAGTATTAATCATGCCCATGGGGCTGTATGATCTTCACCACAACCTTTAAAAGACCTCGATTTTCTGGCGGACTCAAGTCTCTGAGTATATGAGAGCACAGTTTAGAGTTTATCAGTGGCCACATGTTTCTGTTATACAGTATTTGGGTCCACAATTAGCCTTTGCTAATGAGATGGAAATGAATTCAGAGAGGCACTTTGGGTCAGGTGGAATGTATCATGATTATGATAATCTGACAAGCCCCTTAATTGAGGTTTGGGTCAGTTGGGCTATTTATTGAAAGTTAAACTATGTTTAGGGGTATAATACATGTGTGGTGTACTACATGCACTGACTTACCAGATTAAAGCATTGGAAACCTAGATACATACATCTGTATTGGTGTATTATCTGGTTATATGTGATACTGCTGTCATGTATCACTGATCATGCATGGCCTTCAGCTCCATGAAGTTGTTAACTCTGATGCATAATTCTTTAAAATGGTTTACATAACAGTTTTATAGAGGATATTTCACACTGGCTTAATTAGATGCTGTGTGTACAATACTGTGAGCTAAATGCCAAGCCTTAAGCTAATTGCAAAATATGTTATGTTGGTGTTCAGCTGGAAAGACACGGTTAGATGAGGACAAGATGTTGACGCTCAAGGATAGATAAATGTTAAGAAGATATTGAGAGTGTGTAACACTGGGTGAGCTGTAAGACCATAAGCCGTTCAGTTAAACCCAACCCAAGCATAGGTGTGTATTTATTAATTTATTTTTCTTTTTCTGAATGTTAGTGCATTTGTGGATAGAATTTTCTCAAGTAGGCTATTTATAAGCAGTAAAGTATTTTTATGAAAAATGTAGGGTAAAATCTACCATATAAAATCTACCATATATATATATATATATATGTGTGTGTGTATGTGTGTGTGTGTGTGTGTGTGTATGTATATGTATGTATGTATGTATTGGGGTGGCACCCGAACTGAACCGTTCGGTTCACCACACCCGGTTATGCACGCGCTGGGACCGCAGTTCAATTAAAATGTGACAAAGCACCTGTAACATGGTTTGCTGTAAATAGCACGTGAAACAAACTGGTTTCAGTTAATATGTTTCTGTTGATTCATTCTGGCTTCCCAGACATTACAACAACAGCGATGAGAGAGAGAGAGGGGGAGAGAGAGAGGGAGAGAGAATTATGAGCAGTCATTTATTCCGTCATCACCCGGGTGCTGATATCGCGCGCACACAGATGAGACCTGAACAGCACACGTTGACGTCTGTGTTTAAGCTATACTCATTTAAGCTAAAGTTAAAAAAAAAAATTAAGAGCCAGAGGATGCGAGCTCGTGCACGCAGTGTGAAGATTTGTGCGTGCGCCCATCCTAAGCGCGTAAACCCGCACCTCAGAACGCGCACAAATATAAATTCTCTCTGAAGTATTGTGTTTAAATTCAAATTCAGACAAAAATGTTGTCAAAATGCCCGTCTTGGTAAGTATCCTACAGCAGACATAGCCGCCTGAATGTAGGCCTACTATATCAGTGCACTGGATCATTGCATTCTCTTAAAGTGACAGTCTTTTTATTAATAGAACAGCAAAAACAAAGAAATCACTCACTGCTTTTGATTAAAAAGCTTTTGTAACTTTAATAAATAATAATCTTTAATTTATACAGTCCAATATGCAATGCTGTTTTACATTTGATTACTTTATTCAATTTCTGTACCTAAAAACTAATGCTAGCCTAGACCTCCCTAAACAAAAAAAAAAAAAAAAAAAAAAAAACTGAAAAATCACTTTTTATTTGTTGTTTCTTTACTCTATTGTATTTATTTGTGCTTTTGCTTGTAGTTGGATAGAATATTATTTTTTTATTATTATTATTAGAAAGTATAGTTTTTCCATAACATAGCACATCTGTACCGAAACCGTGACTCTAAAACCATGAAACGTGAAAATGTTTAACCATGTCTCCCCTAATATATACATATATATGTATATTTTTGGTCACACTTTATTTTAGGGTCCAATTCTCGGTATTAACCAACCATTAACTATGACTTTTGCCTCAATTAACCCCTTATTTGCTGCTTATTAATAGTTTATAAGATATTGTTAAGTTTAGGGTATTGGGTAGGATTATGGATGTCATGCATTATATGTACTTTATAAGCACTAATAAACAGCCAATATGTTAATAATAGACATGCTAATAAGCAACTCGTTATTAGTGTGAATTGGACCCTATACTAAAGTGTTACCATATTTTTTTTATTATTTTTTTTTTTTCAAGATTTTTTTCTCCATTATGATTTCAGTTCTATTATCTCACTTTTTTAATTTGTGCACCCCAAAATGTCAAAATGCATTTTTAAATAAATCCAGAAAAAATAGCATCATGTTTCCCAAAATAACATCCTTATCAAATACTACTTTTACTGTTTCTCTTACTCATAATGTTATGATCAGTTACATATTTTAAAGTCAGCTGTCACTTCATTTCTTTTCCAGGATACTATGGACTCCATGACACATACTCCCTTTGGCCCAAACAAATATGATTTTGAGAGATGGATTAATCAGAATGATGCCTGTCACTCTGTCAAGTCCAGCTTTAGATGCTGCCACTGTCAAAACTGTTTTGAACTGAGGGTACACTGCAGGAGATGAAAGCTGCGGATAAACCCATACTGTACTTAATGTTTGAATCGATGCTGCAGCAGTCTGCATGTGCATAGATAAGAGAGAGGACAGCGCACAGATCCTCCAGAGCTCACTGGAAAAGAACTCCCAGGTTCATCTCCAATCAAAAATACATCTCCTAACCGAGTTTTACAACACACCCAATCAATGCTCTTAAACTTCAAAGTAGGCCTGCCGACATCTCGCAGCACACAATCAGATATCGACAGGTTAGTGTTTCAGTGTGATGGGCCTAGACCGCTTCATGCCTCTCACTTATGCTCATGGTGCTGAAATAATTGTAAATCCATGAAATGATATATAAGACATGCTTCAAAAACCAATATGAATCATTTTGCTTTTATTACCGAAGAGAAAAAAATGGCCAGGTTAAAAGAGAGGAGGCTTAAAGTGTGACAAGGTCAAAGAACAATGAGTAACTTATCTTGCTTCAGTGATATGCTGACATTTTATAATATGATAATGAACAAAAATAAATATTCAGGTGACTGAAAAATGATGACATAAAGCCAGACCCACTGAAGAGGATGCAAATGTAGGTTGATATAGTAGCTTATACATATTCAGAGTTAAAATTCTGCTGCAGTGTTTTGCATTCTCATGCTTGATCTTGTCTAATAATTTCAAGGGTAAAAGAGTATTAATTAGCAGATGCAGGTTCCGCTTTATTTACAGCCATGGCGTTTTTAAATGTCCTTGAAACCTTATTTATTTTTTCAAGACAAAGTTTGTGCAGTGGTTTAACATTTTGAATATGGGTCATGTGAAGTGCGTTTGGTTAAGAGTGCAATGAATTTCAACATCGCTAAAAAGTGTAATGAAGTAGGGACAAATTTACTGCATAGAATCTCATTCTCTCATCTCAATAAGCACTGGTATCCTGAAGTAGTGGGGGGGGGGGGGGCTCTTATGAACATATTTATATATTAACCTGTTATCAATGTGTCAGACGTCACTGATTTAACTTCCTCCCTCCTGTTATGATAAGGGCTTAGATTCACAATGTTGCATTTGGGATAGTCTGATGTGATGACAGACACATTAAATTGAGTAATGACAGTGTCAGCTGCCTTGATTATGAGGTACTAAAAGAAATGGGATGTAGACATTTCCAAGCTGGGTGTGGTGTTCGTGTGGAGGGAACTGAACTGCATTACTTCATACATAAATAGTGAGCATTGCAGGCTCAATAAAGTGTTATAATTTTTTGGGTCATTAACATAAAAACACACTTGAGTTTACATGGTAGTGCAGAAAGTGTTATTAAATTGTTTACAATATTGTCATGGAGCTTTATTGCTGCCTGGCAACAAAACTGTGCAAAATAAACAGCTGTGGCCTAACGGTTAGAGAGTTGGATGTGTAACCCGAAGGATGCAGGTTTGAGTCTTGGTGCTGGCAGGAGTTGTAGGTGGGAGGGAGTGAATGAACAGTGCTCTCTTCCACCCTCAATACCCATGGCTGAAGTGCCCACTGAACTCCCAGTTGCTCCGCAGGCGCAGGATATATAGCTGCCCACTGCACCGGGTGTGTTTTCATGGTGTGTTAACTTCTCACTGCTGCGTGTGTGCACTTATATGGGTTAAATACAGAGCAGCAATTCCGAGTATGGGCTACCATACTTGGCAAATATCACGACTTTCAAATGGTTATGGAAAATGTCTTTTAAAAGAACCTTTTTTTTTATCCTGTTTTATGCCAAGGTTAAAAACAGATGGTGCATTCTTAATGATAGTTTCAGTTACAGTGAAGTTGGCAACTAATTTGGTTGTCAAGGGACTTTTTTGTTGACCGTCAAACAAATGCAGAGCAGAGTATGTGAGTGGAGTGGAGCGGCAACAATTTCCCCCATTTAATAATCAGCTCTGCTCCTAGTTCACTATTACAAGTCTTTCAGAATTTTTGAAATGTTATGTTCATAACATAGGCTATATATATATATATATATATATATATATATATATATATATATATATATATATATATATATATATATATATATAAATAATAAATAATAATAATAATAAAATAACAGGAGAGTTTCAAAGTGGATTAGGCTATTGTGTGCAAATTTTTTTTTTCTTACCACATGGCAATTTAATAACATGGTTGTCAGCAATAAAAGGTATAATTGCTGCTTTCTGCTGTGCAAATTTTGTTTGTTATAAAAATAGTACATTTTCGTCAGTTATTTTATGTACAGATCGATGCATTTCAATCAGATACAGATGAAGTAGCACTGTAAGATTACATTTGATTGAATGCATTATTGCGAAAGTGATTGCGTGTGAATGTGCTGTACAGGGGCGTAGCCATCTTTTCAGAAGTGAGGGGGACAGAAATCATATATATATATTTATAACATTTCTGTAATCTATGTAGCCTACCAATCAACAGTTTTTGAACTGTAAGATATTTTGTTTTTAAAGAAGTCTCTTCTGCTCACCAAGCCTGCATTTATTTGATCCAAAGTACAGCAAAAACAGTAATATTGTGAAATATTTTTATATTTAAATAACTTTTTTTTCCCTATTTGAATATATTTTAAAATGTAATTAATTCGTGTGATCAAAGCTGTATTTTCAGCATTTTTACTCCAGTCTTCAGTGTCACATTCTTCAGAAATCATTCTAATATGCTGATTTGCTGATTATCAATATTTAAAACATGAGTTTTTTTCAGTATTCTTTGATGAATATAAGGATCCAAAGGATCCAAAGAAATAAAAAGCTTTTGCAACATAATACACTATATCATTCAAAAGCTCAATATAATTTTTGTTTTTTGGAAAATGAATTAAAGAAATGAACACTTATAGTTAGCAAGGACTCTTTTGTGGGTTCAATTCTCAGGCCAGCAACACCACTGCTCCCCGGGCACCGCAGCATAAATGATGCCCACTGCTCCGGGTGTGTGTTCACTGCTGTGTGTGCACATTGGATGGGTTAAATGCAGAGCACGAATTCTGAGTATGGGTCACCATACTTGGCTGTATGTCACTTCACTTCACTTTGAATTGATCAAAAGTGATAATGTAATTATGGTGATGAAGTGATAATTTTTCAAAAGATTTCGATTTCAAAATAAATGCTGTTCTTCTGAACTTTCTATTGATCAAAGAAACCTGAAAAAAAATCTATTCCGCTGGTTTCAACATTATCATAATGTTTTTTTTTTTTTTTTTTTTGAGAAGCAAATCAGAATATCAGAATTATTTCTGAAGGATCGTGTGACTGGAGTAATGATACAAAAAATTCAGTTTTGAAATCTCAATAAATTACATGTTGAAGTATATCCAAATAAAAAACAGTTAATTTAAATAGGTTAGTAAAAATATTTCACAATTTTTCTGTTTTGCTTTACTTTGGATCAAATAAATGCAGGCTTGGTGAACAGAAGAGACTTATTTAAAAAAAATATTAACAATCTTACTGTTCAAAAACTGTTGACTGGTAGTGGATACTATAGGCAACTTTAATTTTTCTCAAATGTCTAGCTTTTTATTGGCTTAGAAATCTATAACTGCTGGACAATAACAAATAATAATGATTTGTTTATATACTACAAACAAATTTTTTATCACATAATAAGGCAGAATAGTTTCTATTCTGTAATAAATGCTATGTCAATTGGTACTGCATTGTTCATACTTTATTTATCACCTGCTGGAGATTACTTGAAAAACCATATTGCAATCGTATGTTTAATGTCTTCGTGTTTGCAAAAGTTTCTGGGCTTTTTTTTCTGTTTAAAAACTGTTTTCATACAGCGATAGCTGGACGCTTTTGCCCATATTAGTAATTTCCTGAAATGACTTTCTGCGCGAGAGCGCCCTCCGGCTTCGAGTATGAATGAAACGCACACTACAGGAGTGTTTGCGCTCTGTGATATTCATCTCGCTGTATTCTGGGTCCGAATTAAATATCAAATCATATGCAGACTATCCCGTCTCTTTGAGTTTAAATCTATATTTATTCACACCAGCTCTTGAAAACCTCTATGAGAACAAACTTGACAAAAAAAGTGCAGGGGACGAGTTTCCATGATATTAAAAGTGGGGGGCACGTCCCCCGCGTAATCTGCGCCCATGGTGCTGTACCTGTTTAATCATGCTTTAACTCTAAAATATTCAGGAAAAGGAACAGACAAACTCCTTGAGAAATAGGTTTTAACTTCCCGCTCAGCTATTGCCTTCATTATAACCTTCTGATTTGAGCCCGGGAGTTTCAGGCCCAAGACTGGCCCACTTTTTCCATGGTGGAATTCCAAATTAGCACTTTTTCCAAATTGGATAAATAAAGCAACAGTTCAGCTCTTACTTTTGTGTAGTTTTTATTAATACCATGGTTCAACAAATAATGTACTTTAACTTGAATTCATATTGTTTACTCTGGTATCCTCTCTACCTGTCCCTGTAGTCATCATGGCCTCTTTATTTTCAGCGAGGGACTGGCTTATCTGCTGCTCAGAAGCTACAAAAAAAATAAAAAAATAAATAAAATAAAATAATAATAAAAAAATATTTTAATGCATACACAGATCAAGCTTGAGTTTTATTATGAATGGTAAATTGCATAATATTTGCAAAGTCTATGAATCGCCATGTACTGGGTGGTACACAAAAGGCTAATATTTTAATTACATTTTATATTTTGCTTGTGAATAGGTTGACAATGGTATTAGCTGAATAATTACGTTGCTAATGCTAATCATTACTAGGCCTATCTCTCTTTACCTGTTGCCATTTGTGTTTGTCCTCTTGAAAATAAAACGGTAAGCTTGGCACATTTGGCAGCATCCTCTTCCAGTGCCTCTCTTTTCTTCAACCTGGCTTTTTCAGCCCCTCCTGGCCTCTTCCTCCCATCCATCCTCGAGAAAATGGCGAGAAAGGCGGGCTCTGGTTTCTGAAGCCACACCCACCTAGCGTGACGGCAGTGTCAGCAGCGCCAATCCACCTGTCACTCGAGTGGCCACGGCCTTAATTATGCAGAACTTTAAGGCTTAATATAAATAAACGGATGAGTTATAAAAAAAATTCACCTCCCTCACAGTTGTCATGAAGGGCTAAATTAGCTATTATAGGCCAAAATCGTTTTTTGAACCAGACTATAAACGTGTTTTTTCTGCTGTAAATTTGGGCATTTTATCATGGTGAGTCTATGGGATTGACTCCCTTTTGCAGCCAGCCTTAAGCGGCCAGTTGATGAATTGCAGTTTTAGTCACTTGTTAACTTCACGAGAGAGAGCGGGAGATTGCTGGTCGAGCCTACCTGAGAAAACGTTTTGGAAAAGACGGGCTATGGACCCAACCAACTCTATGGGAGGTGAGGGGAGAATTCCCTCACATGGTACAACCCATGCAGATGCTGACGCTGCAGTGTCAGAATGCAGAACGTGTGTAGTGTTATTTAAGAGAAGATAGACTCACTGATGTGACAAATGTAAAAAAAGAAAAAAAAAGAAAAAGAAAAAAAAAACCCGACCAGCCCAAAAGTGAAGCGGCCCACAGGGATAGTTCTCCCGATTACCCACCCCGGGCCTGGGTCCATCTGTATCAAGCTATAGCTAAATATGTTTAACGTGAATTCTTCCTAAACATGCAGTTATATTACAGGCCGTTGGCATGAATTGTTCTCATGATGGAGCGGTGGTGGAGCGCTCTTGGAGGGAGTGAAAACAAAAATCCACTCCTCGCTCCAGTCAAAATCATACCTCTCCACTCCACGCTCCGCTCACAAACTCTGATGCAGAGCTAACGGTTTGTATCATTCCCATTTCATCTTCTGATATGTCATCCTCCAAGCACCATGCACTGGGATGGAAAAGTGGTCCACGCAACTCATTAGGGGTGGGTGATATACCGGTAGAAACAATTTTGGACTATCGTCTTTATCACAGTTATGCATCACATCACTTTGCTGTGCGCCATGGTCATGAAAATTTATCATTTGCACACATTTTTAAGCACTGTTGTTTATGGCTGGACTTCAAGGATGCTGACAAGGTTCCCTTCCTTGATGGTCCGGTTTCTCCCACAGATCTATTTGGGCCAGCGTTCAAGGCTTTGCTGAACATTTCACAGAGACTCAAAAGTCGTCCCAGTCCATGAAACACTTCCTGCCAAAACGCTCTAGCTCTACAGCTGTCTCTAGTTGCCCCAAGTCTCAGCAGCCTGCAAATGCTTGCACCCTCTGCTGCTACCGCTGCCCAGCCAGCCAAACCTGAGCCTCAACGACGTTCCTGTTCGATCAAACCCTATCCATTTCTGAAGTGCCACAAACATTTGCAAAATCCCATCCTCAATCTTAGACGCCTGAATCACACCCTCATGAAATGGCTGTCAGGATGATTAAGGCTGATTTTTATTTCTGCATCAAAACTATGCCATAGGTTGTGCGTAGTACATGCAGGCTGCGGTGTAGCCTGACGTACACCTCTCAAAAAATGTCACAGTGTGTCAAATCTATGCGGACTGCAAGTGCTGTGATTGGTCTGCTAGTACCCTTCCCTCCATATGTATTTGAGTTTTGTGTGTGTGTTTTGCACTTTAATATATTTTACTGTTACAAAATAAAACAAAGCAACAAGTGTCTTATCATTCATTATAAAATGTAGCATTACATCACTTTGTTGTCCGTTACAAACAGTTGTTCTTCCAAGGTACAAGTCCTTGTGGAGATTGAAAGAATGCCATCTTCTGCTTTTTTTCTGCGTTTTAAATAAATGACCTGTTCTGTGATATTTATTTGCCGCAGTCACGGCTGATGCTTCTCCAACAAGCTGCTTCTTCTTCAGCTTTTGCCATGGTCTGTGGGTTACACAAGCAACATGCCCATGAGTACTGCAGACTAGCATTTTGGATGTGTACTGCACGTCGACGCAGAAGTATAAATGAAAACCGATGCATATCCTACGGCGTATGTAGAAGTATAAATCAGACTTTACACTGAAGCAGATCCTCTCGCAAATCCGCCTAGAGGATTGGTTATTTTCTCTGGACTTGAAAGATGCCTACTTTCACACCAAGTTAGCCCCCCCAGCACAGGTGATTCCTTAGCCACTTAGAATGCCTGGGGCTCAGAATAAATTTCGCTAAGAGTGCACTGTCCCCCAGCCAATTAGTATCGTTCCTGGAAACAGTGTTCGACGTAACCCAAATGAGAGCGGTGGTCATATAGCAGCTCGTGGCTTCCTTCAAAGCCGGTGCCTCTCGCCCCGTCAAGATGTTTTAAAAGATACTGGGCCTTATGGCCGCAGCATCTCCAGTGCTACAGTTAAGCCTGCTTCCTATGCCCGCCCTTCAGTACTGGCTGAAACTGCGGGTTCCATCCCATGTGTGGCATCACGGACGCCTGCTTATCAGGGTAGACCTGGCCTGTATAACAGCCCTGACCCCTTGGAAGAATGCTTAGTGGATGGAACAGGGCTTCTCCCTGGGAATGGTCTGCAAGACAATGGTGGTTTGGACAAATGCTTCCAACACAGGGTGGGGAGCTCTGTGAATAAAAATTACTTTCAGCCACTGGTTGAAAACAGAGGAAGGTCTTCACATCAACTGCCATGAATTGCTGGCAGTATGTCGGGTTGTATTAATTTTTCTGTGATATTGACACAGGTGACAAGAATTATATACTGTAATATATATATATATATTTGTAACAATTAAACTCTATGATCACGGGAAGAAGGAGGCGGGAACCGGCGGACAATCAAATAAAGACTTTAATAACAAAATAAACACAAAACAGCGCAACCAGCCCCTCGCGGACGACTGTCGCGCACAAATAAAAATCAAAACAAAAACTAAAACCCAGGCCTGGTGCTCTCTCGTCCTTCACGGTCGTCGCTCCAGTTTTATATCCTTCCATCTCCTCTGTGGGACTCGAGACCGGTGGGTTGAACAGGTGTCGCTCATCTCCAATCACTCCACCGGCCTCGCTCCTGTTCCCACGTCTCTCGGCCCCGCCCCACTCGTCACAATATTATATATCATTATCGGGACATAAAATTACTCATATCGTGATACAAGATTTTGGTCATATCGCCCACCTCTACAACTCAATAGCGGTGTCCCCGACTAAGGATTTTCATAGTCGAATCGGAATTTTTGAATCTTGCTGATATTCGACTGTTAGTTGAATCATATGTTTGGGGGCGGGTCAAAATACATTGAGTCAAGTCAGACATTGGACAGCCATAATTACTGATGTTAACACACAGGGGAAATGTGTAACAAATGCTTAGCAGATATAAACGGGGTAAATAATGTTTTTATGTTTTGATTAACCCTTAACCAACATATCCAAAATCATTTTTGAAATATTTGATATATTTTGGATTTTATGAGTTGTGACTCCCAGGTCACGTTGCCTGATTAGGGTATAAAAAAGGACCAAGTCATTAATATGTTAACTGTTACTGGCCTACTTGCCACTGCATGCTTAAAACAATTATATCCTATACTTTACCTGATGTAATGTTGACAAATTAAAAGATCATTCAAAAGCTTACGAACTCAAGATTCAGCCTGTGAAAACCATTTTGAAATCGGACCTTGCTTTACCATAAAAATGGTACTCTGTTACCCCCCATTTTTTAAATAGGCATTAAAGTGCACTATCCAAACTTAAATTGCTGTAATTTATACCACTTTGGAATATAAATCTAAGGTTGGTCTCTTTTTAAAGAAGAAAATTAGCAGATTCTGGCAAATGTGGAATTTTCCCAAGAAATTGAAGTATAAAAAAGTTATAGAAGTTTAAATGTACTGTAAATAATATGCACTATATTAATTTTATTATATTTTATTTATTATAAATATTTTACATAACAGGTTTTACTCTAAAATTGGTATAAAATTAAAACCTTGTGTCTAAATAAGTTATGTTACAAATTTGAAGTTGATATGAAAAAAATTGAGGTTCATGTGAGATTTTATTTAGGGTGTCATAACACACACAGCCACTGGGTGTCATCAAAACTATTTTGAATTTTGCTTAATGATTTTTTCTCTAGATTTCTCTGTGAATTTCACTTCTATCTCAAAATAACCACCAAATATGAAATCCTGAGACTCAGACCTTTCCAATGATATGTTTGTTGCCAAGATTATAAAACGTTTTGGTTCTAGAAGACCGTAATGCATAATGTTTTATGACACTTGACCCTGCCCACTAAGGGGGAGGTGACCGCCATCAGATTTTAAAGTACCATTTCCATGGTAAAGCAATGTCTGATTCCAAAATGGTTTTCACAGGATGAATCTTGGGCTTCTAAGCTTTCAAATGATATATGATTTATGATGATTACTAAAAAATTTAGTAAAAGACAACAGAGAAAAAGACAACAACAAAAAAGAGTGCCAAGCGTCCCACAGGTGGGACAGTGACAGTTATGGGGTTAATTTCTTTTACCAAGCTCCTCACATAGTGGGTGGTGTCAGGTTTTGAATTACACAATTTATTTGAACTACTTTATAAAAAAAAAACTTTTCTAATCTTGACAAAACACATATCAGCAGAAAGTTCTGAGTCTTACGGTCCCATCTGCCAGCTGTTTTTTGATATTGAGACTGAAATGTATAAATTTGATACAGGAGAATGCATAAAAAAACACCCAGTGGCTATTTTTGGTACAACGCCTAAAAATCTCATGGGAAGTTACATTTTGTGATATCAAATTAAAATTTAGAACACAAATTGGTTAGACATATGACTTTGATTTGATAGTAATTTTAGAGTAAAAATTATTTTGTAAAATATATATTTTATATAAAATATTTAGAGTACGTTTGATTTACAGTAAATGTAATCATTTTTTTAAGTTACTTTTTCTTTTTTAAAAAAAAAACAAGACCAAACTTATGTCTATATTCCAAAACATTCTTAAATTACAACCATTTAAATTTAGTGTAATGTTAAGTATATTCTCAATATACTCAATACTCTCTTTTTTATACCATAAACAGGCAACGTGACTCAGGAGTCACATACATTTCAAAATGTGCTAAATAACAAAATAAACAACATATGACTAATTTTTTTTCTTCACACACCCTAAGACAATGTTCAGAATTAATGTTAGCAGTAATATAATTTTTTTTCCAAAAGAAAAGTAAGTTTAATATATAATTAACTACCTCAAAATCTGAATGTTCTCCACCACTGGCAGCGATGTTGGATTTAGATCAGGCTGACTAATATACCACTGAAAACTTGAAGCAAATCATGTGACCAGCATACTTGAGACAGACCAGGCATTGATAAATGATAAAAGGATTTAATAAAAAAATTGTTCTTATGCCCCAAAAAAGACAACAAAAACTATGTGACTCGTGGGTCACGTTGCCTGATTTAGGGTTAAAACATAGTTAACACTAAACGTCAGCGAAACCCAAACAATTCACAATTTTTACAATAATGCTTTCATTATAAAGTTAGCCTACATGACAGTAGTTATTAATGTTCTGCATTTCTGTTTGAGCTGCATGCTCACATGATGACCAGTACAGTGAGCATTTGATAGCACGTTTTAATCAATGGGATTAAACTCATAATTTAATGTAGAATACGCTTAGTTATTTAGACAACATAACATTAATATTAAGACTTATAGGCTATCTGCAAAAAGAGCCTGAATGCAAATGAATGTGTCTGCGCGGCTCTGAATGAACTCATTTTGTGGACGCGTTCTTCATGAAACAATGTGCAGAAACGGCAGCTAAACTCTAAATATTCACAGTGTTTTATTATAATGGTCTTCCCATTATAATGGTATGGATGTGACAGTCCAGTCATAGTTATTAAAATTCTGCATTGTAGTTTGTCCTGCTCGCGCTATGCGCTGAAGAGATATCACCGTAGTACTACAATGAAGTGCTTGACTCTACCAAATGCATCTTATATCAGGTAAATAATATATCCATGATATATATACACTGGCTGAAATGTTTTGAAAACACTTGTACCCTACCTGTTCAAAAAAATCCAGTCTCTGCCTGTTTCAGTTTGAGTCTTGGTAAAGTTTTAAATACCTGCCACCAAGATGCTCCTCTGTTGGTCACAGATTATGAAAAGTGAAACATAAATCTATAGGGGTGGTTGGATTTATTCACGCACTTTAAAATATTAATTTGAAGCTTCTTATTTTCAAATTCTAATTTACGACTTTATCATAATAGGCTGCATATTAACTTATTGGGAGAAAACCGCAAGTTCTATGTAAAATCAGACATTTGAGCTCCCCCATATAGTCAGAATGGCATAATCAATAACACCCCGCAAATATTTGACTGTGAGATTGGTAGTTGAATCAGGCTTCTTGAATCGAAGCATCGAATCGTCGACTATTCAGGGTCACCCCTACGACTCAACAACATTATTTAAAGGGAAAGTTAATCCAAAAATAAAAATTGTCATTTACTCACCCTTGTGTTATTCCAGAACTGTATGACTAACTTTTTTAGTCTCCATAAATAAATAAATAAATGAATGAATGAATGAATTAATGAATATCTCAGACCGTATTGTAAAAGTCAGTGGTTACCAATATTCTTCAAAATATCTTTTGTTCTCTGCAGTATAAAGAAAGTCACATTGGTCTTCTAGTTCTTCTGAGAAACAGACTGAAATGGACTGGATCATTCAGGCTTAAACCAGACCTGTTGATTCTTTAAAAAGATCTGAATCAGTTAATAATTTGTTTACAAATCATACATAAGTACTTCTATCATACAAATCATACATAAGTACTATCTCATGAACTCCAATGAATACACTACTTGAGAGCTAAAATGGATGTCTACTTAATATTCATTCAAATTTTGGGTGAATATTCTTTTATCGTTTTTACTCATTATTGTGTGTGTAAGAAAAAGAGGTAATACAGGTATGTGCAGCCATTATTGCTGTTAATCTGATCAAGGTTGTGTCATATGGGATACTTGCCGTGATGTCGCTGCAGACGTTTCCTCCCCTGGTAAAGTGATGGTTCAGGTGAAGTGCTTGGCCTTTTTAATTACTCTTCATTAGTCTGGACTTCATCCCTCAGTGGGGCTCTGTGACGTGATCAGGGGAGCTTCTACATTTTGTTCATTCCTGCTCTCTGCGTGATAATGAGCTCATCACAGACTATGTATTCAGAGGTCACAGACGTCATTTCCCTCTGCAGAGACTGAATCTCTCTCATACTTTTGCTGTCCGATTCTTCATCCTCTCGCTTCATTAAACACTCTCTCAGTAAAGCCAATAAGAACAGGAATTTAAAGAGCTGTGAATATAAGCAGTCTATATCTTTTTCCCTGAAGTCCTGTGAGTAGGTGTAAGAATGTGAAACCATTGTGTGTATTCTATTAGCAAGAGCCAAATTAAAATAATCCAAAGTTATATCTGAAAACCCTCAAAACATATCTGCCAATAATTCTCCCACTTTCTGATAACTCTGATATTCTTTCCAATATGGCTACTTTTTCAAAGATTCAGAATGATTAAAGACAACAAAAAAAGCTACTTTTATGACATTTTAAGGCTTTTTTATGTTTGAAAATTTGAGTTGTCAGTTCGATTCATATTTATTTGTAAGCACTTCTCATGATACAAATCGTTGCAAAGCAGCTTTACAATATATGTTTCTGCAATAAATTTAGAAGTAGCTTATCAGTGGTGACTATGTCAGTAAATGTACATATAGCAGAAATGTACAGAAAAATATATTCAATATGTAATCAAACAGAATATGAACACTATTAACAGCAATTATTATGTTGCAATTAAACTTTTAGCAAAATTGTTAGTTCTGTATGTTTCAGGGTTGCCATCATCTGAGGTCCTCTGAAGGGTTGGCATCATCTCTTCTCATGTGTTCTGGATCCAGACTAAAGCTTCAGTAAATCCTACTTACCACTGAATGTCAAGACACAGAAACAGAGAAACAAATGGAGACATAATTAGCGTAGCTGCTGTTACAACCAAGCAAAACTGATTTCAAAGCCTTATTTATATTTGAAAAAAGAAGTTTTTTTTGCTTAAAGGTTCATGTCTTAAACCCCAAGCTGAAGAATAGTAATGTGCATTTGATCAGTTATAACTACAGTACAAGATTATGAGATGCATTATTTGAATGCTTTGCCAAAGAGATATGTCTTTCATCTAGATTTAAAGAGAGAGGGAGAGAGAGACAGAATGTGTAGCGACCAGGAAGCTATAAAATCACATGAGGTTGAACCGGTGTTAGCTTTTGTCATTCAGTGAAGCTTTCTGTGTTGTGCCAGTCAAAATCTCTGTTGTAAGTCTAATTGGATGTTGTCTGTCTGGTTAAAAAAGTCATAAGCATAATATCCAAGGCCACAGAGAAAACTAAACATAAGGGTGAAAGTGAGCAGCGTTTCAGGCAGGCGAGACGGTTGTCTCCTGCTCGATCGAGTCGATCCTCACGGTTTTCAAGAGAGTCAGAAAAGGCTAGTAACTCACTGTCAAGCAGTTGCAGAAACTATTGGGGTTAATGGCAGCTGCGTCCAACTTGTTACCTCTTGGCCTGCTGTACATGAGGGTTTTCTAAAAACATCCTAAAACACCTCGTTTAAACTCTTCCCCACGTCTATGTGACTGTGTGGGAAGATTTGCATAACACCATAACATAACATAGCATAATGATCACGCATAGAAAGAAGGCGTAACTTTTGTTTTCGCTGTAGTATTGTTGTTGCCGCTTCCGTCCTGTTCTGGAGACGCTGTATGTTTTGTTGTGAAAGCGAAACTACTTTGTTTGGCATTCCAAAAGAGGACTAGAAATCAGTTGTATTTACAGCACTGTTCCAGGAACAGTTCAAACCAAATATTCAGATGTGTGCAACACATTTTATGGAGGATGAGGACTGTTTCCAGTGAGAGTAGCCTACAATGCTGGTGTTTGGACAAATAATGCTGACTCACAGCCTGTAAGTACGTTTTCACATGTAAAGGATTTGCCACTGATGATTCAAATGCAACACAATGTGTAAAAAGACAGTATAAGTCATTATAATCAGTTATGTCCCCACTGGATGCAACAAATGCCTCGTTTGTAATGGGTTGTATTGGTTTTATTTCTTCGCACCGGGCCTAGGCATCACAGTATGGTAAGTCGTGTAACATTTACGTCACATGCTTGAGGTATTCGGCCAATCACAATGCACTGGATAGCTGGCCAATCATACACCTCGCTTTTCAGACTGACGAGGTTCTTAAAATTCGACGCGTCTCAGAAAGGATAAAGGAGCAACAATAATGCACAGTATGTGAAAAATTCTGTTTTTTTTTTTTTTTTTTTACCTTAAACCGCATAAACACATTTCATTACACCAAATACACAAAATAATGTTCTTTTTTAGCAATGTCATATCACCCCTTACAGGGACTTATAGGTAAGTAATAATATTTTGTAACTGAAATGGAACTTAATAGGTAGCCAGTGCAGAGACTATTAAATTGGGGAAATGTGATTATATATTCTTGACCTGGTAAGGACTCTAGCCACTGAATTTTGGACTACCTGTAGTTTGTTTAATAAAGATGTAGGACAACCACCTAGAAGTGCATTACAATAGTCCAGTCTAGAGTTCATGAACACATGAACTAGCTTTTCTGCATCAGAAACCAGTAACATAGCTTGGCAATATTTCTAAGATGGAAGAAAGCTATTTTTGTAACATGGGGAATATGATTTTCAAAAAAGTTGCTGTCTAATATAACACCCAGATTTTTTACTGCAAAGTATATCCATCTAGTTGCAAGTTGTACAAATTTACATTTTTAGCATGCTCTGTTAGCTTAGATAATTTAAAAGTTTCATCTGGTCTTGATGAGCTATATAGTTGAGTATCATCAGCATAACAGTGGAAACGGATCCCGTATTTTCTAATAATATTACCAAGGGGCAACATGTATATTGAAATTAGCAGAGGACCTAGGACAGATCCTTGTGGCACTCCATACTTTACTGTTGATAATTGAGATGACTCCCCATTTAAATAAACAAAGTGGTAGTGATCGGACAGGTAGGATCTAAACCATCTTAACATCTCTTTTGTTGTTTGGCAAAGATCAGTTAACACAAAAGTGAAAATGCATTATCATTCACTCAACCCAATTTCATTCCAAACCTATATGAATGTCTTTCTTTTCTGGAACATAAAATATGTTTTAAGAAATGTGTGTGTGTTTCTGTGTTTATTTATTTATTGTCTTTACAAAGGAAGTCATTGGTAACCATAACTTCTGCCAACATTTTAGTAAGTTTGAATATACAGGAACATGGAGATTTGGTAATTTGGTTTGCCCATAATTTAATTATGCAAAGGTGACATCACCCCATTGTTCCTGTTTTGACATTCTTTCTCTCCATTTTATCAAACTCTCTCTCTGTCTCGCCCCCTCTCTCAGTGTCAGTGCAATAGAGCATTTGATTTGAGAGTCTTGGAAAGACTCTGCTGTTGATAAGATCGGCCACCTGCCGCAACTGCGGTGATGAATGGACCCAGACTTTCATTACTGAACACTAACATTTATAAATCTTTCATATGACCAGCGTGGCCACACCAAGTTGTCTTCTCTCTATGTGCTCAGTGCACATCACTCTTTGATTAAGACCAGCAAGGTCCAGTGTGGATATGCGATAATATAAAATTTATGAGAATTAGTAATTTGATCAAAAAGACAATGGACCTTAAATAAACACATTGTCACTGATACATGCTGTTGTTCTTCAAGTATAAATGTTAGCAGCAAGTGTACAGCTAAAGCAGAGCTGTGTTGAGGCCTCATTCAAAATCATTCAACTGAAACATTAATTTTTTCCTTACTGGTGAACATAATGGATTTAAAATTGCATGTTTTAAACTATATGGCAAACATCATAATGTTTCTTAAATGCTCACTCAGAGCTATTGAGAAATTTAGAATTGCACAAATTATGAAATTACTGTTAATGGTGGAGTAGTACAATTATTTATGATTGCATCCAATAATTTCCATAACCCATGATTCCATCTTTCAGGCTATGCTTTTTTGCTCATGCTTTTCAGAACCTTTACAATGATAATTTTCCTCCTCCTGTGGGAGAAACACTGTAATGACAACTTTCATAACCTCTCTCGGTCTCACTTCGCATGCCAGTTTGTGATATTGGCTCAGAAAAAGTGACAGTGCGATACAATCTACTTTTTACCCAGCTCTGGATTTTGACAAGTGCAATTAAAGCTCCTTTAGCTGTCGTCTGGTAGGACAATGCACATTCACCTTCTTTTGCCTTAATGAGCAACATCTCTATTTTATCGCTTCCCTCCACTCTTCATTGTGTCTGACTTTCTCTCCTTCGCTGTCTCAGTCTGACTTTTACTCAAATACATATTTCAGCTCAGAAAACTTGTGTTCTGTTGTCAAATGTCTCTGGCTTTTTGCCCCTTCTTTATTCAATGATGTGTGATGGTGTCTCTTGCCATCATGAGGTCTGTTGACATTTTATTTTTAGCTTTAACAGATCTTAATAATATTCTCTGTGATTACAGAAATTCTGATCCTAGCAAAAGCATAGAATTTTTTTTATTTATTTTTAGGGCTAGAAAATGAAAATGTATTAATTTATTGTTTGTTTCTTGTTATATACATTTTTTTTTATAAAAAAAAAAAACAGATTTGGAGAAGTTTAGCACAACATCACTTGCTCACTAATGGGTCCTCTGCAATTAATGTGTGCCATCAGAATGAGAGTTAAAACCACTGATAAAAACATTATAATAATCCACAAATTCACATCACTTGCAGTCCATTGATATCTTGTGAAGCAAAAAGCTGAGTATTGAAACAAATTCATCAAAGCATTTTAAAGGGATGGTTGACAGTTTTTTTTTTTTTCATAAATGGATAAATATTAATTCCGCTGTTAAAACAAATAAAGAAACTGTGTAGGAGAGTGGTTATTATGTGCAAAGAGTGAGAATTCCTTTGAAGCTTGTGACATATAAATGCGCACATCAACCCAATCACTTTATTTAGCGTTCATGTGAACACTACAATCAGATTCATCAATCAGAATCAGAAATTGTGCATTTAAACGTTAATGATGTTGTCAATATTTCTTATCAATTTGAGACCCAGAGAATATTAGTGAAGAGGAAGTTTCAGAAAGGTATGTTTTTTTTTTTTTTTTTTTTTTTGTCTCATACTTTTAGATACACTGTTATTTGTAAATGTCTCTACTTATTTTATTCTGAGGATCTTTCAACATTGTCCTCATTGTCGTAACTTTGCAGATATTGTTTATGCCCAGATAGTGACATTACACAAAGTTAAAGTGAAATTAAAATCGACCACCCTTTTAAATTAAACTGTCACTTTCTGGGCAAAATAACTCTGGCCATAATAACTCATCCTCCGGTGAAAGTCCTCTCACATTTGTAAGGGAAACAGGTAAATTTAGCTTAAAGGGAATGTAAGCTTTTAAAGGGAATTTGGACAGAATCACTGTTTTACAGCTGATCACTGAGATGGCCAGCGATTCATTGAATGAGCAATGGATAATAATATCCAAAGTATAGTGAAAACACTAATTAGCACAGTGACAAGAATGGCACTTTAAGACATGAACCTTTAAGCAAAGAAAACTTCTTTTTTCAAATATAAATAAGGCTTTATTGGAGAAATCTAAGACATAAACTAATCTAACACATAAGCACATGCACTCACATGTTGCAGGAAGAGAGAAAGTTTGGAAAGAATGAAAGTGAAATCCCAAGCTTACAGCAACACGTGAAATTGCATAGACATGAACAACCATCAATCACTTAATTGAGTTCCTCAATGAGGTTAAAATTATATTATATAAACCAGTTCAGCTCAGAGTCTGGAGGTAAGTTACTTGCATTGCCTGTGTAAAGGTGATTCCCTTAGTTGTTGAAAAGGGGTGTTCCTGAGGTTGCTGATTGGCTGGAAGTTCAGTAGTCATTGAAGTGATGTTTTGGGACCCACATGGAAAAAACCTATATAAACATATATGTTTCAATATAGGTTTTTAATATATGTGACATATATAAAATTGGCCGTTTTCCTATATTATATGTACATATATGTACATATATGCACACACATATATATGAACATATATATGTACATATATGAACACATATATTTACACATATATGTACATCTAGCAACACATATATTTACACATATATGTACACATATATATGTGCATACATATACCTATATAGGTACATATATGCACGTATATATGCACCTATATGTTTACCTATAATAGTAAAATTAAAATCCATAGCTGCTAGGCAACATAAATCAAAGTCCAAAATGTAGAAATGTACATTATTTATTTACTCATGATCAATCAAATAGTACAAAACAAAACATATAGTACAAGAACAAAAATAAGACAAAAAACCTGCTAGGCAACATAAATAAAAGTCCAAAATATAGAAATGTACATTATGTATTTACAAGAACAATCAAATAGTACAAGGACAAAAAACTGAACAGAAAAAAAAAATTATCTTTATTATTCTTTGAAGGTCTGTCATGACGCGCCTCATCCTCCTCCTCCGCCGCCTCCTCTTCCTTCCTGCACTATTAGTGGTGGAAATTATGATTCTTTCTAGAGATTCGTTCATTTTCAGTTCGTTCACCAAAATGATTAGTTCAGAATCATTCACTGATTCGTTCATTGATCATTTCTTCGTATTACACAAAATATGCCAGCAGGTGGCAAAAAAAGAGTGTATTATGTGTTATGTCTTTAGTCAACGAACGTATTTACTTGTTACAAAAACTGATCTGGCTTTATTAAAATGTGTGTATAATCGCATTCAAAATATAAAGTCTAATTAAGTTGTTTAGATGAACAAAGCACAAGGTTTTCTTGTTTTCAAGATAAGCTATGTACCAGTTCATTTCATTCATGAATGAAATGTATCTGTTCATTCAGCTCGTTCACGAATGACATGTCTATCAGTTCAGTCATTTCATTCACGAACGAGATGTACTAAATCATTCAACTCGTACATGAACGACATGGGTACCAGTTCAGTCATTTAGTTCACGAACGATAAGATCTCTAGATCTAGTTCAGACTCATATGATGAAACTAGTTAATTGAAGGGCGTATTCGTTCACTACATTCAACAAAGAGTGAAGAGTGAAACCGGGTCCCAGAGTGGATATATTTGAAATGCCGCCTTAGCGTTTCGCTAGATCGGGGGTCCGTCTCCGTGTGGACGGGGCCGAGGAAATAACAGGTACTTACGGTTATGGATAGAAATGTAGCGGAGTAAAGAGTACAATATTTGCCTCTCAAATGTACTTGAGTAAAGTAATGAGTACTCCCAAAAAATGATACTCGAGTAAAGTACATATCCCTCAAAATTGTACTTAAGTACTGTACTCAAGTAAATGTACTCCGTTACTGTCCGGCTCTGTATATCATGTTAATATATTGCCATAGTTAAATTCCATAATATGCCAATTACATGTGATACCAATTTAACATGTTCGCACATACATAAGTTCTTGCATAATTTATTTCGTTAATTCTTAGTTTTTGCCTTGATAATAGAAAATATGAGCTAGGCATCATGTATGACAGTCAAAAATGGGATATGAGCTACAAAATGACCAGATCCTGCCATTAGCAATATAGAAGATATATCTTGTATGTATAGGGCTTATATGTGGATATGAAGAAGCAATACAGGAGACCTATATTTCCTGTATATGCACATATATGCACCTCAATTTTGCCTATATGTGGCATATATACGCATATATGCAACATATATGCAGTATATATACGCATATATGCAGTATATATACGGCATATATGCAGCATATATGCAGTATATATACGCATATATGCAGCATATATATATTATCATATATGTGCATATATGTGCAAATACACTGCATATAGGTTTCATATATGCGCATATATCCACATATAGGTTCTTTCCATGCGGGGATGCCCGTGGTTGGGAGTTGTCTGAAGTTGCAGAGTTGTGGGCTGGTTGTAGTTTTAGACGGGCACTCAAGTTCAGACTTGGAGACACGGTGTTACAAAACTTAACTCAGAACACAAAACTCAAGTAAATAAACTAAAGTAAAAGAACAGAAAGTAAAGTTTGACAAGACTAGGTGTTGTTTCTTCTCATCCTTGGCTAAGTAGCAGTGGCCGTGCAGGCTGAAGTACGCTGGAATGTCACTCAAAGAACGCAAAAAAGTAAGGCCAAAAAGCATGGCTGAAAGTGATGACTAAAAGCTAAAGAGCTAAAAGGCTTAAAGCAGGCAAATGCTAAAAGCTAATGCTAAAAGCAAAAGCTAAGAGCTAAAACTGAAAGAAAAATTTGATGGTGTCCTGAGTATTGGGACACCTCCCATATGGTGTCTTAACCAACTGGATATTGTCTTTGCATTGTATATTTCTCCATCCATTCATAAATCAAATATAATCAAATCAAATCTCATCAATCACATGGTCCGAATTTTCCCCACTCTTGCAGGGTATAATTTTGGACATGATTCGTATAACAAGAATGATACATTTGACAAATAATTGATTGTTAGAAATGTTTCAAGCAAGAAGATTCAAAGCACACACATACTGAACATGAATATGAATCCTTAAGCTATTCAAGAGTTATTAAAAAAGACATCCACAATAAGGGTTCCTTCACCGCTGCCGGACCAGCAGTGGATAGCCGCTGCTGAATTTCAGAGGCAGCAAGTTGGCTGCCTAGAAGACCCAGGCTTACGAACACCCCAGAGTACTAGAGGAGCAGAACAACAACAGAAAGCAAAAACAAAAGGCCATGTGCTTCAGGACAACAAGCATTTGTTGAGCATTTATTGGGTTATTTTTTCAGTGTTTGGGTAATTTTTGGTTGCCCAGCTCCTGGGTCAAATGTAACAGCCCGGTGTTTGGGTTGTTTTTACAGCTCCTGGGTCAAATGTAAAAACCCAATGTTTGAGTATTACTCAGATCCTGGGTCAGACGTAATCCAATGGTTGAGTTATTTATCGTGGGGATTTTGCGTTCTCTTCTGGAGAGAGCAGTTCTAAGTGCCATTGAATTGGTACAATTTAGTCTGTAAAATAAAGGTTTGTATAAATTTTTATCTAAAAAATTGTTACTGCTCTGTATATTGTTCAATTTTATGCAGAGCAACATACAGGCGTGTGGTATGAATCACCTTTATGCATTGCACCCTATTCTGTTCTGTGGTTAGTATATTAATTAATACAGGCCTTTCAGGCCAGTACTTTCTGTTACTTGCCTGCATGTACAGTATGCAGACACATAAAGATTTATGGTAAGTGACAAATAAACAAAGGGAAAAAAAAGTTGGCACCTTTTAAACTTGCTAGAGAAAGAGTTCTTATTATGCAGGACTGAATTACTGCTATTGGTCTGAAAGTAATAATAATAATAATAATAATAATAATAATAATACATTTATTTACTCTACATCTACAAACCCCTACATTAATTTTATTTTTATTTTAGTTTTTTGTGAGCAACTCACCAGGCCAAATTGATTAGTAGTTACACTTGCTCTAGCTTGCAATGGCATTGTCATGTTCTTTCCCAGAATTTCTTAGTCATACTGCATTGTACTGTAGCTTTCACACTTGCAGGTTTGAAAACACAGCACTTGGGAGAAGAGATTGTGTGTTACCAGCTCTGAAGAGAACCCCATTTACACATAATCCCTCTCATCATTCAAATGATTTAGAAAATTAACAGTCTGAACATGAATAATGAATTTCATGTCCATCGAACACTGAGGTTTCCTCACACTAAAGGCAATGAGATGGTTTAATAATTAAGATATGCATTTGTATAAAATTAAATTCAATTTCAGATGGGAGTTTTTGTGTGTGTTATTTTTTTTAAGAGGTTTGTGAGGTTTCCAATCGAGAGGCTGTGTTCAGTGAATCTTGTGCATGTCTGGAACTCTTTATAGTAAATACAGTGGTATATTACAAAATGAAAAGAAACTTTAAGAAATAAATTTAGCCCTGATATCAAAGTATTTTAGTATCAATGAAATGTTACACATTTTTTATATTAGTTGGATACAATCCTATTTCTACTCTGCATGCAGTATTGAAGAGTTGTTCCTCTGTACTTTTTGTGCCTATGAATGTGCAGCCAAGTTTATGTACATGTGCACATGTACATTTCTATGTGCCTGCATCCTTTTATGCTGCCATGATAAATCACCATGCAGTCATGTTTGTGACAGCTAAGAAAGACATGAATAAAAATAGGATGAGTTCGATAAAGAGATGTCGGAAAACATCCATCACTTGCTGCAGTTGAAAGATACAGTTTCTGTGAGATGTAACAAATGGATATGAACGCATAAATGAAAGTGTGTGTGTGTGTGTGTGTGTGTGTGTGTGTGTGTGTACAGTGACTAAATGGACCTTAGACATATATGCCACATATAGGCAAAATTGAGGTGCATATATGTGCATATACAGGAAAAGACACTTAATGAAAATAAACACTATTTAGCCTATTACATAAAAAAAATGCAGATATTACAATTTAAAACACTTGTTCTCTATTTGAATATATTTTAAATGTATGTAGCCTAATGCATATAATGGCAAAGTTTAATTTTCAGCTTGATTACTCCAGTCTTCAGTGTCACATGATCCTTAAGGGGTCATATGATGCGATTTAAATTTTTCCTTTCTCTTTGTTGTGTTAGAAGCTCTTGGTGCATGAAGAAGATCTGTAAAATTGCAAAGACTAAAGTCTCAAATCTAAAAAGAGAGAGAGAGAGCGATAGAGACGGTCACACTGTGGAGTCAGTTGTCTTAACCGTCCGTGGTTTGTGTACTGCAAACACATACAAGCTTCATGACTGTGTATTTCACACCACTCTGTTCCCTTTTCGGGCTTGAACTGACGGTAAAACTAAGGACATTTTTAACTGTCTTTACATTTATTTTGAAAGATGAAACTTGCGATTATGGAAAGGGACGTTACATTTCCGACGAGTGCTTGCGGTGTTCGGCCAATCACAATGAACTGGGTCAGCTGGTAAGACTGCGCTTGTCGGAAGGAGGGACTTTGTAGAAAACAATGCATTTGAGAGAGGCGGGCTTAGAGGACCTACAATAATGTACAGTATTTAAAAAATAATTTGTTTATTTTTTAACATTAAAGCTTGCCAACATATTCTGTTACACCAAATACACAAAATAATCATCCATATGACCCCTTTAAGAAATCATTCTGACATGCTGATTTGCTGCTCAAGAAACATTTCTTCTTATTATCAATTTTGAAAACAGTTGTGGTTCTTAATACTTTTCAGGATCCTTTAAATTAATAGAAAGTTACAAAGGCCATAATTTAATTGGAATGTTTTTCTAAAAAAATGTAAGTCTTCCGCTGTGACTTTTGACCAGTTTAATGCTATTTTTTAAAGTGAAATTAAATATTTTGAATACGCAGTAATAATTCTGAGCATGACATGTTGGAAGGCATTAATCGACATGTAGTGTTTCATCTTACAGATGTATTTTTGGAAACTGCATAATTGCTCCATCAGCTACTCTAACTATACTGCTATCGACTAAATTAAGAAGGTTTCATGTTTTTAGAAAGTTGAGGACCTTTGTGTCAAAGAAAACTAAAGCACTTGTAATTGCTGAGCTGTTCAACGTGTGCTTTTCTAGCGAGAAGATTTGCCCTCAAAAGGGGAAATGAAAAAGATCAATGTTGGAGAGTTTAATGAGGATATAAGATGTCTCTGGAGGCAGTTTTTCTCCCTATGAATTTTAAGACCATTTCACGCCCAGTCCAATGTCAGGCAGATTTGCATTTGATTTATAGTCACTGTCACTAAGATTTTGACAGATGAGTAAAACCAAAATATTCCCATCTTTTGCTCTATTCACCCGGGAACATAAACAAAAACCATAATTTTTTAGCTTGTCCTTGCTTTTATTAATAAGTTTCAGAAGATAAACCACAGGACAGTATTACATTTGAAAGTAGCATTATTGCACACCTGATGATGAATCGTCCCTTATGGCGCACTCTGAGACAGGAATACATTACATGCTTGAGGATTAAACAGAAAAGGAAAAATGAAATAATAAAATTTGCCCAAATTGCTCTTTATGTTAAATGACCTGTACTACATGCTGAGAGACTAAACTTAGTTTTGAACCATGTGAACTTTTCTTTTTTTATGGTCCTGTGGACATATAAATAAGAATGAAGAAATCACTCTCCACATCCAGTGGTCTCCAAGAACAGCTCGAGAAAGCAATAAACTTCAACATCAATACATCAGAGGGAAAGTCATACCTTCATCTCCTCTGAAACGAGCCCAGTGGTCCCCTCCCACACTTCAGGCTCTCATTTCACTGCAGTTCATTCGCCTGAAGGGCTAAATTGTCCCCACTGGAATATTGGCTCCAAATATACTATTACAAAGCAATTTTGTTGGTAAAATAAGCATGATTTGACTGCTGTTTCTGAGGCAGCCATCTTTTTTCATTATTAAGAGAAACCTCGACCCCCTTGAGATTTGCAGTATTGCATTTAACACAGTTAACCAATCTATACTATTCGTTATATGAATCTGCTCTGGTTGGGAGATGTGTGTGCTGTGCTGCTTGGAAAACTGTTATTTGTGAAACAGACTTCTTTTGCTGTAAATGCCTTCCTTATAAAAATACAAACATGATACCACAAAACAATTTTAAGCCAAACAATTTTAATTTCCCTTGGACCATATTAAAAAAGTTAACGACACCCATTTCTTTGAACACTGCTTTTGTTGAATCTGTTGTTAAGTGTGTGTGGTTAACCCAAAGAAAACAATGCTCGGGGAGTGCATATCCACAGGGACTCAATTAAATCTTCTGACTTTCTGTAGCAAAAGCATTTAATTGTGTCCATGTGTTTTAACTTCCTAAAAGTTCAGGGTGAAAAAAACATTTTATTTTGCTCTGAAGGAGTTTTATTGGAATGGTTTGTCTTAGACTGGATACAGATGAGGTTGTATCCTGAGACATCCTGCCTTATTTGCATTGTAAACATAGAAATAATAATAATAATAAGTATAAAACTTATCGATCAGTTCATATATGTCTATAAAAATTATTTTCTAAAGTAAAAATGAACTTTAGTGTGGTTTCTGTTCTTATTTTGTCAAATGAGAAGACATTTGACGTAACCAAGTGATCATTGTTAATTCTAAATGATTTGGCTCACTTTCGTGGGTAGGTTTGGATCATTGGATTGTTCTGATTTATTTGTTTATTGATTGATTGATTGATTGATTTGTTGTTTGATAAAGTCAATGATTGATGAAACCAGTGAGCATTATAATAGCATCCTGCAGTATATGTCATAATACAAGAAGCGGAAGCAATGATGCAAGTGACTATTTATTGAGAGTCAAAAGACACAAAGAAGTACTGGAACTCGGGTGGGCTGGTGGCGCAGGGACTAGATGGTCAGCGTGCTGGTGAAGACAGGTGACGGTGAATATCCAGACGAGATGAGACGGACACCACAAAGACACCGAACAGGAACTCGAATCCGGAACAGGACTGGAACGGCACACGATGACACACACTGAGGACACCCAAACAACGATCTGACAAAGAAAGGAGAGTGCGATGAGTCTTTATAGGTGATTAATACGAGAAGGAAACACGGGTTTTATTTTGGAAACATGGAAGGCGGAATGAATCCTCCTGTACACTGGAGGGAGTTTGAGGTGGACTGCCACCGGGCTAATGATCTTGGTGACAGTGAACGGGCCGATAAATTTGGGAGCAAGTTTATTAGAGACAGAACGGAGAGGAATGTTCTTGGTAGAAAGCCACACTTTTTGACCAACGACTTATACGGGAGGCCTAGCGATCGGCTTTGGCCTTGGTGCGCGCTCCCGCTTGGAGTAGAGTCTCGCGGGCTCTAGTCCAAGTGAGATGACACCTCTGGACGAAGGCGTGAGCGGAGGGAACCGCGACTTCAGATTCCAGACTAGGAAAAATTGGTGGCTGGTAACCCAGACTACACTCAAACGGAGATAGGCCCGTAGATGATACTGGTGACGAATTGTGGGCGTACTCCACCATTGACAGTTGTTGGCTCAATGAGGAAGGATTCTTGGAGACCAGACATCGCAACGTTCTCTCCAAACCCTGGTTGGCTCTCTCAGTTTGGCCATTGCTCTGGGGATGAAACCCTGGGGACAGACTAACAGTCGCACCCAGTAATCTACAAAACTCTTGCCAAAATTTGGACACAAATTGATTAACGACTGTTAACGCTGTCTCCTCTGCTGAGGGTAATTTGGGCAAGGGAATGAAATGGACTGCCTTCGAGAACTACCGTGTTACCCTGAGAGGGTGGGAGGACGGTGACAAAATCTAGTGCGATATGGGACCAGGGTCTAGAAGGGATCAGCAGTGGTTGAAGGAGCCCATCTGGGGGTCGATTGGAAGTCTTAACAGTGGCACAAACTGAGCAAGCCAAAACAAAACTGTGAACGTCGCGAGCCATACGTGGCCACCAAAATCGTTGCTTGACTAAAGATGTAGTGCGACTGACTCCTGGATGGCAAGCCACATTGGAACAATGCCCCCACTGAATAACATTGGACCGTAATCCCTCTGGCACAAATAAACGGTTCGGTGGACAGTTCACCGGAGGCGTTACCCCTTGTAAGGCCGTCTTGACCTTCGATTCGACCTCCCATGAGAGTGTGGAGATAATTAGGGTCTCCAGATGCACTCGGGAGTAGACAGGGCGATCGGAACGGTCAAAAATGCGTGATAAAGAATTGGGCTTGATGTTCTTGGAGCCCGGGCGGTACGAGAGAGTAAAGTCAAAACGTCCGAAAAAAAGTGCCCACCGAGCCTGCCTGGAGTTCAATCTTTTAGCGGTTCTAATGTATTCAAGATTCTTATGATCGGTCCAAACGATAAAAGGTACCCCCGACCCTTCTAACCAGTGACGCCATTCTTCCAATGCTAACTTGATTGCCAACAACTCTCTGTTACCAATATCATAATTACATTCGGCAGGGGACAAACGGTGAGACAAAAACACGCATGGATGCATTCTGTCGTCTGCAGAAGAACGTTGGGATAGCACTGCACCTACCCCTACCTCTGACGCATCGACCTCCACCATGAACTGACGTGATGGATCAGGGGTAACTAAGATGGGGGCTGAAACAAAGTGGCCTTTCAGTTTGGCAAACGCAGCCTCAGCTGCGTCTGACCACCTGAACGAAGTTCTGGGGGAGGTCAAGGCAGTCAGAGGTGAGGCTAGTTGGCTGAAATTGCGAATGAACCGCCGGTAGAAATTGGCGAACCCCAGAAACCTCTGTAGGGCCTTACGGGAATCTGGACTTGGCCAACCCACCACAGCCTTAACCTTCTCAGGATCCATACGCATTGCCTCAGACGACACAATGTACCCTAAGAAAGGAACAGACTGTGCATGAAAAGCGCATTTCTCCGCCTTGACAAAAGCACCCGTTGAACGTGCTGAACGTGCTCCTGGAGAGAAGAAGAAAAAATCTATATGTCATCCAGGTAGACATATATGAACTGATCGACCATATTTCGCAGCACATCATTGACGAGTGCCTGGAAGACTGCTGGGGAGTTGGACAAGCCGAAGGGCATGACCAAGTATTCAAAGTGCCCCGTGGGGGTGTTAAAAGCAGTCTTCCATTCATCCCCCTTCCTGATGCGGACCAAATGATAAGCATTAGGTAAGTCCAATTATTGAAGATCGACACTCTCTGCAACCTCTCGAAGGCTGAAGACATCAGCGGCAAAGGATCAGTATTCTTTACCGTGATGCTGTTCAACCCCCGGTAGTCAATACAAGGTCGCAGGGATCCGTCCTTCTTCCCCACAAAAAAAGAACCCCGCCCCCACTGGAGAAGAGGAAGGACGGATGAACCCCGCTGCTAGAGAATCAGAAATATATTTCTCCATAGCCTCTCTTTCTGGAACAGAACGTGAATATAACTTGCCCTTAGGCGGAGACGTACCTGGCAGTAACTCTATAGCACAGTCATAGGGACGATGCGGAGGGAGAGAAGCAGCTCGAGACTTGCTGAACACTTCCTTCAGGTCCTGATACTCTGTGGGCACGTTTGACAAATCCACTGCTTCCTCCTGAAACGCAGAAAAAGAAACAGATGAACAGGCAGACACAAGACAGGACTCATGACATTTACTGCTCCACTCTAACACCGATCTCTGCTTCCAGTCAATCTTAGGGCTGTGTTTAATGAGCCAGGGTGTCCTAAAACAATGGGTGAGAGGGGGGAGTCCAGAATGTAGAAGGAAGTAGTTTCCGTGTGGTTGCCAGATACGATGAGTGTAATGGGTCCAGTGGTGAATGAAATGGCAGGAAGCGATTGGCCGTTAAGAGAGTGAACTGCAATGGTGCGGGTGAGAGGTAACAGGGGAACCTGAATCTTGTGTGCAAATGTGTAGTCCATGAAGTTACCTTCTGCCCCGGAGTCCAAAAGTGCTCAACAGTCGTGAGTGTTGGTTGACCATCTTAGTCTTATCAGGAGGAGCGTAGATGTTGATGAGGTCTTCTCAGCGGAGATCCCACCTGACAGTAGCCTCAGATTTACTGCCGGGCTTGCCCTTTTACCGGGCAGTTATAAGCGAAATGTCCTGCAGTTCCACAGTAAAGGCAAAGGCCCTGGGATCTCCGCCTTTCCTTCTCCTCCCGGTAAAGCCGAGCTCGCCCGACCTGCATGGGCTTGTGATCGTAGACGGGGCTGACCGCGTCCCCGCCGCTGGATCGCGTGGTCTCAGCCGCTCCAGAGACCCGAGCGGGTAACCTCAGACGTTCGACTCGAGAGAGTCGGGAATCCACACGAAGCGTCAATTCAATCAACCCACTGAGTGTTGTAGGTAAGTCCAGAGCGTAAATCTCTCTCAGGACGCGGTCAGCCAGCCCATGCAGGAACATATCCCACTGCGCCTCCTCGTTACACTGACACTCTGCCGCCAAAGTCCAGAACTTGATAGCGTAATAAGATACAGATCTTCCGCCTTGCTTGAGGTGACAGTATATGACAGCCAAAGACAATACTAACACTTTCATTAATCTGGCAGCTGAATGAATGAATGGAAAGATAAAATAAAAATAAAATAAAAGTTTACGTGTATAAAATAAACATGTATATCACATTTATTTAGGGTGATATATTACAAAGGTATATTTTATACGTTCTCCTAAAACAACAACAGAAAAAAAACACTGTGGTTACAGCATCTACTGTACAGTACACAAATCTAATATATGCACATATATTTATTTCCATATAAGGAATATTGTGTGGTGCAGTGTCAAGTTGTAGAAGAACAGTGTTGGGATTGCCTTCCTTCTGATCCCAATGTTAGGAAAGAGTGAATGACTTTATTTTTAGTGAAGATCCAGACCGTCAGTGAGAACTCAGTACTTTGTACACTTCCTTTTAGAGTGGATTCATTTACAAAGAAAGCATAATTCATTGCGGGATTTCCAAAAAGTTTGAAACTAAAAGACGATGCTGTGCAAACTAAATTGGATCCAACAGCAATTTCGTAACACACATGTGAGTAACAGTTTTCATTATGTGGTCACTTTTGCGTTGTCTCTTCTTATAGATCATTTGATATGAGCTGAGTATTTATGCTTTTTTTTACCTAAATCACCACTACTTGAACCCATCTTTCATACACTAGTTCACTCAAGTGTACTACAAGTGATGACTAAATAATTTTTTTAAATACAGATGTTATCAGCAAATTTTAGTTCATATTCATGGTATCTCTAAATAGCATTGAGTACACTTAGGCTACGTTCACACCGTCAGTTTTTGGGATTGACAATTGCTTTTATTTACAGATGTGAGTCTCCAAATTTTACGTTCTTACAGCAGCTTACAGTAGCGTTTTGAATACTGTCTGTATGACCATGCAACAGTAGTCAAGCCCATACTTCTTACCACACACGAAAAAATGTGGGATTAAAAATAACCCAACCTGTAACCCAACTATGGGTTGGTATAGCACCTTCCCATCTATGGGTTATTTCAACCTAACCCATTGGGTTAAAATCCTGTTGGGTTAAAAGTTACCCAACAGTTGAGTTAATTATTTATATTAATTAACATCAGTATTTTTATTAAAATTACTTAATACAACCATATTTTGAAACTACTTTTGTTGTAAATTACAGATTTTATTTTAATATGCAAATAACACATTTACAAATATATTTTAAAATATTTTATTTAAATGTACAAGAATGTGTAAAAATACAGCTGACATTTTCAAGATGTACAAATGTGTCAATCCATATTCATATCAAAACACACAAATGTGCAAATACAGTTCACAGCTGTGGCCTAATGGTTAGAGAGTTGGACCTGTACCCCGAAAGTCACAGGTTTGAGTCTCGGTGCTGGCAGAAGTTGTAGGTGGAGGGAGTGAATGAACAGCGCTCTTTTCCATCCTCAATACCCATGCCTGAAGTGCCCTTGAGCAAAGCACTGAGCCCCCATTTGCTCCCGGGCGCTGGATCTATAGCTGCCCACTGCTCCGGGTGTGTGTTCACTTCTCACTGCTGTGTTTGTGCACTTGGATGGGCTAAATGCAGAGCACCAATTCTGAGTATGGGTTACCACACTTGGCAAATGGTATGACTTTCAAATAAAATGAACATAACATATAATAATAAAACAAAAAATAATCATAAAATAAATATACTAGCTGCTGGACCTACTGATGATCAATAAAATAAAAAAGTTTTTTATTGATTACTAAATACAACGTTTTTAAGGAGAAGACATTGTGCAGAAGAAACTATTAAAGACTTTGTGTTCCAAAAACTCTCAAATGGGAGCAGAGGACTTTGGGTAGTAGATGTCATATACAAAGAAAAGTTTGAAACACAGATTGACTGCTTGTAGTATCGTCTCCTGTTCCATTGCCTCCCCATTTAAAATAATAAAAACTTGGGAGGAGTTTTCCTTGTCACCAAGCACCAGGACATGTGGATTCTGGCTTGTCTCGTGATTCAAGTACAGCACTAGATAGTGCCAACCTTAAAAGAATAAAAAAAAAAACAAAGTTCAGTTAACATGCATTGTGATGATATTTCATTTATACACTCACTTTACAAATTAGTGAATTTAAATGAGTTAAAAGCTATAGCAAATTTATATTGGTTAAAGTGATAATTCACCCAAAAATTTTAATTCTGTCATCATTTTTTTTTTATACTATTTGTATTGTACAACCTGTGTCTTATACAAAAAAAATAAATAAAGGTGACTTGACTACACAGGGCACTGTAATTTTAAGTGTTGCTTTTACTTACAGGTTGAATGTCAATGAAAGACTGCTTCATTTCCGTGTATGATGTGCACACCATTTTTCCATTTGTGTGGTATGGTGCAGATTGCAGGATGGCAGGAAGGGTTTTAAAGACAATTTCTGCACGAAGGCCTTTAAAAGACAAAAGTATAGAGAAAGCACAATTTAAAAAAAACAAAGCTCACAGTTTAAATTTTTACAGTCTTTGTGGGAATCTACTATCATTTGCACTAAAAGACAGACTAAACCAGTTTTCACTCCCTCCAGAAAATTTGTGGCAATATTTGCGGCTAATGTGAGTAAATTTTACCACCCTTTACCCTTTAACTGATTTGGACTTGTAGGGAGGAACAAAAGTACACTGGCACATTTAACAGGCAGAAATTCTAATGTTGCAATTTTTCCTTCATGAAAAATCCATTGTCTAAAACATAAGTATAAACACATTTAGTACAATACATTTAAAAAACATGTCAATCAATCTAGCTTCATAAGATAAACTGCTGTAATTATAGGGTATTCTAATAGATGCATAACAATATTCAATATGAATAAACCATTAAAAAACCTTTACTGTACAATTAATTAGTGCTAGACTGGTGTGCTAAGACGAATATGGCTTCTGTTTTACGCTCCCCTCTTAAAGGTTGTAGGAGTAACGTTATGTAAATTTGGGGCACTGGTATACATTTTCGCTGAAAGAGCGGATTGCCCCACGACTGCGCACTTTTCTTTCGTCTGGGTTTTGCACATTTTTATAACAGAAAATTGCAGGTTCATTCAAACGATTCTCACGGAGTCTGTTGTCTGTTGCATGACTGATGTGTGAGCTCAGAGCTCGCTCGAGCAGCTTCTTTCACTGGTCCGATCCGATAAATGGTCCGTGCGGCTTTTCTAGCTTAATTCTAATGATTTCGTCAAACTTTCACATTTCACCAGACATTTTTATTAACTTTAAGTAATACTTGTCTGAAAAGTTTTGCAGCTAATCTTTTAATGTATTAATGTTAGCGAACAAACAGGAATAGAATTCATTTACAATCGATCTGATTGAGAGTGAGGAGTCACGTGCCGATTTGGGTTGATTTGGGCGGGGTCTGAGCCGGTCAGCCATGATCGTAGGACACGCTATCGGTTGCCAGGGGCAATGCCTTCAGGACTTCACAGAGGTGCAACTAAACATTTCAGAGCTCTTAAATTTTTAAGAGTCGGTGGATTTATTATGTTGGCGGAACAGAGACGGATCTACGAATACGAGAAAGAAAAGGCATGCAAAAAGATAAGGGGAAAGAAAGGGGACCTTACAGGAACAAGCTCACACAAAGCGCAAAACAGCGGTGTTTGGAGAAGCTCTCAGGCATCCAAAATATCGACCCATACGAGCTCCCTGCAGCGGCACAAAGACCTGGACCATTTACCTCTGTGCACACATATGGACATTGTGAATTATCTTGTTAATGATGTAAGTCATCTTGCATTCACACTGTTAATGGCTAGGGGAGTCGTGGCCTAATGGTTATTCGAGTCGGACTCCCAATCGAAAGGTTGTGAGTTCGAGTCCCGGGCCGGCAGGAATTGTGGGTGGGGGGAGTGCATGTACAGTTCTCTCTCCACCTTCAATACCACGACTTAGGTGCCCTTGAGCAAGGCATCGAATCCCCAACTGCTCCCCGGGCGCCGCAGCATAATATGGCTGCCCACTGCTCCGGGTGTGTGCTCACAGTGTGTGTGTGTGTGTGTTCACTGCTCTGTGTGTGTGCATTTCGGATGGGTTAAATGCAGAGCACAAATTCTGAGTATGGGTCACCATACTTGGCTGAATGTCACGTCACTTTCACTTTAATCTAACCAGGACATTTACACCTTGCAATCACACATTTAACTACCTAACCCAGAACTGGTTTGTCCACTTTGCAGCCCCCAACACAAAAACCTGGTACAATATGTGTCCTTGGGCTAAAATCAAATTACAACTAAATAGCTAAACATACACCACTTTAGCCTACAGCAAAACATGTTGGAAACGTTTGTGTACATTGAACATCTCGTTACAATATAGTGTTTACAAAACAGTTGCAGTTATTTAAGTTACTTTGTCATTTTGTCTGCTAAATGCAATGTGTAATTACAATACGCTAAAATGCATGTGAATAAACTTACTTTGGCCAGTACAATGCTGTTTTCACCACCTGGAGGCTTGTAGATGGACCCAGCCACTGCAGAAAGCCTCGTGACTTTCCAAAGACTTGTGGCTTTTAAACTCCTGCAGTGTGTAGTAACTTACACCAAAAACAAGATAATTCACAATGTCCATATATGTGCGTGGAGGTAAATGGTCCAGGTCTCTGTGCCGTTCTGCTGCAGGGATCTCGTATGTGTAGATATTTTTGGATGCCTGAGAGCTTCTCCAAATACCGCTGTTTTGCGCTTGGTGTGACCTAAAAAAACTGTATTCCATTGTTTCTATGTTTTCCATATGTATCATGTGAGGTATTGGAGAAGTTTTTTTTAACAAAACAGTAACTTCCAGGCATGGTAAAACAATGCAGAATTGTGAGAACATCCTCTACTACCGAATTAACAACACACGTAAACAATAATTTTTTGCCGCCGGTGTCCTGCCAACATGGCGGAGACTGTGATATCGAGGGGAGGGGCTCAGTGCTATGAGGACAACTCCTCACTCTCAATTCTCTGGGGGAAACAAACGGACTCAAGGGAATTAAAACTTTTTTTAACGTATAAAAAAATAATAATTAACGTATCAGACACATTACTTAATGTTATAACAGTTATATACATAATACGATTATATTAGTAGTTACTTACCCTTCATAATCAGGCAGGCTGACGCTGATGTCCACGCTGAGTCTCTGACTGAGTGAGTGAAGCGGGAAACATATTTAACCCAACAGTTGGGATATAACTAAAAATAACCCAACGAAGAAAAACAAAATGACCCAACAAATTTTAAGATAACCCAACACATTGACCCAATATGTGTAACCCAAAAAAAAAACAACCCAACGTTTTTTACTGTGCAGTAACCATAGCAACAGTGAGCAAAGTAATATCAAAGATGGTGATGTCTGTAAAACTGAAAGTCTTATCGCTTTCTGACACAAAAGTCCAATCAAGCTGCGAGTTCATCCGTCAAATCTTCATGAAATGACAGAAGCTTTTATTTTTGGGTGGAGAGCATTTGAGTCGCACGCAGAACACAAAACTGATGTGAATGGCTCTGGTGAAGAAAAAACTGACTGGATCTAAAACTTTCAGGAAACACACTGCTCATTTCTCTGTCACTGTAAGGTACCCAAACCACTAATTAAAATACGCAACACACAGTAGACGCATTTGAGTGGCAGAGTGGTTCTCTCTCACACTGTTTGACACTACAGACAACTAGTTGTCCAGTCCTGTTCCGTTCTCACAGCACAGCAGTGTTGAAATAGCCCTTTCATCCAAGGGCCAATCCCCATTAGCAAATAAGGGTTAAGCGCCAGGGGCTTTGTACCCTATCTATGTGGTTCAGACCCCGGTTTCTGACTTTGGGTCCCACTCTAGGTCCGTGTTGTCATCGCAAGATGCTAATGACAGACGCTTCCCTCATGGGCTGGGGAGCAGCCTTAGTTGGCTGTCCAGCCCAAGGGATCTGGAGAGGTCATCTTCTCGAATTGGCACATCAATTGCCTCGAAATGAAGACTGTATTTCTGGCCCTGAAATACTTCCTCCAGCAGTTGAGAGGCTACCATGTCCTAGTGCGGGTGGACAACACATCTGTAGTCTCTTACATAAATCGCCAGGGCAGACTGCAGTCATGCCGCTTGAACGAGTTAGCACACCAGGTTCTGCTTTGGGCACAGGACAAGTTCCTGTCCCTTAGGGCGATTTACATTCCTGGGCATATGAATGTGGGAGCAGACTTGCTGTCCAGACAAGCTGTGAAACACGGGAAATGGAAACTCCACCCCTAAGTACTCAGTCAAATCTGGGAAAGATTTCAAGTAGCAGAAGTGGACCTCTGTGCTTCACAGGAGATGGCACAATGTCCCCTCTACATCTCTCTGACTCTTCCAGCTCTCTTGGGTCTGGACGCTATGGCCCATGCGTGGCCCAGACTGCGTCTTTACGCCTTTCCTCTGATTGCTCTGCTCCCGGGAGTCCTGGCCAAGGTCCGTCGACAGGGGTCTCGCCTCTTACTGATAGCACCCCGTTGGCCGACCAGAGTTTGGTTCTCAGATCTAATATCGCTCCTCGATGGCTCGCCATGGGCGATTCCAGTCAGGAGAGATCTTCTCTCTCTGGCACAAGGGACAGTATTTCATCCCCGGCTTGAGCTCTGGAACCTTCACGTCTGGCCCCTGAGGGGGACCAACTAAGAGATGCTGGCCTTCCAGCCAGAGTAATAGAGACTATTCTAAGTGCTAGGACTCCCTTCCTAGAAGAACCTATGCCCTCATATGGAGTGTTTTTGAGGGCTGGTGCATGACACACCATGCAGACCCAGCTCACTGCCAAATTGTTTCAGTACTGGAGTTCCTGCAAGAGAAATTGTCCTCAGGCACATGCCCTAGTACTCTCAGAACTTACATGGCCGCTAGTTTGGCTTACCATGTTTTGATTGACTGGGTTTCTGTGGGAAAGCACCCTCTAGTCGCCCACTTCATCCATGGGGCTCAGACGTTGAGGCACCCACTAGAGCTACGACCCCTTCAGGGGATTTAGCCGTAGTGCTTGAAGGGCTGGCTGGCACCCCTTATTTTGGGGGGGGGGGCTGCCTCCAGGCAAACAGTTTCACATTGGGTGAGGGATGCTCCTGCTCAAGTGTGTGATGCGGCAGGTTGGTCCTCTCCGCACACATTTGTCAGGTTCTATAGTTTGGATGTCCATACTACTCATTTTCAAAGACTTCTGTCCTCCGCCATTTACAACACCGGAGCAGGAAAGACTTCACTTACTTTGTCCAGTACGTTTTCTTCAGATTTACTCCCACCGCACTAGCCGGTGGCGTAAGTCAGAGCAGCTTTTCATATGCCGTGGGGGCCGCAGTCAGGGGTGCGGCTGCCACCAGGCAAACAGTTTTAAATTGGGTGCAGGTTGCTATTGCCCTAGCCTACGAGGTACGTGGCCAAACTTCGCCTCTAGGAGTTAGTGTCCATTCAACCAGTGGGGTTGCATCTTCAATGGCTTGAGCAAGAGGTGCGCCCTTGCAGCAAGTGTGTGATACGGCAGGTTGGTCCTCTCCGCACATTTGTCAGATTCTATAGTTTGGATGTCGATGCTACTCCGGGCTCGCATGCCCTTGAGTCCACATCCCAGAGTCATGTCTGAGACCTCTTCGATGTTTGTGCGCACACACTAGACAACCTTGGGGGTCCAGACACTTACAGTGCGGCGGCGTTGGTATTCTCGTTCCCATTAGCGCTATTGAGCGCAGCATCGAGAGTAGCTTTTGAAAGGGAATGTCTCGGGTTACTTGACTGTAACCCTGGTCCCTGAAAAAGCGGGAATGAGATGCTGCGCCTCAATGCCGCACTGTCGACGTGTCCAGACGTCTCTTCAGACAAAGGGGTAACCTGAGGATGTTTCCGTTTCACGTCTATTTATAACCTGAAGGTGCACGTTATCAGTGACGTCACCTGCCGAGGTTATTTAGCGTGTTTGACACACATGCTTCACAACCGGTCGAACAAAGTATGTTCTCATTAGCGCTATTGAGCGCAGCATCTCGTTCCCGCTTTTTCAGGGAACAGAGTTACAGTCAAGTAACCCGAGACGTTCACACAGTTCGGATAGGCCTATTTACGGACTTGACAACCGTATTCTGTAACCAAACTCAAACCTGTAAATTTTCAGGACTCACACCCGCATTCTCGGAAAACACACACTTTGAGAATGGATCTGGACAACTAGTTGTCTGTAATGTCATACAGTGCGAGAGAGAGCCACTCTGCCACACAAACGAGTGTCTAGCGTGTTTTCATGTTTGTTTTTGGTAACTTAAAGTGATAATGAAATGAGCTGCGAGTCATCTGAAAGTTTTAGATCCAGTCAGTTTCATGTTTAGCCTTATTAATTTAATGTACATGCATGCATCCATTTTCTCTCAACGGTTTTCTTTCACTTTAGATGTAACCAACTGTTTATATGTAAACCTTTTTTTGTTTTTGATTGTAATTGACCCTTCCCAAAAACTTGCCAAATACTGCTGCTGTGTCCAACAAGCCATGCCATTCTCACAATACAGATCATGTTCTCACACATTGAAAAATATATTTTTTTAAACATCACACACACACACACACACACACACACACACACACACACACACACACACACACACACACACAAAAACATATATAAACATATTGATTTTTGCATATAAAGGTGCATCTCCAAAAAATTTTGTTTTGTGAACAAGTTTTTTTGGTAACATTTCAAAAAGTGAAACTTTCATATATTTCAAGATTCATTAAAAAAAGTTTCATTATTTCATTATTATTAATTATTATTATTATTATTATTATTATTATTTTGGATGATTAGAGCTTACAGCTCAAGAAAGTCAAAAATCCAGGATCTCAAAATATTAGAATATTTACATTTGAGCTTCATTTAAATGACTATCCCTACAGTATAGTAAATTGCAGGTATTTCTTGTTCTTTGAAACCACAACCCAGGCTGATTTAGCAGTGGTCCAGAAGACGATCACTGACACCCTCCACAACGAGCATAAGTCACTGAAGGTCATTACTGGAAGGGCTGTCTGTTCACAGAGTGCTGTATCAAAGCACATTAAATGCAAAGTTGACTGGAAGGAGGAAATTGGGTTGGAAAAGAGGCACAAGCAACAGGCATGACCGTAAGCTTGAGAATACTGTCAAGCAAAGCCCATTCAAAATCTTGGGAGAGCTTCACAAGGAGTGGACTGAAGCTGAAGTCACCATGCTTGGATGTCTTCAGGAAAAGAGCAACCACGCCACTTCTGATACAGAAACAAGATCAGAAGCATCTTACCTGGGCTAAGGAGAAAGAGAACTGGACTGGGAAACTTAAAAAAAATAATTTTGGACTGGGGAGGCACAGAATTCCCAATCGGCACCCCATCACTGACTTCATAAACTTCACACTTGACTTCAAGCTATCCAAGCCTCAACAAAGCTTCCACTTCACAGTATGTTTGATAATAGTATGTTTCCCAAAATGGCTTATTATTAAAGAGGAGAAGAAAGTCAACTGTTATGTTGTTTGTAGACCACTTGAGATGATCTCATCCTGAGCAAATGGTGACCAATTGTAGAATGTGAGCAGCTGTGGGACACTGAGAACCACCTCAGACAAAGGTGTTAGAACTTGATTAACATAAAGACCACAGCTGTAACAACAGGAGCAACCTCATTTACATTAAGGGTAGTAAACTCTTAAGTTTATAAAATGTTTGAGCTTAGGATGTTTGTGGTTCTTTCTGACTTCTTTGAATCCAAGGTACTACAGGTACTTTGTCACTGCTATGCTGCAATAAACATCTTCATCTAGATACTCAACGTCCTCACTTTTTCTTATATGTTATAAACTTATAGCTACAGTGTCTATAAATAATCTATGTGAAAATTATTTGGTCAAAGGCGGAGGGTGAACCAACTCCAGGGTAAGGCTAAAAGCAGCCAAATGTATTAAACATCAGAAACCCATATTTTTAGGCAAGAACCAGACATGGGTTTCATAAAAATAATATTTAATGTGGCTGAATTTGTATGTAACATGATTACAATTTAATAAAAATGTCAGAAATGTATAATTACATTTCCTTTCCATGGTTATTGAAACATTGAATAAATTATATAGGCTATAGAAAGTGACATTATCACTAACATCTGTCTATCGCAAGTTAAAGCACTCTCAAAATAACAAAACTATCATTACAATCACTGTCATTGTACATACATCTGTGCTTTGTTGTCTTTGATGAGAGAATTCGCAATCATCCGGAATTCAGTCAGTGAACACGCCCGCTCTCAACAAAACAAAAGTTTCAACAAAAGTTTCAGCGATGCCTCACCTGAATGCTTTTTATTGGCCATTGAATTCCTAAGCCCAACAGAGTTGTGTGTGATTGGTTAAAATTCACAACACTGTAAAAACGGCTACAATGAAATATACGGTTCAACATGAGCAGATCTTAATTTAATGCCGCTATCAACACTGTCTATTCATATTCACTTTATTAGCAACAGACGTAATAGATTATATTTGTTTGTGCAGGGGAATTTTTGTCCAATGTAGTGTCATTTTTGCACCAAGTCCCCATGGCCAGGTGCTCCACCTATGCATATACTGTATGACAATATTACTCTTGATACACTTCTGTATGGGTACTAGCAGGGGCTAATAAGTTTATGCTAAACCTCCCAGCCTTAACCTGGGTGGCAGCCAACAAAATAAAAAGGAATTAGTATATTTTGCTCTGTAATGTTTGAATCAAATTTACCTCATATGTAAGGCATTTCTCTTCAGGCAATGTTAACAAATTAATGTTGAGGATATAATTTGTGAAAGCTCATTAATTTACAGCTGACATAAATATCCCATTAAGTGGCCAAACTGAATTTATTTCACACATTTCAGAAAAACTTTGCTTTCACCTCCAAAATGACTTGCGTTTTGACAGAACAGGCAACAGTTCACATTCAGGCAGAATTTAGCACATGCATTTCTTAGACCTGAAAGTAATAAATTGTCATTCTATATATCACATTCTTGTCACTAGTAATGGTTTTTTATTTCACCTTCTTCACATCCAGCATTGCTGGTCGCCTGATGGATTGTTATTGCACTCTTAAAGTCTGGATTCTTTTCTAACTTATTTGCTAAGGGCATAACTCAACCTGATCTAATCTACTCAACACCAGACCTTACAGAAAATAAAAATGGGAAAACTCTAGTCAGCATCACTTCTCAGCCACATCAGTCTGCTTGGGCTATTTTGCATTGCTTAAAAAAAAACACACACACAAAAAATAAAAACACATCCATCCTTGATCCATATCAAGTATGCAAATCTTTCCCGGACTGTAAATGTTTGCTATAATTAGCTGTTTTTGTCTTTTGGTGCATTGAAGAACATGTTTATACCCTACAATGGTGAAAGCAAGCCATGGGGCACCTGTAGCCCAGTGGCTTCACCTCATGAGAAACAATTAGGCATGGCTTTTCATGGCTTCTGTAATGACTGTGTGTGCATTGTTCCTCAGCACTTTGCAGATGATTAGTCCTATCATTCTTTAGCTGTCAAACTGTGCTCTGGGTCAACAATGCACTAGATGCATGCTAAATGCCATTACATTTAAATGTACATGATTTGTCAGACTCAGTCAGCATTTTAAGTAGGGCTGCACGATTATGACAAAAATCATAATTGTCGATTATTCCCTTGAAATTGTAGGTGCGATTATGAATTACGATTATCAAAAGTTACATTGATGTTTATACCATTGTTTGATACACCTGCTGTTTTTATATGAAAATACTCAAGATGAAAACACTCTTAAATGAAAAAGTTTTAGTGTTTTCCTTAGTATTAAGCCTGAAATGTCAATTATACATCGGATTGGTTTCTTCTTTAAATTATAAAAAAGTACAAATATGACTAGGATTATAATGTTATACTAAAATTTAAATAATGGGAAAAACCCTTAAGATAACATGTAGAAAGAAAAAAAATGCATCTTAAGTGTGCAGAATAACATAAGTGGACTTTGAACAATTAATTGTCGCTTTGAACGATTGCGTAATTGTGGCATCCATAAATTATAATCGTGATTAGAAATTTGATTAATTGTGCAGCCCTAATTTTACGGCAGAAACTCAATTAGCAGTAATTACTATATTATCGTAGTACTTTTTAGCATCAGACCTGAAATTACTATAATAATGTAAAGCATTTATATGTGCATCGTTGATTAGATCTTAGAAAATTTTTTTTTTTTGATCTTACACTGCCTTTTAGGAATGGATTCAAAATCTTGTGCTTGCAATATAGTTAACATCATACAGTGCTGGTACTAGGTCAAGGGTTCTAATTATGTTTACATGGCCACTATTCCAAAAAAACCTTTGCCAAAATGCTTTTTAAAGTTACTCTGTTTATGTTCTGTTGCACCTGATTTAATTGTACTGCGATAAATTACCTTGCTTTCCAACCTTGAACTCAAGGGGTTCTCAATTCAGTGTTGTCTGTGACACAGACAGGCCTTATAGACACAGACAGGCCTTTTCAGATTATTAATACAAAGAATGGCATTTCACAGTATATCAGTACCCATGTAGGTTATAGGTTATTTAGCTTAAGGAACACTTCACTATTAACTAGTTACTTATTAGCATGTACTGTATATTACTAGCATATCGGCTGTTTATGTTAATGCATGACCATATTGTACATGTCTTAAACCTACGCAATACCTAAACCTAACTACTACAATAACTACTTATTATACACTGAACAAAATTATAAACACAACACTTTTGTTTTTGCCCCCATTTTTCTTGAGCTGACCTCAAAGATCTAAGACTTTTTCTATGTACACAAAAGGCCTATATCTCTCAAATATTGTTTACAAATCTATCTCAATCTGTGTTAGTGAGCGCTTCTCCTTTGCCGAGCTGACCTCAAAGATCTAAGACTTTTTCTATGTACCAAAAGGCCTATTTTTCTCAAATATTGTTTACAAATCTATCTCAATCTGTGTTAGCGAGCGCTTCTCCTTGCCCGAGACAATCCATCCACCTCACAGGTGTGGCATATCAAGATGCTGATTAGACAGCATGATTATTGCACAGGTGTCCCTTAGGCTGGCCACAATAAAAGGCCACTCTAAAAAGTGCAGTTTTAGTGCACTATGCCACAGATGTTGCGAGTTTTGTGGGAGCTGCAATTGGCATGCTGACTGCAGGCATGTCCACCAGAGCTGTTGCCTGTGAATTGAATGCAAATTTATCTACCATAAGCCGTTTCCAAAGGCGTTTCAGAGAATTTGGCAGTACATCCAACCGGCCTCACAACTGCAGACCACGTGTAACCACACCAGCCCAGGACCTCCACATCCAGCATCTTCACCTTTAAGATCGTCTGAGACCAGCCACAATCAGTTTGCATAACCAAGGAATTTCTGCACGAACGGTCAGAAACTGTCTCTGGGAAGCTCATCTGCATTCTCGTCGTCCTCATCGGGATCTCGACCTGACTGCAGTTCGTCATCGTAACCGACTTGAGTGGGCGAATGCTCACATTCGATGGTGTCTGGCACTTAGGAGAGGTGTTCTCTTCATGAATCCCGGTTTTCACTGTACAGGGCAGATGGCAGACAGCTGTATGGCGTCGTGTGGGTGAAGGGTTTGCTGATGTCAACGTTGTGGATCGAGTGGCCCATGGTGGCGGTGGGGTTATGGTATGGGCTTATGTTATAGACAACGAACAGAGATGCATTTTATTAATGGCATTTTGAATGCACAGAGATACCATGATGAAATCCTGAGGCCCATTGTTGTGCCATTCATCCACGACCATCACTTCATGTTGCAGCATGATAATGCACAGGCCCATGTTTCCAGGATCTGTACACAATTCATGGAAGCTGAAAACATGCCAGTTCTTGCTTGGCCAGCATACTCACCAGACCTGTCACCCATTTAGCATGTTTCGGATGCTCCTAATTGGTGTATACGACAGCGTGTTCCAGTTCCTGCCAATATCCAGCAACTTCGCACATCCATTGAAGAGGAGTGGACAAACATTCCACAGGCCACAATCAACAACCTGATCAACTCTATACTGACTCTATACTCAGATACTGACTGGTTTTCGGACCCCCCCCCTCCCCCCAGTAAAGTAAAACTGCACACTTTTTAGAGTGGCCTTTTATTGTGGCCAACCTAAGGCACACCTGTTTAATGATCACGCTGTCTAATCAGCATCTTGATATACCAAACCTGTGAGGTGGATGGATTATCTCGGCAAAGGAGGAGTGCTCACTGACACAAATTTAGAGAGATTTGTGAACAATATTTGAGAGAAATAGCCCTTTGTGTACAAAAAAAAGTCTTAGATCTTTGAGTTCAGCTCATGAAAAATTGGGGCAAAAACAAAAGTGTTGCATGTATAATTTTGTTCAGTGGAACATATTCCATAATAATTTTAATTTTGAGTGTACTATAATATGCATCAGCGGTCATTGGAAGGTTTCGCATGTGAGTGGCCAAACATGAGAGCCAAAAGCCCCCTGTGTGTGAGATGCATGGGAGAGCCAAATATAGTGTCAAAGATCCTCCCATGCTGTTTCTAGAAGCCAAAGCCAGAGTTTGTAAGCACTGACTGTGTTAGAGATAATAATGTATCAGTCCTGCCTTCAAATAAAAAAAAGGAGATCAAAATATTACCACAAGTCAGTTTACGTTTCTGAGACTTGTAGAATATTTTATGTGAAGCTTTTATTTTTACTTCTTATTTTAACTTATTTTTAATGAATAAAAGGTTGTGTTTGTGGTCAGTATCAATGAACCCTCATTATACATTCCTAGAAAACATATACTTTAAGTATTGATGTTCTTTAATAACTGTATCTGAAAGTTTCCATAGGTCCAAAATGCAGCAGCTGTAGAGGTAAATGACTGGCTGCAGAAGTGAAGAAAAGCCAATAAAGTGCTGCCCTTGAGTGTGCGCCAAGCGCCCTGTGACACACTCAACCCTCCACAGAACAAGGTCTGCCAATACAATTCATTAGGCAGCCAATTACTCACTGCTGAGGCTTTTTTTTACAGTAACACTCCCTGACCCACAAAGAGCTCACTACTGGAAGGGAGCTGTTATCTTGCCTGTGCTCTACTTGCTTGGCTTTCCAGACATGGAAATTACTTTCAGTGTTGGGCAAGCTCCTTGGAAAATGTAGTGAGCTAAGCTAACAGTTACTCTTCATTAAATGAAGCTTCAGTACACTAAAGCTACAGCCCTGGGAAATGTAGCAAGCTAAGCTACAGCAACATGGCAAAATAGTTTACTACAGGCATAATAGTTTAGTTTTATTGCTTATTCAGTAACTGTTCCAAACCAATTTGGCAACAAAAACATTAGTTAACTAGTTAATTGCAGTTAACATTAACTAATTAATGTTAATTTAAACATTTACTAATGCATTATTAAAATAAAAAGTTTTTTAACATTAGTTAATTAATTCACTGTGAACACACATTCATGTATTCACATTCATGTATTTTCATTAACTAACATGAGGCCATCCTTAAAAATATTCTTGTTTGCCGTAACCCGACCGACCCTGTCAATTTAGCACCGACTCAATTTTTTTTTTTTTTTTTTTTTTTTGCTTTTAGTCCGACTTGCCGATTGTAAATGTGCGTTAAGACCGACCAATTATTTTTTACTCTTCAAACAACTAATACAAACGCAATAAAATACTATTAATTATATTTAAGTAAGTATTGTAAATATATAAATTGCCTTGGCCTACATACAAATGAAGGCTATATTTTTTAATAAAAAAAAACCCGTGACGTCATCTGTGTTTACACGGATGTCACACTGTGGCCTGTGCGTTCACTTCATCTCAGACTCTCACTCACTGTCAGAGTCAACGGTTCGCGCTTGGTAATGATGGCTGCGGCTGCAGTAAACTAAATATTCGCGGTCACTGTTCAAAGTCATACGGATTCGGGCACCATAATACATCTAAAAAAATTAATTAAAACAGCTCGACACCGCTTTAACTCGACACAAAGTTCTGGAAAAACTGTGCCCAGATCTTTTCCCATCCCTTCTCCTCTCTAAAACCGTGATCGTGTCGACTGTCACTTTATGTTCGAAAATCTATTGCATGAATCAAGCACGAATCAACCAACACAAGTTTCGAAAACGAAAATAAGAAAATGATTTTAACGACCTTTTCTCGGAGCGCGTTTTTTTTGAACAGGCGTCACACACCAACTGCAGCTTCGGACAAACACGCATAACAGCAAATAATCCTTCTGCACAATGTTTCTCTTTTTACAACAGAAATGTGAATGTGAATTCAGCCGGTATTCAGTCTCATACAGTTTCGGGCTTGAATCGCCTAGGGCTGTCAAAATAGCTGAAAAAACTAAATTCGAATTCTTTACTTAAATATGATCAAAATTCGAATTGTATTTGAATTTTAAATGCATAATTTCAGTTAGGGTGAAGAAAAGCTTTTTGCTTCTCTTCTGAGGCTCAAGATCGAGAGCGCATCGAGCGCATCGAGCAAAATATTGCATGTTTATTCAAAGCATTAGAATACATGACTGTGAAAAAAACATAATATTTAAAATAATGTTTATGAACCAATTATTATTAAGTTGCTTAAATAACTATAAACAAAACAGCATCATGTATGCATGCATTGTTAAATAAATAAAAAGGGCGGAAAACCAGTCACACAGGATAAATTTTTTCATTTAAAAACATGAGATGCGCGAAATATGCGTTCTGTGTGAACGGCTTGGTTTCAGTTTTGATGTAAACAAGATCTTCTTTTTCTTTTTCCTTTTCTTTTTTTTTAAGTGGCTTCAACTGGATAGGCTAACATAACCTTATAATGCAATGACACATATATTGTCATCGCATCTCGTGCGCGTACACGAGGTGAAAGATGATACAGCAGATACTGCGTGTCGAGCTCGTTCGCCTTTGAAAGTTGTGTAGACACAGCTGTGCGCGCGGCGAGATGGAATGGAACACGTACCGGGGCTCATAAGGCAGCTTCCTTAATGCACACCTAAAATTCATATTTGCATTCGAATGTGGATTTTTATTTTAAATTCGACGAATATTGGAAAAAAAAATTTTTTTGATAGCCTATGAAAATCGCCTATGCGATTTTTTGTTGTTGTTGAAATTTAATCGTAAACACAGCCATGTTGAAGCCTGCAGTAAATGTTTTGCATTATGGCAGTCCACTCTGCTTATTGTTTTACGAAAATGTTGCACTCTTCACGCCAATAAATCATCCGAAATATTGGTCTTTACCAATATATTGAATCTTTACATTCCTCCTGCCTGTTGTCCTTGGATTTACCTATATTTGGTGTTATTTGTCGTATAAAACTTTAGACATGCAAAATCGATTTTACACTCGTCACTCAAATCAAGCAGGATTTTTTTCACAAAAGTGACAACCCAAGAAAGCAAAGTAAACGTTCTCTCATTTGTAGGTTGCATTGATACGTAGCGGTGGATGCAAGAAAAACAGTACCTCATTTTTTTTCTCACCTGAAATCCATGCAATAAACATGTTTTTGACAAAGATGTAAATTTGTTTGTGGTCTATATAGCCTGCATCAAAATGAGGTTTGCAATGATGTGCCCGAAGGCACGGGTTGAAGACCCAGTCAGTGACGTCACGATATGCTAATTTGTTTAAATTCATACCGACGTCATCACCATCACAAAAATGTACTTTTTTTTTTTACATTGAAACTAAAAAAAAAAAAAATAGACCGACCTACCGACCTTTTTTTTTTTTAATTACTGTTACTGCAAACCAAAATATTTTTAAGGATGGCCTGAACAAAGATCAATAAATACTTTGATAAATGTATTGTTCATTGTATGCTCATGTTAGTTAATACATTAGCTAACATTAACATTTCCTATTGTATAGTGTTACCATATAAATGTATAGCCCTACAGATAGGCTATGTTTATTTGCATTCGTTGAATGTGTCATTATATTATTAATATTTCACCAAAATCAGGTTCAAATACGAAGTTGACCAGCAAATGTTTTGTTCCCATCATTACCACCACGTCAAAGGCATACCATGCATCGTATTTACGTTTTCATGAACTTGCAGGTTATACAGCTTTTGGTCACTATGTGGACGCTCAGAGTTTCTTTCTGTTATTTGGCCAAAATATCTTATTATAAAAGATTCAGCTCTTCACACAAGCTATTTGATTGTGACTTGACAAATGCTAAGAAATCAAATACAAGACATCCTCAAAAAAAAAAAAAAATATAGCCTTTATAAATATATAATTTGTTAGTAAAAAAAACGCTGTACTTATTCAATCAGCAGTTCTTTATTTACCTTCAAAGTGCAAAAAAGCTGAGATGCTCCAAACTGTGCGCCACACTTCATTCATGAAAGAGGCGGAGAAATCAGGTTTGACTGACAGTTTGAGGAGCCACTGGAGTTGCAGGGTTTAGTGGCATCACTCACTGATCCAGGATCAGTGATCCTTAGCAGTTATATTTCCGAATTGAGCTTAAGCTTCAGAAGCTGTTGTTGCTGTTACCACACTACTTGATCAAAAATAGAGCTTTACTACTGAAAACCTATTTGATTCAGAAACTATTCGATTCACTACCATGCTACTGAGAAATGTAGTTAAACTACTAGGGTCACTACTTGTAGCAACACTACTGCCCATCACTGATTACTTGATTTTGCCCATCATTGAGGGCAGGATATTTTGAGAGAGGAGGCCTGCACCTTCATCTGTTATTTTCTTTATTGGTGTCCTTTCTGCCTGAAGCATGTCAGCCAAATCAATACCATACTCTGAGGGAGATAGATGAAGCAGACAGTGGTTATAGGACCACTTTTTATGTGTTTGCTGCATTATTAACCAAGAGATTTCATTTTCGAATGCTCCTCTCTTCCTGAAAGGCCTGAGAGCTTAATTACAGAAGAACAGCCTTGACCATCAGCTTTCAATACAGCCTTGCCTCAATTATCTAAGCACTGAGCTGCTCAGAGGTTGCTCATGTGCTAAGGTGAACATCAAAAGCATTTAAAATTTGTTTAGCATCATTTGTATATGCATCATATTCAGAACCCCATGGAATAAGAACAGAGATTTGTCATTTAGGTCATATCTGTAAGCTTTGAAGTCAAGTTATCTTTTTATATAGCGCTTTTAAGAATACAGATTGTGTCAAAACAGCTTTACAGTATTAAATAGGAAAATTGTGTTTCAATAATGCAAAAGGACAGTAGTAAACACAAAATTTTCATTTAAAGGCAGTTAAAAAGTTACTCATCATCCAGTTTTTTTTTAATATAGACTATGCATTCAACTTTGTATGTTTCACTGAGTATCATCAGCATAACAGTGAAAGCTAACACTATGTTTCCTGATGATATCTCCAAAGTGTAACATGTAAAGCGTGAAAATTAACGGCCCTAGTACTGAGCCTTGAGGTACTCCATACTGGACTTGTAATTGATATGATACCTCTTCATTCACTGCTACAAATTAATGGCGGTCAGATAGGTATGATTTGAACCATGCTAATGCACTTCCACTAATACCAACAAAGTTTTCTAGTCTATGCAAAAGAATGTTGTGGCCGATAGTGTAGAATGCAGTGCTAAGATCCAGTAGCACTAATAGAGAGATACAACCACGATCAGATGATAAGAGCAGGACATTTGTAACTCTAATGAGAACAGTCACAGTACAATGATATGGTCTAAATCTTGACTGGAAATCTTCACAGATACCATTTTTATCTAAGAATGAATATAATTGTGAGGATACTACCTTTTATAGAATATTTGACAGAAAAGGGAGATTCGAGATCAGTCTGCAATTAAATATTTCTTTGGGGTCAAGTTGTGATTTTTTAATGAGAGGCTTAATAACAGCCAGTTTAAGGGTTTTAGGGACATATCCTAGTGGCAATGATGAATCAATAATAGGCAGAATAGGATCTATGACTTCTGGAAGCACCTATTTTAGGAGCATTGTTGGTTTAGAGGATTTATACAAATCTTCCTCTCCTATGGTAAAGAATGAGTGGAATTGTTCCTCAGGAGATCTATAGCACACTACCTGATGCAATACTGTAGCTGATGGCTGCATGGTTACAATTTTATCTCTCATAGTATTGATCTTGGATGTAAAGTAGTTCATAAAGTCATTACTGCTGTGCTGTTGGAAAAAGACAACATCTGTTGATGCTTTATTTTTTGCTAATTTAGCCATTATATTGAATAAATACCTGGGCATATGTCTGTTTTCTTCTTAAAGAGACAAAAAGTAATCAGATCTAACAGTTTATAATGCCTTTCTGTGGCATAGGGTACATTCTTGCCATTTAGTATGAAATACCTCTAGTTTTGTTTTCCTCCAGCTGCGCTCCATTTTCCGGGCTGTTCTTTTTAGGGTGTGAGAGTGCTCATTATACCACGGTGTCAGACTGGGTTAACCTAATTTTAAAGTAAAAACATCGGTCTAATATTAAAACCAGGTAGAATGTTTTCATCAAATAAGAACTGATGTGTTTTTATTAAAAACATTACTTTGTTTTAATTCTTTTAACATACATTTAAACCTTTGCGACCAACGTTACTAGGGAGGTAGGGGAAGAGTTAGTGGGTGTTTTTTATTTTTTATTCGATGCTTTAAACATTAAAAAACATAAAGACGTACATTACTGGTAGATTTACAAATACGGTCTGAGATTACACTAAATTTTTGTTCACACTCTGTACATCATAAAACAAAATAAATGTAAAATAAATAAAACAACACTTAAGAAAAAAATATATATATAAAGATAAAGAAAATGTAGGGGGGAGTAACAGATTTTCACATTAAGAAACCAAAGTCCTCTAATGAAGAATACAAAAATATTGTTTTGGGACTTTTCATTCCTTTTAACGTCTCCAAATACATCACAAATTCCTCTTTAATAGCCACTAAACGTGGTGGAATTTTGAAAAACATACATTTATGAATGTAGAATTTCGTGTCAGAAGTTAATATTAACAAAATAAAAGACATATTCAATGATTTAGGCTACTAAAGTAAGTGTGAGTGGCTTATTAAAATAAAATAAAACATCAAGGACTTTTGTTTAGATAAAAAATAAAGAGCATATAGACTAACCTAGTTTTAAAGTAACTCATATACATAGATGTATCTAAAGATCCTGAAACAGTCCATACAGCAGCAGCAGCTATATATGTTCCAAGGGTTAGGTATAGAATACCAGAAAGAACATCGAATCATCCGTCTGTTTATACTACATAAATGATTGTCATATTTTTGGCTCTTCAGTGGGTTGAACACATTAATATACCTAAAGTAGTCATATGTTCAGACTCATTTTCAGTACTATCAAGTTTAAAGAGTGGCGAATCTTCAACTACACAAGACATTTTGTCAGTCATTTTACAGAGTTAGCTCAGAATACAAGCAAAAACAAATATTTATTTTGTATAGATACCTGCACATATAGGAATAGAAGGTAATGTAAAGTGGATCAGATAAAAGCATTAAAATGTCAGACATCGTATTTAATACTCCAATGAGTAAATTAGAAATAAAAGGACTAATTAAAAAATAAATAAAAAAATAAAAAGATACGTGACAAATTAAATGGGGTGGTGAGAATAAAGGACAGGATTTATATAATATTCAAAGAACAGTTGGAAATGAAAGGAGAATTTTGGGGATAGAAAGGAAGATATCGCCATAGAATTGGACCCATTGCACTTAATCAGTCATTATTTGTAAGAGGAAAAACATGTGTCTGGACTTTGTGTTAAATGTGATCTTCCTGAATCAGTTGAACCTATTTTAATAAAATGTAAAAGATATGACAATGAAGCACTTATTATAGAAATAAATCAGATATCATTTTAGAAAATGTTAAATAAAGATGTCACTATAGAAATGTTTCAATGATTAAGTATCTATAAGAGTTGATAAACAGGATTTAAAGAATCACTACTGTTATTATCATTCATTTTATTTTTGTATTTCTTTTATCTCTTATGTTTGAGTTAGTTTTCATTAAGGTCAATGCTCCACACTCCTGTCCTGTAGGTGGCGGTAAATGCACCTTAAGCCTTGCGTGAAAGAGGAAGAAGGAGTGGTTTGAGTGGGGCCGGACGTAAGTATTCTGAGTGTGTCAGCGTGCTGTGAGGTTGTTTTACGGGAGGCTTCGCAAATTCTGCTGAGAGATCTTTTTATTTTCTTTCGTTTAACTCTCTGTCAGTAACAGTTTAGATTTTTAAAATTGTAGTTAGTGGTAAAGTACAGCATAGTTTTGACAAGTATCTTGTGCTGATGTTTTAAAGACGGGGTCCGATGTATTTTCTTTGAGATCAGCTTAAATGCCTACATTTTTTTTTCTTTTGTTTTAACATTTCACCCGACGTGACAAACGCTTACTTTCTTGGTTTGTAACATTGCTTTACGTTAGCTTCTTTTTTTTAGTTTGAGTCGATCTAACGTTACCGGAGACGTCGTAACACAATTTTCTGTGAGATCTTTTTTTCTTTTGTTTAAATCTCTGTCAGTAACAGTCTCGATTTTTAAAATTGTAGTTAGTGGTAAAGTACTGCATAGATTTGACAAGTATCTTGTCTGATGTATTTTATTTTAGATCCGCGTAAATGCCACCACCTTTTTTCTTTTGTTTAAATTTTTCATCCCGACATGACAAACACCAACTTTTCTGGTTTGTATCGCTTCTTTTTTTAGTATGAGGTAAGGTACAAATGCTAAAACTCTGTAACCTAGTTCTCTTACGAGAGCTCTCTCGTACTGCGTCTTAGCTAAGACGCTACGGGAAAAGTCTCTTTTCACGAAATATTGAAGCAAAAAATTACCCTTAATTTTGTATTTTTGTAAAGCGCATTTGCAGCAGTACACAGCCATAGGCGAGACGGCTCGTTCGCTCATTGGCTTGTTCTGCGGCAACTGCACAGCCTATCGAGCGCAGGCTGATGCAACCCTTCTTGCCACTTCCCGTCGAAACGGGTGTGGCCCAACCTATAAAAGGAGCTCGAAAAGGCTGACTCACCTGATTTTTCATCTCTTCAGCGAAGCTCACGCATCGCTGGATTACGGAGGAAGCAAGCGCCGTCTGAGAAAGCATATCAGCGGGACGAGCCATTCTGAAGCTGCTGGCCTCACCGCCTTCCACTGCCGTTCCTGCTGCGCTGTCCGCCTATATCCTTTCAATTCTGTTATATCCAACTGTTCTTTATGTGTGTGTGTGTGTGTGTACGCCCTGCGACACACACTCGTAAAAGAGCTTGCGTCTTTTTTAAGCTGCCTTCCTGCGGCTCGTTAGAGCCCCACTCAGCGAGGGAGACCGGTACGTCATCTGTGTCTCCTGCCTGGGTGAAGATCATACAAGGACTCGCCTGGCCTTTTTCTCTGAGCCTGCATTCTCCGCTGCGCTGAGGCGCCGTAAAAGCGCCGCTTCCAGCGGATTCCGGAACCATCTTCAGCTCAACCGAGCTCGCCGGTTCGCCCTGCTTCACCGGCCTCCCCTGCATCGCTTCTCGATGGGAAGCGTCCGCTGTTTGCCCGCCGCGTCGTCCGAGGAAGTCGATCTCAGGGCCGTGTCGGGGGAAGAGGACACGCGCTCTCTGCTAGATTCGGGCAGTGAGGGCTGGGCGAGCACCGAGGATCTCGCGCCTTCTGCTCAGAAGCCCGGCAGACGAGCTGACATCGAGAAGGAGCCGGGGCGAGTGTTCACGCTGGCCGCGACGAGTCTCGGCCTCGAGTGGTCTGCACCAGCGCCCCCCCCCCCCCCCCCCCCCCCCCCCCTCGTTCCCGGCTGGATGGTATTTTCCTTTTGGATGAGCGTACTTCTCAAAGCCCGCCTCATTTCTTCCTGAGCTTCACGCAGAGGTGGCGAAGGCTTGGAACGCTCCATATTCAGCGCGAACTCGTTCGTCTGTCTCACTAGCATTCTCCACACTGGATGATGCTAAAAACAGGAACTACCAGACACTTCCTCCGGTGGAACAGGCGATAGCGACGCACCTTTGTCCGCCCTCTGCTGGACGGCGGCAAAAGCGGTGTTGCCATCTAAAGCCTGCTGTATGAGGCTGCGTCTGCACTACTCACGATGGCTGCTTCATCCAGAAGCGCAGGTGTACGAGTTCCGCTGTGGCCGAGCTCTCACCCAAGCGCGCCGCTGTTTCAGTTCCAGGAATTGTGACTGTCTCAGCGTTTTCTGCAATGCCACATTCGTAACGCCCATGGTGCAGCGCACCCAAGCGCCGCCGTTGCCCAGTTAACAGAGCGCGCTTCGCATCCAGCCCTTAGCCATTCATGCAGATGCATGGTCAGCGCTTCCAGGGGTTTCGGATTGGGTGCTAGGCATTATAAAGAGAGGCTACTCGCTACAGTTTTTTCGGCGCCCTCCGCGCTTTTTAGCGTGCGTCGAAACTATGGTCAAAACAGAAGTAGCACACATACTTCGGGCCGAAATATCAAAACTGTTGAGCAAAGGGGCTGTAGAGCCTGTGTCTCGAGCTCAAAGCGAGGGGGGGCTGTACAGCAGATACTTTCTGGTGCCCAAGAGAGACGGGGGTCTCAGGCCCATACTGGATCTAAGACAGCTGAACAAGGCATTGATGAAACGCAGTTTCGGAATGCTTACGACCAGGAAGCTCCTCGCGCAGATTCGCAGAGGGGACTGGTTCATGTCAATAGATCTGAAGGACGCGTATTTTTAAATACAGATAGCGTCAAGCCACAGGCGATATTTGAGATTCGCCTTCGAGGGCCAGGCATACCAGTTTACAGTCCTGCCGTTCGGCTTGTCCGTGGCTCCTCGTACGTTTACAAGGTGCATGGATGCAGCGCTCTCAGACTCCGAGGCATGCGAGTGCTGAATTATTTGGACGACTGGCTGATTCTGGCTCGATCACGAGCGGAGCTCGTTTTAGTCGATCACCTCGAGAAGCTCGGTCTCAGTGTCAATTGGGCGAAGAGTTCGCTGAACCCCAGTCAGACGATTCTGTTTTTGGGTATAGTTCTGAACTCGTGTTCCATGACGGCGCGGCTGTCACCACAGCGCGCGTTGGGCATTCAGCGCGCAGCGAGTTCTTTCCGCTGCGGCGCGTCCGTTTCGCTCAAGCATTGTCAGAAGGTGCTGGGTCTCATGGCCTCAGCATCTCCGGTTCTGCAGCTGGGCCTGCTCCGCATGCGCCCCCTGCAGCTCTGGCTGAAGGCGCGGGTGCCGCGCAGAGCATGGGTATCTGGCCGACTGCGTCTCAAGGTCAATCAGGGCTGTGTCACAGCCCTGAAACCCTGGACAGCAAACGGCTGGTACCAATCAGGTGTAAGCCTGGGGACCTCCTCGAATGTGAAGATGGTGTCGACGGACGCCTCCACTTCGGGATGGGGAGCGCTGCTCGAGGGCAGACTGTCCTTTGGCCTGTGGTCAGAACGGGAATAGCTCCATCATATCAACTGTCTGGAAATGTTGGCAGTGGAGAACGCGCTGATGCGCTTTTGTCCCCAAATCAAGGACCACCACGTCTTAGTCCGTTCGGACAACATGTCTGTGGTGTCCTACATAAATCGCCAGGGCGGTCTCGGGTCCCGAAACCTGTACAGGCTGGCGGAACGCCTCCTAGTTTGGGCTCAGTGCAACGTGCGTTCGCTGAGGGCAGTGCATGTGCCTGTGCTACAGAATCTGGGTCCAGACAGGCTGTCCAGAGGCAATGTTCCCATGGGCGAATGGTCTCTACACCCGCAAACAGTCCGGCTATTGTGGGAGAGATTTGGCAGGGCGGAGGTGGACCTCTTCGCGTCCCACGAAAACGCTCACTGCCCCGTGTTCTTTTCCAAGAACGAAAGCGTGCTGTCACGGAAATGGCCGTGCTGCCCGCTTTATGCTTTCCCTCCCGTCTCCCTCCTTCCGCAGGTGATAGAACGGGTGAGAGAAACGAGATGTTCAATACTGCTTGTAGCACCTCTTTGGAAGAACCAACCATGGTTCCCAGATTTGATGCAGTTAGCAGATGTCGCCCCGTGGCCAGTGCCGTTGAGGAGGGACCTCCTCTCGCAGGCCAGGTGTTCGATTTGGCACCCTCAACCAGAGTTGTAGTCCCTCCATGTGTGGGCACTCAACAGTTACCCGCTGATCTCGCAGTGGGAGTGCTAAATACCATCACTCAGGCTAGAGCTCCGTCGACAGGACGTCTGTAAGCCTCGAAGTGGTCGGTGTTCTCCAGCTGGTGCACAGCTCGAGGATGTTCACCCCTTAGTTGTGAGGTGACGGAGGTTCTCTCCTTCCTACAGGAGCTGTTGGATAAGGGCAGAGCCCCATCCACGCTCAAAGTTTATGTGGCGGCCATCGCAGCATTTTCTGAAACAGCGCTCTGTCAGTCAATAGGAAGGAATGATTTGGTCATCCGCTCCCTTAGAGGAGCTAGGAGGCTGAATCCTCCCAGACCTCCATCAGTCCCTATGTGGGACCTCGCGGCGGTTTTGGAGGCCATGAAGGGTCCCCCTTTTGAGCCTATCCAATCAGTTAGCCTTCAGCATCTGTCGTTCAAGACAGTATTCTTGTTGGCTCTCGCTTCAGTGAAGCGTGTGGGTGATCTGCACGTGCTCTCGGTGAGCCAGTCGTGCTTGGAGTTTGGGCCTAATGACTCAAAGGTCATACTCAAACCTAGGCACGGTTATGTGCCGAAATCTCTCAACACGCCGTTTCGGGCTCAGGTTATTGCCCTGTCTGCCCTGCCGGTGTCAGGAGAGGATAGAGACTCGAGTGTTCTTTGCCCTGACAGGGTTTTAAGAGCTAATGTGTCTCGCTCTGCTGCCTTTCGACAGACTGAGCAGCTGTTTGTCTCGTTCGGTGGACGTTCCAAGGGAATGGCTGTTTCGAGACAGACTCTATCCAGATGGATAGTTGACGCCATAGCGTTAGCTTATGCTTCCAGGGGCCTTCAGTGCTCGCTGGGCGTCAGAGCACACTCCACAAGGGGCGTCGCCTCGTCGTGGGCGTGGTCTACTGGGATTTCCTTGCAGGATATATGTATGGCGGCAGGTTGGGCCTCGCCGTCTACATTTATCAGGTTCTATAACCTGGAGGTTCCCGCCTTGCAAGCAAGGCTGCTGTCGGTATAGTCGAATCATGGCCCTGAGGGGAACTCTGAGTTCGTGAGCGTTATGCCCTGCCGACTGTTATATGGGCAGTATTGCATAAGACCCGCATTGCCACATTGGCCAGGCCTTGCCTCGGCTGTGTGATGTCATATTGCCGCATCTACGGATGTTGCTAGATATGGGACGGAGGGCTTCCCCCCTTCCTGTCCTGGACTCTCTGTGAGTCCCTCAGGTGACTGTGCACTGTAAATCCTGGGCGTTGCTTCAGGTTTATTGGTGTGTGATCCCTGCGCGCACGGCGTTTTACATTGGGTTCCCTTAGCGTCTTAGCTAAGACGCAGTACGAGAGAGCTCTCGTAAGAGAACGTACTCGGTTACTAAACGTAACCTCGGTTCTCTCTAGAAGAGCGAACGAGTACTGCGTTCTCTGCCGTGCGTACGATTAACTCTGGTTCGCTTAGGCGATGAAATAAATCAGGTAAGTCAGCCTTTTCGAGCTCCTTTTATAGGTTGGGCCACACCTGTTTCGGCGGGAAGTGGCAAGAAGGGCGCGAAGCGCCCTTATTGGTCTGATGTTGCATCAGCCTGCACTCGATAGGCTGTGCAGTTGCCGCAGAACAAGCCGATGAGCGAACGAGCTGTCTCGCCTATGGCTGTGTACTGCTGCAAATGCGCTTTACAAAAATACAAAATTAAGGATAATTTTTTGCTTCAGTATTTCGTGAAAAGAGACATTTCCCGTAACGTCTTAGCTAAGACGCAGTACTCGTTCGCTCTTCTAGAGAGAACCGAGGTTACGTTTAGTAACCGAGTACGTTTTCTAGCTGGAAACAAAACACCATTTTTAAATTGTAATGCTACAAGCTCTCACATCTTTTTCACTTGTTGCTTAACGAAACATTTCTGATAGTTTTTTGACTTGTTTGGTTGTTTTAGATAAATAACCAGTAACCTAGTTTTCTTTTTGTTTCATTTGTAACAACTTTAACAATGTTTTTACATTGTTTCCATCTCGTATGTGTTTATAACCTTTTTCTTGAAATGCACTGTGTACTTAAAACCTTAATAAAATCTTCCCTTATACCATTTTCATGATTTCACCCTTTTCAGAGTTTAAAAATCACATAGATCCCAACACAGCCCCCACCGAAATTCCTTCTTGGGTTCATAAGTTCATATTTAGATCTCTGGGCTGTTCAGGGAGGGGAGGGGGGTGTACAAACAGGTGTCCAGAACAGATGGCTTTTATGACCCTCATCAATCAAATTTTTGGAGACAAGGTGCACATTACCCTCTCTTGTGCTGATTTAAATTTAGCGGTTCTGTTGTGATTGTGTCGCAGTTCAATGATGGAGGGAGTGACGATTCTCTCTGGCCAATCCGCGATCAGCAGAGTTTACACGTCACGTTTTGGTAACAGTACGGTTCACTTGGAACCTCAGGTGATACTAAAAAAAAGTACCAGGTACCAGGTATTGTACCCAGTGGAAAAACCCAAGCAGCAAGGCAAAAAATTGTCTAGAAACAATTTTCACTCACAGTTTGTAAGTAAATTTCACAAATAATTACAAATGGCAATTAGAAATGGCAAGCAACATAATGAAATAAATGTGAAAAAAGTAGCAGTAGTATATTTATGTAGTTAGATTTTACAATTATGTTGGTATATTATGTTCTTTCTCTCTTTCTTATTTTATTTAATTTATTTTTTTAGCTTTAGTTGACCAGAAATCAGGGAATTGTAGTCTAGATTTAGCCAATGAAAATGTGGTCATATTTTAGTCATAAGTAGTATTTTCTTACAGTGGTACATAGCCTATAGTGTGTATGTTAATGCAGAAGTTTTTTTTTTTTATCCATTATACCACAAGGAAGTTCAAGGGGTCTATGAGATTTAAGAGGGGGGAAAAAAGATTTACAGAATCCTTTTTTTAGACCTAAGCAAATGTTTGCTTAATATAATAGGTATATATTACACTTTGTACATCACAAAATCAGAAATCAAATGACTTCTGGAAGCGCCTCTGGAAAGCATGGAAAGCACAGTTTTTAAAACAAAGTTATTAACATAAATATTTTATTCTATTGATTGTCTATAATCATTTTTGTACAGTAGATTGTTTTAATTAAAACCTACATAATTCAAGAAATAGTATTGTTTATTTTTTACTGAGGAAAGTGTTCTCACTCACTTTTTGTAGTTGTTGATCACATTTATTACAAAAGTACTAGATAGATAGACTTGTATTTATTGGATTGAATTTTATTTAATTATTTATTTATTATTATTATTATTATTATTATTATGTATTTTTTTTATTTATTTAATTATTTTTATCATTTAAATAAATGTTCTATATAGCTTATTTTGTCCCTAATAACACTTCAACTGACGAAAAAGCAGCAGATCATGGCTGTGATATAACTAATGCATTTTGGCTATTTAAAAGGGATGACACCATTGAAGTACCACTAAGGCTTCCTTTTTCAATATTGGAAATACAAAGAGGAGGTGTGCTTCCCAAGCCATTTCATGGGGTTTTTGATAAACCCAATATTCTTTGTTTTTACAAAAACAAAATATTCTAAAGTTTTGTGATTCAAAGAACAGCTGGGCCAACAATACAGGTTTGCATAAATAAAATTTGATTATCTGTGCTGTGATCATGGAAATTATTTAATATCCTGTAACAGTTGAGGTGGCTGCTCCCATCTCCCCAGGCCGTTGCTATTCTCCATGTGGCATTAATCATATAATTACCGCTATTTTCTTGGTGACATCCAGTCAGGCTTTTACCTCAGCTTCATAATTCAACACTGAAAAGGTTACATTGATTTGGATTTTCTCTGGGGGGGAGGGAGTGCATTTTGTAGTCTTACAAAGGAATCTTCATGTATCATATAATTTTTGACAGTAGTGTCGAGGGGCTTCAGGAAACGTGGGTATTGTTTTTTTGGTGTCAGGGGATTGAGTTTGCATTGCAGAGCAGCCGCTGATATTAAGAGTAATGACCAAGTGACACAGATAATGTCAGGGTGGGATTTTCTGCATACACGGTGGCAGGTGAAATGACAAGCCTTTATTTATGACATGGCAATCTTTGCGCTTTCAATTTGCCCAAGTTGCTGTCTAATGACCTTTTCAGAATAACATTTCTGTGAAACGTTGGACAGCATTTCATATACACCCCCTCCTTCTAGGATCTTGATCAATCTTGTTCTCTATTTTCTATGTATCACATTCCCTTGTTTTTTTCGCTAAATTTTCATGCGACTCTGGAATATTTGACAATGTTTATGCAATGTCTTTTCCTGTCTCTGCATTCATCATGTCTATTACAGTCAGTACTGAATAGGGCTGTATTATTATGTTTCATATAACAGCTCATGCTTGCGTCGTCGCTCTAAAACAGAAGTGAAAGAATTCATTCTTTGTTTTTTTTGAAGGATCGCTGTGGTCCTGAGCTACAAACGTTGATACTTAAATGCAAGAGACATTACATAATCTTCTCTCTGATCTGGTGAACTAAAACACTGGATCAAAATGTTGCATGGGGTGAGGCACAATGTTATAGCAGATAAAACAACCACTGACTCAGAAGAAAGGTGTATTTCAACATGATCTCATTAGTATTCTTTTCTGTTGGTGGTTCTAACACATGTACACTTTCCAATGTTTGCATAGGCACTGAAACATACACTGACTTATTGAAAGCATGTAAAACATTTATGCATTATCAACATTATACAATACAATGCATTACATATATATTACATCAACATTGCGATTTGTACAAATTCTTTATAACTATGGCTAAATAATATGTAGGGGTATATGCATATATGTAAATATTGTATGTGTTTGTGTATATAAATGCTTTTATATTGATGAGAGGGGTTACATGTATGTGAAGTTATAATATAATGTTATATATAATATTTGTGTTAATTTAATTAACAAAAACTATAACACCATATAAAATATAAATTGACAAGCTGATGATAATGAGACAGAAACTAAATGGTTCTGACAGGATTAAACACTTTGACTATATCAACATGCAATATACTGTACTTAATGAAAAAGACAGGACTAAAATGTAGTTAAACAACTCTTTATATCCAAACTCTCTCTATATCTAGAAAAAGGAGAAAAAATATAGACATCCACATGTTTATATGTATGGAAATTCTGTGCCACAATATAATTTTTTTTTCCTTTCTTTTTTTAAATAATAGAATTGTGGATATAATTGGAAATTATTGGAATTAATATTAGAATTTCTCTTTTTAGCTTTTGAGTTTTACCACTTTTCATAATGTAAACAGTGTTAATTTTAAAAGTCATGATCAGAAATCAAAACTATAAATTTTAGTGAAATAATTGTGATTATTACTTTAACCTTCATGCAGCATGACTAAAATATGACCACAGTTTCATTGGCTAAAACTAGACTAAAATTCCCTGATTTCTGGTCAACTAAAGCTAAAAAAATAAATAAAATAAATAAGAAAGAGAGAGAGAAAGAACATAATATACCTATATAATTGTAAAATCCATCCATCCATCCATCTTCTTCCGCTTATCCGGGGCCGGGTCGCGGGGGCAGCAGTCTAAGCAGAGAACCCCAGACTTCCCTCTCCCTAGACACTTCCTCCAGCTCTTCTGGGGGGACACCGAGGCGTTCCCAGGCCAGCCGGGAGACATAGTCTCTCCAGCGTGTCCTAGGTCTTCCCCGGGGTCTCCTCCCAGTGGGACGCACCCGGAACACCTTCCCGGGAAGGCGTCCAGGAGGCATCCGGAACAGATGCCCGAGCCACCTCAGCTGACCCCTCTCGATGTGGAGGAGCAGCGGCTCTACTCTGAGCTCCTCCCGGGTGACTGAGCTTCTCACCCTATCTCTAATGGATCGCCCAGCCACCCTGCGGAGAAAGCTCATTTCGGCCGCCTGTATCCGGGATCTTGTCCTTTCGGTCATGACCCAAAGCTCATGACCATAGGTGAGAGTAGGAACGTAGATTGACCGGTAAATCGAGAGCTTCGCCTTGTGGCTCAACTCTTTCTTCACCACGACAGACCGGTACATCGACCGCATTACTGCAGAAGCTGCACCGATCCGTCTGTCAATCTCCCGTTCCATCCTTCCCTCACTCGTGAACAAGACCCCAAGATACTTAAACTCCTCCACTTGAGGCAGGAACTCTCCACCAACCTGAAGTGGGCAAGCCACCCTTTTCCGACTGAGGACCATGGCCTCGGATTTGGAGGTGCTGATTCTCATCCCAGCCGCTTCACACTCGGCTGCAAACCGTCCCAGTGCATGCTGAAGGTCCTGGCTTGATGAAGCCAACACGACAACATCATCCGCAAAGAGCAGAGACGAAATTGTGTTGTCACCAAACCTGACCCCCTCCGGCCCCTGGCTGCGCCTAGAAATTCTGTCCATAAAAATCATGAACAGAACCGGCGACAAAGGGCAGCCCTGCCGGAGTCCAACACGCACCGGGAACAAGTCTGACTTACTGCTGGCAATACGAATCAAGCTCCTGCTCCGGTCGTACAGGGACCGGATAGCCCTTAGCAAAGGGCCCCGGACCCCATACTCCCGTGGCACCCTCCACAGGCCGCCGCGAGGGACACAGTCGAATGCCTTCTCCAAATCCACAAAGCACATGTGGACTGGTTGGGCAAACTCCCATGAACCCTCCAGCACCCCGTAGAGGGTATAGAGCTGGTCCAGTGTTCCACGGCCTGGACGAAAACCACACTGTTCCTCCTGAATCCGAGGTTCTACTATCGGCCGGATTCTCCTCTCCAGTACCCTGGCATAGACTTTCCCAGGGAGGCTGAGAAGTGTGATCCTCCTGTAGTTGGAACACACCCTCCGGTCCCCCTTCTTAAAAAGAGGGACCACCACCCCGGTCTGCCATCCCAGAGGCACCGTCCCCGACTGCCACGCGATGCTGCAGAGGCGTGTCAGCCAAGACAGCCCCACAACATCCAGAGACTTGAGGTACTCAGGGCGGATCTCATCCACCCCCGGTGCCTTGCCACCGAGGAGTTTCTTGACTACCTCGGTGACTTCAGCTTGGGTGATGGACGAGTCCACATCTGAGCCCTCAGCCTCTGCTTCCTCAATGGAAGACGTGACAGCGGGATTGAGGAGATCCTCGAAGTATTCCTTCCACCGTCCAACGACATCCCCAGTTGAGGTCAACAGCTCCCCACCTCTACTGTAAACAGCATTGGTAGGGCGCTGCTTCCCTCTCCTGAGGCGCCGGACGGTTTGCCAGAATCTCTTCGAGGCCGACCGATAGTCCTTCTCCATGGCCTCACCGAACTCTTCCCAGGCCCGAGTTTTTGCCTCCACAACCACCCGGGCTGCAGTCCGCTTGGCCTGCCGGTACCTATCAGCTGCCTCAGGAGTCCCATAAGCCAACCAGGCCCAATAGGACTCCTTCTTCAGCTTGACGGCATCCCTTACTTCCGGTGTCCACCACCGGGTTCGGGGATTGCCGCCTCGACAGGCACCGGAGACCTTACGGCCACAGCTCCGAGCGGCCGCTTCGACAATGGAGGTGGAGAACATGGTCCACTCGGACTCAATATCTCCAGCCTCCCTCGGGATCCGGTCGAAGCTCTGCCGGAGGTGGGAGTTGAAGATCTCTCTGACAGGAGGCTCTGCCAAACGTTCCCAGCAGACCCTCACAGTACGTTTGGGTCTGCCGAGTCTGTCCAGCTTCCTCCCCCGCCATCGGATCCAACTCACCACCAGGTGGTGATCAGTTGACAGCTCCGCCCCTCTCTTCACCCGAGTGTCCAAGACATACGGCCGGAGGTCGGATGAAACGACCACAAAGTCGATCATCGACCTACGGCCTAGGGTGTCATGGTGCCACGTGTACTGATGGACACCCTTATGCTTGAACATGGTGTTCGTTATGGACAAGCTGTAACTAGCACAGAAGTCCAATAACTGAACACCACTCGGGTTCAGATCAGGGGGGCCGTTCCTCCCAATCACGCCCCTCCAGGTGTCACTGTCGTTGCCCACGTGGGCGTTGAAATCCCCCAGTAAAACGACGGAGTCCCCAGTCGGAGCACTTTCCAGCACCCCTCCCAGAGACTCCGAGAAGGCCGGGTACTCTGCACTGCCGTTCGGCCCGTAGGCACAAACGACAGTGAGAGACCTATCCCCGAGCCGAAGGCGCAGGGAAGCGACCCTCTCATTCACCGGGGTAAACTCCAACACATGGCAGCTGAGCTGGGGGGCTATAAGCAGACCCACACCAGCCCGCCGCCTCTCACCATGGGCAACTCCAGAGTGGTGAAAGGTCCATCCTCTCTCGAGGAGTGTGGTTCCAGAGCCCAAGCTGTGCGTAGAGGTGATCCCGACTATCGCTAGTCGGAACCTCTCAACCTCACGCACAATCTCGGGCTCCTTTCCCGCCAGTGAGGTGACATTCCACGTCCCTAGAGCTAGTTTCCGTGTCCAGGGATCGGGCTGTCGAGGCCCCCGCCTTTGACTGCTGCCCGATTCTCTAAGCACCGGCCCCTTACAGTCCCTCCTGTAGGTGGTGAGCACACGGGAAGGCGGCCCCACGTCGCTCCTTCGGGCTGAGCCCGGCCGGACCCCGTGGGGAGAGGCCCGGCCACCAGGCGCTCGCATACGAGCCCCAACCCCGGGCCTGGCTCCAGGGTTTGGCCCCGGCTGCGCCATACCGGGCGACGTCACGGTCCTTTTATGTGATCTTTTCATAAGGGGTTTGTGAACCGCTCTTAGTCTGACCCGTCGCCTAGGACCTGTTTGCCTTGGGAGACCCTACCAGGGGTATATAGCCCCGGACAACATAGCTCCTAGGGTCATTCGGGTACTCAAACCCCTCCACCACGTTAAGGTGGCAGTTCAAGGAGGAGATTGTAAAATCTAACTACATAAATATATTTAAAATATAAAGCATCCATATGTTATTTTATGTAATTCTACATTTTATTTACTGTCTGCATTGCATATTTCAGCATAAATCCAAATATGTAAATGCCACATATGAACATGCCTACAAATTCATAAGACTTCAGACTGCGTATTGAGAGAAAAATAAATAAATAAATAATGACCTGTTCATTGTTTTGTTGTTAAATCAAGAACCTAAATTAGAGCAGAGAGATCAGCGCATTAAGAGTTCTTCTCCAGGTGCTTTAATTTATATAAAGCATACAACTATGTGCATTTTTTCAGAAACAAACAAACAAAAAAAATCTCATTCACCCACACAATATCTCTGACCAGCTACAGTATGGTGAGATTATTAGGTAACCACTGAATAATAGAATAGACTTTTTGAGGAGTATTCTCTATGACTGCCTTCAAGGTATCTCTTCTCTTATAAATGAGGAATATAGCAATTTCGTGGCACTATATTGCCTTTGGGACAATAGCTAATGGATTTATAAAATAGCATGGATTATTTTTTTATTTTATTTTATTATTTTTTTAACTTTATAAAATATACTTGGTAGAACTTTATACAATATATTTGTTAAAACTTTATAATGACATGGGCTTTGATGGTCACATACAGTATCATATAGACAAATACCAGATTCTTATTTGGTGTGTGAAATGATGTTCTCAGAGTGTCAGGATGACCAATTTCATGCAAAAGCAGTTTCATCTTATGTGAAACTTTATAGAAAATAAAGATATACGTTTGGTGGTTCGTGTGTGTTTAGGAGACTGAGGAAGGCTGTTAAATTTGGCCATGAAATGGGTTTCTAGCCAGTCTCTCAACCATTTCATGAGGCTGACCAAGAACAGGCATTTGGGTCACATCAACCACTCTGCTTTTCCATGCTACATTAATCTACCTATCCACCTCAAATCTGCCGTGAAATTAGCCAGACTAAATACAGTTGACTTAGGAGATGTTTGTGCAGAAATGGACAAGAAATATCAAAGAAAGATGCTTACATGTAAGGTAGAAAAGCCTTTTTTATATACTACCCCATTAAGGCCTACTTTTTATGATTAGTTTAATCTTTCTCATTTATAAATGATTTCTATTTTAGATTATTTCCATTAAAATTATGTAATGTAAAAATGACAATAAATATTAGCTGTTGTAGAATGTGCATTTAATAGTCATATTCTAACCTCTTATATGAAAAAAAAGTGTGTTCACATTTATTCATTTAGTAGATGATTTCATCCAAAGTGACTTACACATGAGAATTTATTTTACCACTTTTCATAATGTAGACAGTGTGTTAATTTTAAAAGTCATGATCAGAAATCAAGGCTATAAATTTGAGCAAAATATTTGTGATTATCAATTTACCCTTCATGCAGCATGGCTAAAATATGACCACATCTTCATTGGCTAAAACTAGACTAAAATTCCCTGATTTCTGGTCAACTAAAGCTAAAAAAATAAATTAAATAAAATAAGAAATAGAGAAAGAACATAATATACCTATATAATTGTAAAATCTAACTACATAAATTTATTTATAATATAAAGCATCCATATATTATTTTATGTAATTCTACATTTTATATACAAATTAGAAACATCCAAAACGAGTTATCCTAATTCACTCTATGCACGAACTCTGCTTAAGTATTTCCGGTTGCACTTTATTTTACAGTACGTGTACTTACATGTACTTATAGTGTACTTACAGTACATCTAAGAAAGTTCTGGTAATACAAGGTAACTACATGGGTTAGGGTTAGGTTTAGGGGTAGGTTCAGGGTTAGTACCTAGTTATTACATAGTTATTGTAATAACTATAATAAGTACATAGTATGTACATGGGGAACAGGACTGTAAAATAAAGTGCTACCGTATTTCCGGTAGAATCTCAGACCGCGTTTTTACTTCCGCTTAGCGCATTCGTGTACTACCGGCAAAACTCATTCATAATTTTTCATTCATAAAACGTACTCGGTTACTAACGTAATCTCGGTTCTCTCTAGAAGAGGGAACGAGTACTGCGTCTTAGCTAAGACGCTGCGGGAAAAGTCTCTTTTTACGATACACTGAAGCAAAAAATTATCCTTAATTTTGAAATATTGTAAAGCGCATTTGCAGCAGCATACAGCCATAGGCGAGACGGCTCGCTCGCTCATTGGCTGCTCTGCGGCAACTGCATAAGCCTATCGAGCGCAGACTGATGCAACATCAGACCAATGAGGGCACTTCGCGCCCTCCATGCCACTTCCCGCTGAAACAGGTGTGGCCTAGCCCTATAAAGGGAGCTCGAAAAGGCTGACTCACCTGATTTATTTCATCGCCGAAGCGAACCAGAGTGAATCGTACGCACGGCAGAGAACGCAGTACTCGTTCCCTCTTCTAGAGAGAACCGAGGTTACGAAAGTAACCGAGTACGTTCTCTTATGAGAGTTCTCTCGTACTGCGTCTTAGCTAAGACGCTGCGGGAAAATATGTAAAACGCCGTGCGTGCAGAGATCACACACCAATAAACCTGGAAGCGACGCCCAGGATTTACAGTGCACAATCACTAGAGGGACTCACAGAGAGTCCTAGAACATGAGGGGGGAACCCTCCGTCCCCATATCTAGCAGCGTCCGTAGACGCGACAATATGACATCACATATTCAAGGCAAGGCCTGACTAATGTGGGAATGTTGGTCTTACGCAATACTGCCCATATAACAGTCGGCAGCGCATCGCGCTTGCGATCTCAGAGTTCCAATCAGGACACTGATTCAACTATACCGACAACAACTTTGCTTACAGGGTGGGAACCTCTAGGTTATAAAACCTGATAATTGTAGACGGCGAGGCCCATCCTGCCGCCATACATATATCCTGTAAGGAAATCCCACTAGACCAAGCCCACGATGAGGCGACGCCTCTCGTGGAGTGCGCTCTGACACCCAGTGGGCACTGAAGGCCCCTGGAAGTGTAAGCTAATGCTATGGCATCAACTATCCATCTGGATAGGCTCTATTTCGAAACCATTCCCTTGGAACATCCACTGAATGAGACAAACAGCTGCTCAGTCTGTCTGAAGACAGCAGAGCGAGACACATAAGCTCTTAAAGCCCTAACGGGGCAAAGAAGACTTGAGTCTCCATCCTCTTCTGACACCGACAGGGCAGACAGGGAAATAACCTGAGCCCGAAACGGTGTGTTGAGGGATTTCGGCACATAACCGTGCCTAGGTTTGAGTATAGTACTCTTGAGTACGTCGGGCTCACTGAGAGCGCGTGCAGGTCACCCACAAGCTTCACTGAAGCGAGAGCCAACAAGAACACTGTCTTGAATGACAGATGTTTGAGGCTAATCGTTTGGATAGGCTCGAAAGGGGAACCTTTCATTGCCTCCAAAACCGTCGAGAGGCCCCATACAGGGACTGACAGAGGTCTGGGAGGATTCAGCCTCCTAGCTCCTCTAAGGAAGTGGATGACCAAATCGTTCCTTCCTATTGACTGACTGAGCTTTGTCTGAGAAAACGCTGCGATAGCCACCACGTAAACTTTGAGCGTGGAGGGGGCTCTGCCCTTATCCAACAGCTGCTGTAGGAAGGAGAGAACCTCCGTCACCTCACAATTAAGGGGTGAACGTCCACGAGCTGTGCACCAGCTGGAGAATACTGACCACTTCGAGGCATATAGCCGTCGAGTCGACGGAGCTCTAGCCTGAGTGATAGTATTTAGCACTCCCACCGAGAGATCGCGGGTAACCGTTGAGCGCCCACACATGGAGGGACCACAACTCCGGTTGAGGGTGCCAAATCGAGCCCCTGGCCTGCGAGAGGAGGTCCCTCCTCAACGGCACTGGCAACGGGGCAGTGTCTGCTAACTGCATCAAATCTGGAAACCATGGTTGGTTCTTCCAAAGTGGTGCTACAAGCAGTACTGAGCATTTTGATTCCCTCACCCGTTCTATCACCTGTGGAAGGAGGGAGACGGGGGGAAAAACATAGAGGGGGCAGCACGGCCACCTTTGTGACAGCGCACTTTCGTTCTTGGAAAAGAACGCGGGGTAGTGAGCGTTCTCGTGGGATGCGAAGAGGTCCACTTCCGCCCTGCCAAATCTCTCCCACAGCAGCTGGACTGTCTGTGGGTGTAGAGACCATTCGCCCGTGGGAATGTTGTTTCTGGACAGTAATGTCTGGACCCAGATTCTGTAGCCCAGGCACATGAACTGCTCTCAGCACGCGCAAGTTGCGCTGAGCCCAAACCAGGAGGCGTACCGCCAACCTGTACAGGTTTCGGGACCTTAGACCGCCCTGGCGATTTATGTAGGACACCACAGACATGTTGTTCGAACGGACTAAGACGTTTTGGCCCTTGACTCGGGGACAAAAGCGCATCAGCGTGTTCTCCACTGCCAGCATTGCCAGACAGTTGATATGTTGGAGCTTTTCCCGTTCTGAACACAGGCCAAAGAACGGTCTGCCCTCGAGCAGCACTCCCCATCCCAAAGTGGAGGCGTCCGTCGACACCACTTTCACTTTCGAGGAAGTCCCCAGGCTTACACCTGATTGGTACCAGTCGTTCGCTGTCCAGGGTTTCAAGGCTGTAACACAGCTCTGATTGACTTTGAGACGCAACTGACCGGATATCCACGCTCTGCGCGGTACTCGCGCTTTCAGCCAGAACTGCAAGGGGCGCATGCGGAGCAGGCCCAACTGAAGAACTGGTGATGCTGAGGCCATGAGACCTAGCATCTTCTGAAATTCTCTGAGCGAGAAGGTCGCGCCGCAGCGGAGAGAGCTCGCTGCGCACTGAATGCCCAACGCGCGCTGTGGCGACAGCCGCGCCGTCATGGACTGTGAGTCCAGAGCTATACCCAAAAACAGTATCGTCTGACTGGGGTTCAGCGAACTCTTCGTCCAGTTGACACTGAGCCCGAGTTTCTCGAGTAAAATGGCCCTGTGTTCCACGAGCTCTGATCGTGATTGAGCCAGAATCAGCCAGTCGTCCAAATAGTTCAGCACTCGCATGCCTCTGAGTCTGAGAGGAGCGAGCGCTGCGTCCATGCACCTTGTAAATGTACGAGGAGCCAGGGACAAGCCGAACGGCAGGACTGTATACTGGTATGTCTGGCCCTCTAAGGCGAATCTCAAGTATCGCCTGTGACGTGACGCTATCTGTATTTGAAAATACGCGTCCTTCAGATCTATCGACATGAACCAGTCTTCTCTGCGAATATGCGCGAGGAGTTTCCTGGTTGTAAGCATTTTGAAACTGCATTTCGCCAATGCTTTGTTCAGCTGTCTTAGATCCAGTATGGGTCTGAAACCCCCGTCTTTCTTGGGCACTAGAAAGTATCTGCTGTACAGCCCCCCTTCGCTTTGAGCTTGAGATACAGGCTCCACAGCCCCTTTGCTCAACAGTTTTGATATTTCGGCTCGAAGTAAGTGTGCTACTTCTGTTTTGACCGTAGTTTCGACACAAGCTAAAAAGCGCGGAGGGCGTCGAAAAAACTGTAGCGAGTAGCCTCTCTTTATAATGTCATCCCTATATGCAGGTTCTGTCAGTGACAAAGAGCTTTTTAAGCACTCTGGGATTGTGTCGCTGTTGAAACATGGAATGGCGATAATGGTCGACAAAGGTTTTCTTGTTGATGACTGTGTGCCATGCAAAGTTTACAGACCTGCTTACCTGTCGAAGCGGGAACAGATGTCAGCTGATGAAGTGAGGGAGACACAGTCCATTGCTCGGCTAAGGGTCCACGTTGAGCGTCTCATCCGCAGGGTAAAGCAACACAAGCTATTCGACACAGTCATCCCTCTTTCCATCACAGGGAGTATCAACCAGCTATACACCGTTGCTTGCCTCCTTGTACATTACCAAAATGGCCCCTTAGTAAAAGCATGGACAAAGGATTAAAGATGAGATAACACTGGTTGGGCATTGAATTTGGAATTATTTTTGTTCAAATAGAAACATGTAAATATATACAACTTTGATCATTTGCAATGCAGTAATGTAAACTTGTAAATATAAATAACTTTTGTACAGGGATGCCTGCAATGCAGTAATGTAAACATGTAAATATAAATAACTTTGATAAACATTTCCTGTACAGTGATTTGGTGTAAATACAAAAAAAATTGATACATATTAAAACACTATTAAATTATTGTCAGATTTTTTTTTTACATCTGTAGGCATCTTGGCAGGTAAAAGTAAAAAAAAAGAAATGGTCGGCTTTCTTTCGAATGTTCTGAAACATTTTGATGTCTTTGTAGATGCGCTGGACCATCATGTCATCCTGTGCATAAATGAAAAAATCACACCAGTCCAATCCTGAGATCAGCATTTTTCCTTGAACTTGCAAATAGTATGCATGTTGTTGTTTCAGTTCTGGTCTGCCATTGTTAAATTTAAGGTAAGGACAGTCCACGTAACTTTTGACATTTGGACATTTGATTTCTAAAAGACCAAAAACATGGTGCTCTTTAGGGTCAAAAATAATCCCATCAGGAGAGGTCCCCAGCCAAGGTGCATCAGGGTGAATTAAGAATCCACAAGGGTGGTAGTTTACTTCTCACAGCAGACAGTATTCCTCAATTGCAGCAGATTCCATTTCAGGACCTGTCTGCTGTCTGGCGAGTTCCCTTGTAGATTCTTTCAGCCAGGTGTTCAGCTGAGCTCTGGCCACCCACATGACAAACCTCCCTAAAACGTGACGCTGTTACCCGGGGCTTTCGGACAGAGTGCCAATCAAGTGATGCACTCTGTTCTTTGGTGGCATGCTCTATCTTGTGTGCCATATCCAAACTTACTGCCAGTGACTTCATGTGTGGTTGCCCATGCTCACTATGGACAAAAAAGCAGAGGTGGAAAGAGTACAAAAATATTCTACTCAAGTAAAAGTACCATTACATTAATGAAATTTTACTTAAGTACAAGTAAAAGTACCAGTCTAAAAATCAACTCAAGTAAAAGTAAAAAGTAGCTCATTTAAAATTTACTCAGAGTAAAAATTACTTAGTTACATTTTAACAGTGGGAGGGAGTCAAAAATGGGACAGGCCAAGGGTGTCAAACTCAGTTCCTGGAGGGCCACAGTCCTGCACAGTTTAGATATAACCCTAATTAAACACACCTGATCCAGCTAATCTAATCATTTAGGTTTATTTGAAAACTACATGATATGTGTGCTGGAGCAGGGTTAGAACTAAACTCTGCAGGGCTATGGCCCTCCAGGAACTGAGTTTGACACCCCTGGGGTAGGTCTATTAATCTCAAACTAGTTGTTTTTAATTAAAAGAATCAGTTATTTAGAATAATAAAACATTTGGGCTGTTACCAGGCAAATCAGTATCAACAAACTCATCTTTTAATGCAGAGGAAATGCAGAAGATTCATTGGAAGTGGCATTTAGATGTATTACACTGTTTAGTGCAGGACAAGAATGCATTTAACCTGCAGTTACAAATGCATGAATAATGTTTTGATATACAAGACATAAAATGTTGAATACTCATTTGAAATGATAAGAAATTAATTATTAAAAAAAAAATCAAAAGATACTTTAAATGTGAAATTAAAATGGCCAGTATGTGTCAGCAAGTCACTGTTAATAATTGAGTAATTGCGATTGAACCGAATCATTTAAACGAACGAAACACTGTCACGTTGCTCAGAGACGCAAAACTGTGCTTTGGTGGCTGTGTTTGGAATTATTTTCTGTTGTAGAAATAGAGCTAAAAAAAGGCAATATGGTGTCTAAAATGCAAGTCTCTTAATTAACTTGTTTACTGAACTGTTTTATATATATGTTTGTATATATTCATGATGATTTTTGGAGGAAAAGACGGCATTCTTTGTGTGATTTTGATTTAATATTTGAAATTATATAAATATGTGAATTTTCTGCCCCTATATCTTCAATTTTGTGATCATTCTAAATGCATTTTAGGAGACTGAATCACACAGTGAAAGAACGCACTATAAATGCGCATGCACATCATTAAAACAAAAAATATGATATTATCGCAGACGATATATATAGCACACTCCTCACCACTGTCTTTTTGGCTAATTTGTGCAAAACCTCTTGCTAAAATGTCAAAGCTTAATTTTAACCACCAATGCAACGATGCAATTATTTAGCTTACCTCTACATTCTTGCGAAGGGTTAATGTCTTGTCGAGATTTTATAAGCTGCTAGTTTGGTCTTCCTAGGCAAGTACAGCTTACACTGCATAATAGAGCATACATATGGCCAGGGGTTCGCTTCATTTCCTTCGAGTTCAACTTCAGAATATGACGGGGTTTCGTTTTCAGCGATGTCTGCACCACTAACGCCTGTTTTGACCGTCTGCATCTTTCTTGTGATTTTAGCGCCAGTTTGCCCTCCTGCCCATTATTTACTGACGTAGTTTCCAGGGAGCGATTTTTTTTTTTTTTACTCAGTAATTAATGTGTTTTAAAATGTAGCGAAGTACAATACTTTAAACAAAATATACTTAAGTAAAAGTAAAATTACAGATTTAAAAAATTACTTTAAAAAGTATTAGTACACAAAAAAGCTACTCAATTACAGTAACGCGAGTAAATGTAATTCGTTACTTTCCACCTCTGCAAAAAAGCAAACAGATGTGTCCAAGGCTGTGACCAACTAGTGGCAGAGGTAGCGGTGGTGGGGCATCTTGATGGTGAGTAATGTTGGGTGTTGTTGCTGCTGGCTGCTGGTATGACAGCACACTTCCATACTGAACTTTGCCAAAGGCAGAATCAACCAAAGGATCATCATGCGACATCTCCATAGTGGTGACCAAAGGGGCTACAGCACTGGCAAAGTCCTTATATGCCTCTTCTACTTGGAGGACTGAGAGGTCAGGCAGCTCACTGGTGACACCCTTGTTAAGGGTACTCCTGAAATTAAAAAATAAAAGTATTAAGTAAAAAGTACATTTCCTTAGTTTTAATCAGTCTAATCTTTCATATTTTTCATTTTAAATTTAAATTTGTCAAATGTTTCATTTTATATTAATCTTCTTTGGTATGAGCTGAAGAATTTGACATGAATAGATGTTAGTGTCTTTTATACGATTAAAAAAACATGCCATTAAAATGCTATTAAAAATCAATTCTAAGCAAATATTGCTCCTTATGGCTATCTGCAATACTTGATTCTAATAGTATAATATAGTTGCTGAAATAGTAAAAGATTTCAACAAAAATCAATTTGCGTCAATTATTTAATTATTGTTTACACTTTTTGAAGTGTAAATGCGTAAAAAAATATGTAAAATACTACATTGAAGAATTTTTGTGTTGTACCTTAACCCCTCAGCAAGCTTCCTCTCTTTCGGTCTTGCAGACAGAACCAGCATTCTGTTGACAGGACCAGGCTTGACTCCCTAGAAAACACACAGGGGCCATAAAATTAATAATATCATTATTACAACAAAATTTGTAATACTAGATTACAGTATTTCTAAATAATCACTGTCCACAGAAATGCTGTTAGTGACTAGTTATGTAGAAAAAGTATGTTTCCTAAAAAGCAGTGTTTATGTTCATGCATAGTACTTACAAAGCTAATAAAAAAATCTACTTAATGCTCAGGGCGTTAATTAATTTATTGCATTTCCAGTAGTTCAGTTTTTATATAGTTTGTATATGCAAATTCAATTTAAATTACCATTGTTCTAGGTTTGTGCCAGCTCTGCTCCATTTCAGTACAGCTGTGAACTGGAGGAACTGCACTGATGCCAAGCTGTCAGTAGTGGGCTGCTTGGTAGAGTAGTGCAACAATGTGGTTGCACAGTGCTGTCCCAGCAGCACAAGAACAACAGCTCTGTGACAGTATTACAGGACGAGAGTCCTTTAATACAATCTGTGAATATAATTAAATTAAACAAAAACAATAATTAGGAATTAATGTTATATGTAAATAGATTCTAAACATACCCATATACTGTAATTACTACTATCATTAAATTGAAGCACGTATGAACCCATTTACTGACTATGCCTGTCTTTTGTACAGCTGTAGAACCCACAAACAACTTCTGTTTAAAACATGCATTTCATTTAGAGTTCAGCTGTATTTTGTGTTCTCCTACTCTCAATCTATGGGGCTTCTCTGACTTCCTCATCGACCTGAAACATGTCGCCCTCACGCTGACTTCTCCTGTGAACTGATCCTTACTGGAAACTGAGAAATTACTCAAAGTCAGTAACAATTAGTTTTCCACAATTTGTATGTACACTGCACAAACAAGCACTTTAGGCATAAGGGAAAACACGTAAAACGTTTAACTAAATATATAAATAATACAAAGACCGGTATGACAGGTCAGGAACGGAGACGCTAAAGTAAGTCGGATTTAGCATGAAATGAGAGAATACTCACCTTCAAAGTTGTCGATGTAGCTCGAAATATATAATTTGAAGCCCTTCTCCTTCTTACTGTTGGGTGTGACAGCTGACTGCCTCACAATACGATTAACATCATTCACCATAATCGCGGGAAGCTCTTGTAAACACTGAGTGTAATTTGCCATAATCTCCACCGAATTCTTCACACAGGCGCAGCACTGGATGTAGGTGAGCGGGCTGAGACAAAATGCGGAAGTAATCGTGCATAGAGTCTATTCCCACAATTTTGCAGTATTTAGATGTTTCTGAACTCAAAACTGCAGTCTTTAAGTTTTGCCTGTCTGTTTGAAACCTTGCAATTTGCGGAACTATCATCTTTACGTGGGTTGTGCATTGTAAAGGTTCTATAAGTGTATTTTAGTGAATAATTCTATATATTTGATTTATTACTATTTTTATTATAATTAATTTTAATAATGTTTCTTTTTCTGTTTCAGAGGACAGTGGAGGAATGACAGGAAACAGTTAGTAGAAGGTGGACTATTCCTGCCAGACCATGTCTAAGACTGACCACACATTGACAACATTTGGTGCTCCAGATAGAAGGGTTATAAAGCCGAGAAGGACATTTACTGGAGTAAATGGGGCAGTTAGGATTGTGTCGCGATTGATGAAGATTGATTATTTCAGCAGAGGATGCTGTTGAATGAGTAAATCTCGGCTCTTCTACTGGGTGAGTGATCACAGTCTAGGTGGAGGTTTACTGCTGTTTTTTTTTTTTTTTTAACTAAGCAGGGTGTTGTGACCCTGCATTCATCAAAAAGGAAACTGGATGTCTCCCAACACTGGTTGCTAGGCATCAGGACAAAATCTTCCAGAGGGCCACTGCAGCTGTCACACCATTTCATAAAACATGTTCATGTTTCTGTTATTCCAGTTTGCCCTGTTGACATTTAGAGAAGAAAGAATTCTTCTTGGTAAGTAGACAAACCCTTTTTTAACAATCAAATTCTGTGTATCCTGTTGTGTGTGTGTGTATATATATATATATATATATATATATATATATATGTGTGTGTGTGTGTGTGTGTGTCCCTATATTTGCAGGTATTATTTGACTTTGTGTTGTGAAATAGTCATTAGATACATGCAGTTTTTGCTTTAAGCAGCTCTCCTCCTTGCCAGTTGTTTTTCTGCGTGAAAATAAGTGAAGGTGGTGACCTTCTGCTGTTTTACTAACTGAAAGAGAACTTTTCAGATATCTCTAGGTTTGCTGTATGACTGGTGTTAGAAATTATCTTTGTATTGTGCACAGTAGATGCATTAGCAATGGATGATTCTGGTTTTCTCTCCTGTTGTGCAGAAATATTCATCACAAACTTGTAAGAGCATTTAAATAGAGGAGTCATTGCTTCAGTACACCTACTGCTGTCTCATCAATATTCACTGCTTAACTAGTACTTTACGGACTGCAATCAGATGTCACTTTAACATTTTCTCAAACACTATCCAAGCATCTTAACCACATACAAGATATACAAACCTCTTGTCTACAGGGAAAATAAAATTGTAATGAGAAATGGGTTCCGACAGAAGCACTTGTGCTGAGCAGCACAGCCATTCAAAATAAGGTCATGCTAGTGAAAATGTTAAGCAATTATCATAAATGGTTTTGTTTCATGCTTTCCACGATTTAAAGAAACAAGTCCAATGTAGAGCTTGTTCATTATCCGCCCAAGTACAGGAAACAGCATCTGATAAAAGCTCAACATGCACTGTTTAATTGGTCGAAATGTAATGCACATGGAGCTGGAGGAGTAAACCAGTGCTTCATTAAGGTTTGACAGCACATTTGGCAAAATTGAGCTAAATCCAATCCTTTCAGTGCCTGTGTGTCTTAAACTACAGCCTACTGATAAAAATAACCCCACACCTCCACATGGAAAGTTAACACTGAGTAAAATTGATAGGCAATCTGGAGCAATGATTGGGCAACCTTGCCTGATCTTTAACTGCTCGCTACAGGGGATGATAGAAATTGTCTCTCTCACTAAACCAGCCAAGACACAATTTTACGATCATGGCCATTGCTTCATTCAGTGATGCAGTGTTCAACAATCAGGGGCCTTCTGTTCTGTGATATATCAGCTAACACGAATGGCTCGATTACTGTTTAACAGATAAAAATGCATTCTGTTCTCTCCTATTTGGGCACATACCAAAATTTGGTCAATTCTGCAGGTATGTTGTCAATGCAAACCTGTTATCAGATAACTTAGCCAGTGAAAACCATTTATTTCTGGCTTGTACAAAAATAGATATGACAGCATACGTCCAGGGCTCAGTGAATCATAGAATCAGTGTGAAAGAGTTTTGGGGCAGTTGTGGAATTGTCACTGCATACACACACACACACACACACACACACACATATGAGCAATATTACACTCGTAGTAGTATAATATGGCTGTATATTAGCACCGCTGTGATTCTGCCATAGGTAATCACAGCATGCTGATATATAGCAATATCACAGAGCTATGAGTGTGATATTGTTTATACAAAAGTTAGATGGCACAAGTTTGTAAATTAAAAGGAGACAACAATGGAGTGTCTTAAAAACCCTTGTGCGTGGAACCACTTCCTTCCGCCATGGATTCAAATCTCACTTTGACAGTTTAACAGCTGAGCCCAAGCCTCCATTACTAATTTGAAAACACCACTTTAGTAGTAATGAAGGAATGTTGAATGGCCTTATTAAAAGCTTATTGTATTACTGCATTAAAAGCTCACTAGAGTATTATGAGACAGAGAGGGACTGAGTGAGTGTGATTACCTGCATCTCATACAGGATTCATTCTTCAGATCAATCTTATATTCAGCAGAAAAAAACATTAGTTTTAATGTAAAACTACATTAGGTGACACAAAAACATAATTTTGTATACAATTATATTGGATTTGAGCATCTTCCATGACACAAATACCACAAGCGGAGTGATACAAATGGTGTTAGAGTTTTGTCTAAAATATCGCACCTCTGGCAAAAGGCTCTCAGCCAATCATATTCGAGAAGCAGACAGAACTGTTGTATAAACACAATACTAGTCAGTAGTTTAGAATAATTAAAGGGGTCATATGATGCGATTTACATTTTTCCTTTCTCTTTGTTACAGGCTCTTGGTGCATAAAGAAGATCTGTAAAGTTGCAAAGACTAAAGTCTCAAATCCAAAGCGACATTCTTTATAAAAGTTAAGACTTGTCTACCCCTCCTAAAACGGCTTGTTTTAACATGCCCCCATGTCTACGTCACTTTTTGGGAAGATTTGCATAACACCACTCAAATGTTCATGCAAATGAAGAATGTGTAACTTTTATTCTCGTTGTTGCCGGCGCCATGATGTGGAGATGCTGTGTTTCATTGTGAAAGCGAAACTACTTTGTTTGGCCTTCCAAAAGAGGACGATATCTGCTTCGGCATGCCTAGAGCTGATCCTTGCTGGTCACTGAGGAAATACATCAACTTCTCAATGTGGATCGCCGGATCGGCTTTACCCCGTGGATGAAGCGGAGTCCAGCGCGGGATCGTCACATGTGGTTGCTGCAAGCCCAACGGCCGGGGCAAACTCAAGTCCGCTTCTCTCAAGTTCCTCATTCTTGCTGCCGCTCACTCAAGCCTGGCATTGGTGTGTAACACTGTGTTTCCTTGTGAATGTGAAGCTACTTTTTGTAGTCTTTCAAAAGAGGACACAACTAGAAATCAGTGGTTAAGTTTACAACACTTCTCCAGAACAGTTCAACCCAAATATTCAGATGTGTGCGGCGCATTTTATGGAGGATGAGGACTGTTTCCTGAACCTGCAGAGTAGCCTACAATGGGTCTGTACTCAAAGGTTGTTTCTGTAAAGTGGGGCAGTTCCAACTTTGCAAGGACAGTCTGGTGCTTCTGACTGACAGCCTGTAAGTACGTTTTCATATTTAAAGAATTTGCCACTGATGATTCAAACATGAGTTTTGAGTAGCGTAGAGTAGCGTTTGTTGTTTGTTGATTCTCCAATCACAAATGCAGACATGATTTTGTTTACACGGCGCAATACGCAGCGCAATCCGTAAAAAAACAGTATAAGTCATTATAATCAGTAATTATGCCACCACTGGATGCAACAAATGCCTCATTTGTCATGGGTTTTGTTGTTTTTTTCTCATCAAGCCAGTATTCTCACAAATAATGCACAGTATGTTAAGGGACGTAACATTTCCATCACGCTTAAGGTATTCAGCCAATCACAATGCACTGGATAGCTGGCCAATCAGCGTACACCTTGCTTTCAGAACGATCTGCTTTGTAAAAATAAGACGGGGCATAGAAGAGCAACAATATTGTACATTATATGGAAAATAATGTGTTTTTAGAACCTTAAACCACACAAACACATTGCATTATACCAAATATACAAATTAATGTTCTTTTTAGCAACGTCATATGACCACTTTAAGATTTTAATGAAGTTGTTTTTGCAAGAACTCTCTTATGCTGCTCACCAAGGCTGCAAAAATTTGTTGTTCAGTTGAAAATATTTATTTATTAATAATAAATGAGTACCAATAATAATATTAATACTATTTCAGCAGCAAATAAATTATTCAGTTTTAAAATATATTCATAAATAAAACAGTCATTAAAATTTATTATAATAAAAAGTTATTTCTTGTGACCTAGATATCATATTACACCTATGTCACAGGCCTTATTAGCAGACCTAAACTGAATCTGCACCCAGAGAATTATTCAGAAAGCCCTACAGATTTCCACAGAAGTAAAACGTCTCTCATTCCCTCATGTGTTGATTTATTAAATGTTTTTGGCTGATTCAATTATGCTTTCAGCTACCAATTAGAGTGTAGTTCTCAGCTCCATTTAACATATTTCACATATTTAAATGCATTCCACTAGTTTTTACCCCAGTCAGTGTAGAAAATGCAAAATAAATAAATGAAAAATAAATAAAAACGGACTCCATAAGGGTTTGCTTATTAGTATGCATCCTTCATTGGCATTCAGTATTGGTTAGAACTGAGATGGATCCCCTTAATTCTCTGTAAACATTCAATTAGGAACTCATAGACGGATTTAAGTAGTAAAATAGGCTAAATATCAGTAAATTATACTTGGCATATTTGTTCAAGCAAGATGGCTTTTTCATCCATAGATCCTTCTTTGCAAATATGTCTCGAGGTCTGCAATCTAGTCTGGTTTGCGATTGCCCTCAGCACATGACTGCAATAGGCCCCTGGTGCAATGCAGTAATAATTAGGTTTGAATCCTCTGTGCTGTTGTGCTCCTTGGAGGCTAAACCCCATCAGAGCCTGAACAGAAGCACAGAGGACACGTCGACTCCTCGTGTCCCTGAGAACCAGATGCTCAAATGCTGCTTTACAGGAAATCAATACAAGCAGGGACCCTGCCGGCTGTCCTAGGATCAGCGAGTGAGCAGACAGACAAGCTTTTTTGACTGTTCACTCATTGGAACTCCGGCTAGAAGAAAAGGAGTAACTAGCAGAAAATGTAACATGCTTTCCACAGAGGTTGGCTTACATTCTGCAGTAACTGATTTAAGAATACAATATAAAGTCGTTACAGAGAATTGACTTGGCAAAGGAGGGAAGTACAAATTATGTATTTAAGGAATGAGCATAAATGAGTTGTGATTGCTTATTCAAAGGAGAAAAAAAAATTGCTTAATCCTTGAGTCATATGCATTTTAATCAAATATGGTATAAGATTTTACTGAAAAATGTACCTTCAACAACTGGATGGACACTTTTAAATTAAAATACACATCTCAGAGATTTTGGACACTTGATGAAAAAATAAAAATCAACACATAAACATGAGAGTAGAATGATACAGCCTCGTCTATTTGATGTTTGCCTGTAAAACCCAGCAGCAAAACCGAATATGCACAGGTAATTGCCCTTTGCAAAACATTGCCTAAAATGTCACTGAACAGCTGCACCTTAGCAACACTGCCGCCATCCACCTTTTACATGCAGTGTAGTGGAGGCTCTGTATAGAGGCTCTGCAGTTTTAAATGCAATTTTATGAAAATAGTGGAAAACTTTGTTGTTGGATTACTTAGTAAAACAGGGTATCTAGAAAATAGGGAAGATATATATTACAAATCTTTAATTATATTTTTAGAAATGCATGCTGTTGTTAAACCATGTGTTTACTGTAGGTAAATAAAAGGTTCTAGCTTAATATCATTGTTCTTTTGCTAGAAATAAAAGAGATCATAGTTTTATAGTGAACGCATTGGAGAAGTGTAGGAACTGTTAACATTTTTAATGAACACAAATTTTTAATGAGCACATTTTAATGAAGATCTTGCTGTGCATTGTTATCATCAGTTCATTTCACTGGGATTGTCTTTAAAGCTTACCTCAGTTGGTAAAAATAACTGAAACAGAACTTTTAAAGGATTTCTTGCAATGTAGCATATTAACGATTGAACACAAGGTAGTAGCAATAGATCCTTTTGTAATATATTATTTGTGACCGAAGAGGGGAGCGCGTGCGGCCGCCGGACTCGGCCCCTTACCTGGACCCTTCCTCCATGAGCACTGCCCGACCCACACGAACCCCGCAGCACATAGAGGACACCAGATCCCCTGTTTATTTTGGACACTCTCCCCATTTGGCCACTTTTATTCCCTCTTTTGCTTTATTTTCTCTGAAATAAAAGCCTCTCCGAGGCCTGACGCCACGCCCACTGTGTCTGTCATTTGCTCCTCCTGCCGCACTAGTTACATCTAACAGAATTCTAAAAATAACTGCAACTGTAATCTTTTAGGCAGGCCGGGGGGTACTCCCGAGACTGCGCTCTACCCCCCCCCTCCGGGGGGACCACTCACGGTGACCTGCGGGGACAGACGAGGCGAGAGAAAAGGAGATGGAAGGAGGAGTGACAGAGACGAGAGAGGGGAGAAAAAAAAAACAAAAAAAACAATCCGATTCCCAGACGCACTGCTGCTCGGCCCTCCACCAGCTGGGTGATCTCCTCCACGGTGCCTGGCGGTGGCACTGGACGGCCCTCGGCGGACAGCACGACACTCCTCCGCCGCCCGGTGGACGGCGACGGCTCCTCCGGTTTTGGGCAGCCGGCAGGAGTCCCCCGTTCCCTGCTCCCCCGGATTACTTCAAGGAGGCAGCAGGCTCCGGCCCCCTGGCAAACTGCGCCGACTCCTCCGCTCCCTCACGGACGGCAGCCGCCCCTCCACCGTCCCTGGCAACTCACTCCAGCCCACCGCCTCGAGCGTCCATGGCGGCACACTCCCTCGCCTGCTCGATGGCACTGCGGATTCACCACAGCGGCGAAGGATCTTCAGCAGCACGTCCCTCCTTCTCCCGGGCTTCGGCACCACTGTAATGATAAAAACATTCGTAATCATCGGGAAGAAGGAGGCGGGAACCGGCGGACAATCAACGGAAACTTTAATGATCAAAATGAAGACAATACTGCGCATCAGCCCCTCACCGATGACTGACGCGCACATATAAAAATCAAAACACAAAATAAAGTCCAGGCCTGGCTCTCTCTTGTCCTTCACTGTCGTCGCTTCGGTTTTATATCCCTCCATCTCCTCCGTGGGACTCGAGACCGGCGAGTGTCGCAGGTGTCACTCATCTCCAATCACTCCACCGGCCTCGCTCCTGTTCCCATGTCCCTCGGCCCCGCCCCACTCGTCACTAACCCCCATTGCCCCTCACAGGCCGGGGGCTACTCCCGAGACTGCGCTCTACTCCACCCCCCCCCTCCGGGGGGACCGCTCACGGTGACCTGCGGGATCCCGGGGGTAGGACAGACGAGGCGAGAGAAAAGGAGATGGAAGGAGGAGCGACAGAGACGAGACAGGGGAGAAAAAAAAACAAAAAAAACAATCCGGTTCCCAGACGCACTGCTGCTCGGCCCTCTACCAGCTGGGTGATCTCCTCCGCGGTGCCTGGCGGTGGCACTGGACGGCCCTCGGCGGACAGCATGACACTCCTCCGCCGCACGGTGGACGGCGACGGCTCCTCCGGTTTTGGCCAACCGGCAGGAGCCCCCCGTTCCCTGCTCCCCAGGATTCCTTCAAGGAGGCAGCAGGCTCCGGCCCCCTGGCAAACGGCGCCGACTCCTCCGCTCCCTCACGGACGGCAGTCGCCCCTCCACATCACGGGCGGCCGGCAGCGAGCTCACCCGTCCCCGGCAACTCACTCCAGCCCACCGCCTCGAGCGTCCATGGCGGCACACTCCTTTGCCTGCTAGATGGCACCGCGGATTCAACACAGCGGTGAGGGATCTTCAGCAGCGCGTCCCTCCTTCTCCCGGGCTTCGGAACCACTGTAATGATAAAAACCTTCGTAATCATCGGGAAGAAGGAGGCGGGAGCCGGCGGACAATCAACAGAAACTTTAATGATCAAAATAAAGACAAAACAGCGCATCAGCCCCTCACGGACGACTGACGCGCACAAATAAAAATCAAAACACAGAATAAAGTCCAGGCCTGGTCCTCTCTCGTCCTTCACTGTCATCGCTCCGGTTTTATATCCCTCCATCTCCTCCGTGGGACTTGAGACCGGCGAGTGTCGCAGGTGTCACTCATCTCCAATCACTCCACCGGCCTCGCTCCTGTTCCAACGTCCCTCGGCCCCGCCCCACTCATCACAATGGGACACCAATGTTTCAGGAATTTAGGAAACATAACACAAGCTTATTTGATAACTGATTTATTTGCTGTTTATTTATACATTTTATTTTTTACTATTACATTTTTTTTCTTTTTTTGTTAGATGCCAGTGTTTCCTGCCACAGCTATGCAAGGTTTTGATTTCAAAAACAGTATCATAGCTTTAAGACTATATCCTGTTAAAATTTTAAATCTGAGTTTAACCTCAGGTGGAATGATCGCAAAGTAAAAAGAGTTGCTAAAGTCTGTTTTTATGTACTTTAAAAATAAATTATTATATCTGATGTAAGGGAAACAGGTCAGTTCAACTTAAAGGGAATCATTTAAGATTTTAAAGGGAATTTGGACAGAATCACTGGCTGATAACTGAGTCAGCCAGCGATTCACTGAAAGAGCTGTATAACATCAACTCTGCAATGGATATAAATATCCAAAGTATAGTGTTAACACTATTAATAAGCACAGTAAAAAGATCGGCAGTTTAAGACATTAACTTGTAAGCACAAAACACAAGATACTTCTCTTTTCAATATGGATAAGACTTTATTGGATAAATCTAAGACATATAATCTAATCTTACACATGAACACAAGCGTTTACACATTCACACCAGTTGCAGAAAGAGAGAAAGTGAGAAAATAATGAGTTTAAGAGAATGAAAATGTGAAATCCCAAGTTTACAGCAATATGTACAATTGCATAGACCTGAACAAACATCAATCACTTAACTAACTCTCGAATTGAGTTCCTCAATGAGGATAAAATGTATATTAAATGCACCAGTTCAACTAGAATCTGGAGGGAATGCATTGCCTGTTGGAAAAGAGGTTCCCTTTGTTGTAGTAGTTGCAGAAAATGTTGCTGATTGGAAGTTCAGTAGTCGTTGAAGTGACGTCTTGGGAAGCCAGTGGTTGGGCGTTCGCTGAAGATGTGGAGTTGTGGGCTGGTTGAAGTTCTAAGGTGGTCACAGACCCGAGGTGAACTCGGAGACAAAATTTAACAGAACACAAAACTCTCAACAGAAAATAAAATAAAGTAGAAGAATAGAAGAAACAAGACTATATGGTTTTCTTCTCGTTGTGGCTAAGTAGCAGCTGGTGTGGTGGCCGAAGTATGCTGGAATGACACTCGAAGAACGCAAAAAGTAAAGGCAAAAAGCATAGCTGAAAGTGATGACTAAAATCTAAATTTGATGTTGTCCTGAGTATTTAAACTGGGTTTTTGGACACATCCCAAATGGTGCCTTGACCAATTATAGCTTGGGGTGTGTTGCGATGTTTCTCCTCCCAATACATAAATCACGTTATCAGACACATCTCTTGCAGAGAATAATTTTGGACATGATTTCTATAACAAAAATATGATGCAGTTGACATATAATTGATTGGCAGAAATGTTTCAAGCAAGAAGATACTGTAGAAGATACACAAATACTAAACATGAATATGAACCCTTAAGCTATTCAATAGTTATTAAAAATACATACGCAATAAGTGATTAGAAACATGATAGTCACATGTGTGGGTTCTTTTGTTTTAAGGCTGTGAGCTGTTCTGTGAAAGAGTTGGTTAGTTAGGCTTGCTTCAGACTGGCTTTTCTGTGGAATTTGTGTTTCAACCACGTTCTTGATCAAATCTTAAAATGTCTGATTCACTCTTGATACTCTATACTGAATTCCAGGATTTTGAAAGTCTGACAGTAATCAGGGTTGAAGAAGGTTAACCCTGGCTGCTTTAAATGTTTCAAAATGATTAAAAGTAAAAAATAAAAATAAAAAAAAGATATTTGTTAGAAATTTAGAAAAACTATTAAAAAGTAATCAAATGCATCAGTTATAATACTTTAATAAAGTAATTGAAATAGTTGAAATAGGGTAACTTGTAATCTGTAACCTTTTCCATATCCAAAGTAACCTTCCCAACATTGATTGTGACATACACTCTTAAAATTAAAGGTGCTTCACGTTGCCATAGAAGAACATTTATTGTCTAAATGGTTCCATAAAGATTATTTAGCATCTGTTTCACAAAAGGTTCTTTGTGGCGAAAAAAGGTTCTAAAGATTATAAAAAGGTAAGAAAGAGATGGTTCTTTAAATAACCATTGACTGAATGGTTCTTTTTGGAACCAAAAATGGTTCTTCTATGGCATCACTGTGAAAAACTTTTTAAGCACCTTTACTTTTAAGAGTGTATATCAGACCTTAAAGGATTAGCAAAAAAGAAAGAAACAATGTAATTTGAGAGCTTTTACCAGAAGACTGAGTTATGGGATTTTGATGAAAAATATATAGAATATATTATAAATATATAGAAATCAATAACATGCATTCAGAAAACTGAGAGTGTGAATTTTCATTTCGTGCTGACTTTAAAAGGGCTATAAAAAAATTGTATGTATAATTTTTTATTATTATGGTGGTGTGTGTACAGCTTGCAACGAAACTTGAAAATAAATAAATAAACAAAATGAGACCTTCCCCCACTTACTAGATCGTCTATGAATATAGATTATTATGTGTAGGACTGGATGTTTTTGCCGGGAAAATCAAAAGGATATATAAAGAAAGAAAGAGACATTCAGCCAAGCATGCTCAGAATTTGTGCTCTGCTTTTAGCCCATCCAAAGCGCACACACAACAGTGAACACACACACATACACACACACACACACACACAAACACACACACACACACACACACACACACACACACCTGGAGCAGTGGGCAACCTTTTATGCTGCAGTGCCCGGGGAGCAGTTGGGGGTTCGGTGCCTTGCTCAAGGGCACCTAAGTAGTGGTATTGATGGCCCGAGACTCAGACCCACAACCTTAGGGTTAGGAGTCAAACTCTCCAACCACTAGGCCACGACTTACCCACAATGACATTTACACGCACTCCCTAAAGCCTCTCTTCCTTTCAATGACACATGAATTGACTGCTTATACAATGTTCAGGCTTACAATGAAAGAGCTCTCTTCTGTGATGTCAGTGTATAATGCAAAGAAAAGTTATCTATTCAAACTGCAGTCTCATACATAGCCCTTAGTTTAAGATATACTTAATAATTAACCTCTCATTACAGTCGTTTGTCAATGTCATCATCATCTAAAAGTCTCTCTCAGCCATGTGGGCAGTGACTGCTTGTTCTTTAACAGTACAATGCTGCAAAGGTTTTTCCTATTTATTTTCTTTTCCAAGCAAAGAATGAGTAAATAATGCACATTCAGACTCGTGTACATTACATGTGCATGTGTGCGAGCACAAGCAAACAAATAAAAAAATATGGTATCAAATGTAAATAGCTAAAAAGAAAAAAAACGAATAAGAAAGAAAATGATTAAATGTAGAATATAAGACTTCAATGATAAGCCCACACTGTCAGTTACACAAAATAGCTCTCATCATGCAGAGACTGTGTGCGATCAATAGCTCTTTTTTGCTTCTCTCTCAGTCATTCACATATACAGATTTTTATTTATTTTTTTCTCTCGGTGAAGATGGGTGGACACCGTCTGTCTGCTTACATCCAGCATAGATCCATTTTTAATTTGATGTGCTAGGAGCTGCTGACAGTCCCCATATCTTCAGATAAAGTAGGAGGATTATTAATGTATGACTTCAATATAATGATTTTCTCGTCTGCCAATCAACCAGCCTCCTTTTGTGGCAGCCCAACACAAATGGCTGCACTGATGGTATTTACAGAATCCCATTATGTCAGTCTGGAAAATAACGAACATTAGAAAAGACTTTTGAATCAATGGCTGGTAATTATTTTTTATCTCGCCAAATAAGTCCATAGAAGTCACCTAGCTGAGGATAACACTGTCTATTAATATGAGGGATTCATTTTGGGGTGAGGGGGGTTCATTGCAGAAAACATCAAAGAGGGAAAAACTACAACTCTTATATTGCCTTGATCAGCTACAATGCAGGATGAGCTTTACAGTAATATCAAATTAATTCGCCTAGCTATTTACATTCATCTTCAACATAAGACGAGAAGCAAAAGTTTGGAAACATTACTATTTTTAATGTTTTTGAAAGAAGTTTCTTCTGCTCATCAAGCCTGCATTTATTTGATCAAAAATACAGAAAAAAAACAGTAATATTGTGAAACATTATTACAACTTAAAATAATAGTTTTCTATTTGAATATACATTAAAAAAATAATTTATTCTTGTGATGCAAAGCTGAATTTTCAGCATCATTACTCCAGCCTTCAGTGTCACATGTAACATCCAGTCTATCACATGATCATTTAGAAATCATTTTAATATTCTGATTTATTATGAGTGTTGGAAACAGTTCAGCTGTCTAATATATTTGATGAATAAAAGGTTAAAAAGAACTGCATTTATTCAAAATACAAAACAACTTCTAAAATATATATTCTAATAATATATTTTCTTTACTATCACTTTTTATCAATTTAACACATCCTTGCTGAATACAAGTATTAATTTTATTTAAAAAAAGAAAGAAAAAAAAATTACTTACCCCAAATTACTGACCAGTAGTGTATATTGTTATTACAAAATATTTATATTTTAAAAACATAGCTTCTTTTTTTCTTTCTTTTTTTTTTTTTTTTTTTTTTTTTTTTTATTCATCAAAGTATCCTAAAAAAGTATCACATGTTCTGAAAAAAATATTAAGCAGCAGAACTGTTTCCAACTTTGATAATGAATCATCATATTATAATAATTTCTGAAGGATCATGTGATAATGATCTTAAAAATTCAGCTTTGCATCACAGAAATAAATGATAATTTAAAGTATAATAAATTTAAAAACAATTATTTTAAATTGTAATAATATATCACAATATTAAATTATTTTTCTGTATTTAAATGCAGGCTTGATGAGCAGAAGAAACTTCTTTCAAAAACATTAAAATAGTAATGTTTCCAAACTTTTGGTCTGTACTGTATATATATATATATATATATATTATTATTATTATTTTTTTTTTTTTAAGGCAATATGGGACTTTGCTTTTTGGAACTATATTTAATTATACTCTTTCCATCTCTTCTCTAATAATGTGGGAGAAGCACTTCTAGAAGTGTGAGAATTTTTCATTCGTTTAATCCCCTGGTGACTGAAAATGAAATTTATAAAGATGCAATACAATATTTCTTCACTAACTAAAAGGTTCTCATATATTTCATTGGTGAAAGTGATATCCTATTCAGCCTACAACTTTAGGTCCTGCATCCACGATTGCAACCCAAAGGATGCTTAGGTTCTGAGCCTTAAGTAGCATGTCTACGTTCCACTCTCTCTGACAGTGTGATGCATATAGCACACAAATCTGAAAGGCACTTTCTCCATGTGGCCAACTCTGATTTGCTGGCTTGACACAGCTTTATTGGGTAAGGCCCCATAGGTTATTTTATAAGGCCACCTGGAAACCACCCTGTTTTTACAAGATACCAAGCTGATAATATAAACACTTTGCTAGATTTATGAATATTTCATTGATTGATTGATTTAGTTTTCTTCTGTTGTTTTAATTCAATGTATTTCAGATAAATTTGCCCATAAACAGCACATAAAAAGAAAACGTGGTTAGTTCCTTTATATTTCAGGGGTGGTCCTTGGCCAGAATAAATGGCAAAATGTCTTGCAAGACAAGATTGTGGACCCTTTTTTATGAATATAGTTTGGAAGATTGTTTTGTCTCAGAAAAAAAAAAAAAAAAAAAAAAAAAAAAATATATATATATATATATATATATATATATATATATGAGCAACCCCACACAGAGGCCATGGTTCTCAGCCAGAAAAGGGTGGCTTGTCCCCTTCAGGTTGGTGGAGAGCTCCTACCTCAAGTGGACGAGTTCAAATATCTCGGGGTCTTGTTCACGAGTGAGGGAAGGATGGAGCGGGAGATTGACAGGCGGATAGGTACAGCTTCTGCAGCGATGCGGTCGATGTACCGGTATGTCATGGTGAAGAAAGAGCTGAGCCGCAAGGCGAAGCTCTCGATTTACCGGTCAATCCACGTTCCTACTCTCACTGAGCTGTGGGTCGTGACCGAAAGGACAAGATCCCGGATACAGGCGGCCGAAATGAGCTTTCTCCGCAGGGTTGCTGGGCACTTCCTTAGAGGTAGTGTTAGGACCTCTGCCACTCGGGAGGAGCTCAGAGTAGAGCCGCTGCTCCTCCACATTGAGAGGCATGGCTCGGGCATCTGTTCTGGATGCCTCCTGGACGCCTTCCTGGGAAGGCGTTCCGGGCAAGTCCCACCGGGAGGAGGCCACGGGGACACGCTGGAGGGACTATGTCTCTCGGCAGGCCTGGGAACACCCCAGGATACCCCCAGAAGAGCTGGAGGAAGTGTCTAGGGAGAGGGAAGGCTGGGCGTCTCTATATATATATTCTAAATTTCTGCTTTCTCTTCTCATTATTTTCCCTCAATGTCCACAGTATACTGCATCTCACAGTGTATATCTGGCTTTATATCTTGCAAAACAGCAAATTTTTCCATAATTGTAAGTTGTGACTCTATTAATTGTTTCATCTCACAGATGACTTTATTTCTCATAATTGCTATTGTCTTTCTCAATTTTCATTTGATACTGTATCTCACAGTGCACCTTTATATTTATATTTATATATAATATTTAATGAAACATTTTTTGCCCATTCCACTCAGTAATATGCCTCACATTCTCATGTCAAGAAGACAAACATGTTATTCACAAAACACAACTCATCCTTTCAGTTAGACTTCATTCAGCTCACAAAATTACATTTTGAGATGAAGGCACACACCTCTTTCTAACAAGACAGAATGGCTCAACATGAAGCTCAGCATTAGATGTGCCAGATATGCTTTATATAGCAAAATGTCAAGGCGAGACTTTGCTTTTGTGGAAACATCTACAGCATAGCAATCCTTGAAGAAATAAGCTTTCTTTAAAAGCAACTAAATTGCGTAACTGGATTAGCCATGTGTGTTTTAGGTCAAGGTGTGTATTACGAGGTTCTGTAATTAGATAAATTTGCAGCGTTAGCCTCCGGGCTGAGAACAGGTAGCCATATTAATGGTAAATAGAGGTACTCATTAACCCGGGCAGTGACACTGACGCTAACATCATCTAATTACAGCTGCTGCGCGTCCCGTTGGGGCAACCATGTGCGGAGTGCTGAGGAAAAGGTCTAAGTCATTATAAGCTTTTTCATGCATCTTGCTCAGTGTTCTAGTTTAGCGACTACTGTAACAAATTGTTCATTTAAAAACCTAGTGTCTTTTTATTTAAGCCGTTAAACATTTAGGATTTCCATTTCCAGCTCTAAATAACTGCTAATTGAAAGTGTTTTAGTTCATCCTTAACTATGCTAATAAAATGAGCCAGCTGTGGATGTTGACAACCAATCGCATAGCACAAAGGATGACGTAAACATCAACAGTGCTATCACGGCAGAGCCCTTATAGATCAGTGGGAAACAGACCTCTGTTCTACAATTGACTGTCTTCTGAGTCCATAGATTAAATCACCCTCTTGTCTTGCAATGGGGCCTTTCCATTACAAAAGACAGAGGGAGGCGGCTTCTTTTATTCTGATGTGCCAGACTTGTGCTGCACCGCTAACATATCAATTTGTTTTGGCTCTGACTGCCTTGGAATACTAATGCACACACAGTTATCTAGACACTTTATAAATAGCCATGCCAGATAGTGTGATGCTTTAAAAAAGGCTTGGCCCTGCTTAATTTTACAGTAGGTGGCCTTAACTACTCTGTATCTATCTACTAACTTTTATCTATCTATCTATCTATCTATCTATCTATCTATCTATCTATCTATCTATCTATCTATCTATCTATCTATCTATCTATCTATCTTTAGACTGTATTGCCTTCAAAGCATTCACGCTTTGAGCTTTTTAAACTACTTTAAACTTCAAACTATTTCAGAATGAAAACCGTCAAACTTATTTTTTTTTTTAAACTTATTATTACACGGCTACTTGCCACATAAGTAAATAATTATATGCAAAATATTGATTTGAGTTGAAATATTTGAACGCAAAGCTTCCGTGAAGACAGTAGTTGCGAGCAAGCGGCAAATTCAAACTAAATTGACATTTAAGGGAAACGGTGCAGTCAACCCACGTATCACATAACATTTCACCACATAAATAGTTAAGGCAATAAAATAACATGTTTTAAAACCTTACCAGTTTGTTAGTTCTCTTATAATCCATTACAGACGTACAAAACAATCGTAGCAAAGTGGCAGCAGCTGCGTTTGTATGAAACGAGAGCGAGTCCGTGATACCAGGATGACATAGTTAAAGGTCCCATGACATGGATTATTTCCTTTTCTTTAAATGTTTTTTAATGTTTCCTTATGTGTACTTATATTGTTAGTATGATTTTTACATTTAAAATTTAGAAATAAAAAGCATTTTTTATATCCTGATATTAGCCCTCTGGCTTGAATGCTCTGTTTGAAGGGGCGTGTCTGCTGTGAGACTCCGAGTAAACGACAACTGTTGTGATTGGCTGACATCTTTACATTTGAAATGCGTATTACATGTGGACCCCTCTCAAATATATATATATATATATATATATATATATATATATATATATATATATATATACCCTTACGAAAAATAACCATGGTTTTATTATAGTAAAACTGTAGTAAACCATGGTTTTTTGGCGTATTGACTACCATTTGTATAACCACAGATTTACTACACATACCATGGTTAAACCATGGTTAATATAGCAAAACCATGGTTAATTTGTGGTTACCATGGTTTAACTATAGGAACCATGGTTTTTTGGTTTTATTTGTAGTAAAACCATGGTTAATTTTCGTAAGGGTATATATACTACAGCTGTCGAGATTAACGAATCGTGGATTTGTTGATTATATAATTATAATTATAATTTTTCGATCTTTTCCCATCACATGAAAGGCTGCAGTGATGAGCAGCATTGAGTAGACAGAGTCTGTTTATCGCGTGAATCATCTCGTCATTATTGCAACACGTTTTCTCTCACAAAATGCTTACACCACAACTAACAGCAAACACATGAATACAGTAACAGCTCCGTTGTGCAGTATAACAGCGTCATTTATTGTAACGGCAGTTTGGGCAAGAGTGTAGATGTACTCTTGATGTGTGAGAGCTCCGAAAAAAAGGGAGCGTTCTTTGATCGCTCTCTGTAGTTAAATCACAATTTAAATAACAGATTTGTTTCATGCTACTAAGAGAAACAACGTGAAGTTGATCGTTTAGTCACTGGCTTGATTCACTGATGCATAAACATGTATTAAACGATTTAGAAAGAAAGTCTGTGTGAACTTGAATGATTAACTACACATCAGAAATCACTGATCACAGATCAGGCATTAATGAACAGGGTTTCTCACTGTTTGTGGTGGTGCTGTCGAATCCATATCATAAAAGTCTGTTTGTAACGCCTTTGCTGACATTGCGACTGAATTATATGCAAATATTTGGGCGGGCAAAGCAGAGAAAGGGGAGGTAACATTTCTCTTTACAACGTCACAAAGAGGAGATTCCAGATCAGCCCGTTTGAGCTTCCATTTTCTCAAAGGCAGAGAAAGATAGTAAAATCTCGATTTACACCGATTAAAATTTTTAGAAACTTGGGGACCACATACATGCTAGGGGAAGTCATATTAATGTTAAAAAACCTCAGAAAGTGAAATTTTCATGTCATAGGCCCTTTAAACAATTGTACACCATTTTGAATCGAGTTTTAATATTTTATTAGCTAAACAAACGCAAAGCTTCCACCAAGAAAATAATAGTTCAAGCAGGAGTACAGCGTCAACTGCTGTTACCGGGATGATCCTGTGTTATTAGCTTTTACAGGTTGTTATCAAGGGATAACATACCCCGGAATGTCTTGATTGACCAATCAAAATCAAGTATTCCACAGAGCCGTGTAATAACTCAAAAATGAAAGCATTTTTATGAAAACTGATTATTGTTGAAATTTCGTTATTATTGTTATTGTAAATAAAAAAAAAAGATTCATTATGTCTAAAGTAATGCTGGTCTCCATGCAAAACAACTGATTAAACTGCTAAGTGGCCAAGCAAGACCAATTTTGACATTTTTGACAATTTCTGTATCTAAATATTGTATTATTTATTCTTGCAAGATTCTAATAACTCGGGATACTATAATAACAGAAACTATCAACATCAGTTGACAGTGATTATTTATTCTTGCATGATTCAGATAACTCTAAGATGATATAACTGAAACTTTTAACACCAGTTTATTGCTGTCCATTTTTGAAAGATTTACTCATTTTTTGAACCTAAAATAAAAAAAGATTGATAATGCCTAAATTTAAGCTGGTCTTCATTCAAAACAATTGCAGAAAAAGTTTGATAAAGCATCTTTATAAACAACACAGTAGACTCAAGACTGCACTAAGTTTACTTCAAACACTGAAGTTTTATATTTCTCTGCATGAGATGCATTTTACAAGCCTTCAGAAATGCCATGCAGAGAACCACATTAAACCATTTTTAACAGTAAGGCTCCCATGAGAGAACGATTTCCCACTAGGCTTTGAAATTCCACAAGCAACTTACTTGTTCAATAGCATCTCACTTGCTTAACCTGTCTCCAAAAATATGTTTGTACAGTACATTGCCTAAAGCCTTTCTCCTCCTCCTTATTCACTTATTTCAAAGTTAGGTATTCCTACATGGTTCTTTTCAGAGCTAGTTTCACACACTCTTTCATGACTTTGAGCTTTGGTCCTTTCTTGCGAGTGTGAAACTTCATTTGTGAGTGAATCTATCTAGTCCATTGCACTCTGTGACAAAGAATATCCCGAGAGGCCTGTGTTTTGAATTTTCTATAGATTTTGTTGTGCTTTTTTGTTCCCCTATTTCCAGCTCTCAGGAGGAGACAGCATTTCTCAGTGTACCATCCTACAACATTTAATTTATCTTAAGCGATAGCTACACTGTATATACACAGAATATACAGTGTTCAATACAATTTAACATTTACTATATATATATATATATATATATATATATATATATATATATATATATATATATATATATATATATATATATATATATATATATACACTCACTGGCCACTTTATTAGGTACACCTTGCTAGTAAAAGGTTGGACCCACTTTTGCCTTCAGAACTGTCTTAATTCTTCGTGGCATAGATTCAACAAGGTATTGGAAATGTTCCTCAGAGATTCTGGTCCATATTGACATGATAGCATCACACAGTTGCTGCAGATTTGTCATCTGCACATCCATGATGAGAAACTCCCGATCCACCATATCCCAAAGCTGCTGTATTGGATTGAGATCTGGTGACTGTGGAGGCCATTTGAGAAAAGTGAACTCATTGTCATGATCAAGAAACCACTCTGAGATGATTTGAGCTTTGTGACATGGTGCATTATCCTGCAGGAAGTAGCCATCAGAAGATGGGTATGCTGTAGTCATAAAGGGATGGACATGGTCAGCAAAAATACTCAGGTAGGCTGTGGCATTTAAACAATGCTCAATTGGTACTAAGGGGCCCAAAGTATGCCAATAAGATATCCTTACACCATTACACAACCTAAACCATTGAGACAAGGCAGGATGGATTCATGCTTTCATGTTCTTTACTCAAAATTCGGACTCTACCATCTGAATGTCGCAGTAGAAATCAAGACTCATCAGACCAGGCAACGTTTTTCCAATCTTCTATTGTCCGATTTTGGTGAGCCTGTGTGAACTGTAGCCTCCGTTTTCTGTTCATAGCTGACAAGAGTGGCACCCGGTGTGGTCTTCTGCTGCTGTAGCCCATCTGCTTCAGAGTTTGACGTGTTGTGTGTTCAGAGATGGTATTCTGCATACCTTGGTTGTAACGCATGGTTATTTGAGTTACTGTTGCCTTTCTATCATCTCTTACCAGTCTGCCCATCCTCCTCTGACATCAACAAGGCATTTTCATCCATACAACTGCCGCTCACTGGATATTTTCTCTTTTTCGGACCATTCTCTGAAAACCCTAGATATTTTTGTGCATGAAAATCCCAGTAGATCAGCAGTTTTTGAAATATTCAGACCAGCCTGTTAGTAACCCACAACCATTCCACATTCAAAGGCACTTAAATCCCCTTTCTTCCCCATTCTGATGCTCGGTTTGAACTTTAGCAAGTCATCTTCACCACATCTAGATTCCTAAATACATTGAGTTGCTGCCTTGTGATTGGCTGATTAGCAATTTGTGTTACCAAGCAATTGAACAGGTGTACCTAATAAAGTGGCCAGTGAGTGTGTATATATATATATATATATATATATATATATATATATATATATATATATGTATATGTACATGTACGTGTGTGTGTGTGTGTGTGTGTGTGTGTGTGTGTGTGTGTGTGTGTGTGTGTGTGTGTGTGTGTGTGTGTGTGTATTTATGTGTGAGTGTAGAGGAAGACTGTACCCTGCCCTTCTGCTGGAATGCATGGAAGTTGGAGGAAAGACACATACAGTGGACAAGGGCTGTCATCTGGACTGGCCAATTGTCTATTCTACCAGTATTCTGCATCAACATTCAGGAGGTTGTTAATTTAAAAATGGGTAATTTTTTAGTTTCATGGATTCCGTCATTGAAGCCAAACATAGAAGCAGACAATAACAACACACCACTTTGGTTTAGAAGAACTGCTGGCTGTTCTCTGTGCATGCAAACCCTTCATCTGACTAAATTTGCAATGTTACAAAAATAAATGGTTAACGTATTTTCCGGACTATGGGTCGCACTTTTTTACATAGTTTGGCTGGTCCTGCGACTTATAGTCCAAGAGAAAATGAGAGGGCGCTCTATGCTGCTCAGTGCTCTTGTAGTCTACACTGAGCAGCATAGAGCGCCCTCTCGCGGCTGTAGACGGTAATGTTTTCTCTTGGTTCTTAGTTCTAAATAAATGCGACTTATAGTCCATTGCGACTTATATATGGTTTTTTTTCCTCGTCATGACGTATTTTTGGACTGATGCTACTTATACTTAGGTGCGACTTATAGTACGAAAAATACGGGTACATACGGGTATATATAATAAAAAATATGTCAACACTGTAGGGACCAGTTCTCTTTGACTACTGTAGTTGCTTATTAGCATGCCTATTAATAACATATTGGCTGTTTATTAGTTATTATAAAGCACATATTCTGCATGACCATATTCTACATCCCTAATCCTACCCAATACCTAAACTGAACAACTTCCTAACTAACTATTAATAAGCAGCACATTAGGAGTTTACTGAGGCAAAATGCATAGTTAATTGTGGGTTAATAGCGAAAATTGGACTTTAGAATAAAGTGTGACTAAACATATATATGATCAAATGTATGTTAAACTCCATTCATCATATAAAGTAATCATGTTTCTTTATAAGACTTCATATTTTATGTTCTCTTTATGAACGTTTCTAAGCATCAGTTTTTTTGTGGAATGGACTTTCGATGGAGAGACAGAAATCTCTCAGGTTTCATTACATGTACATTTAGTCAGTCACATTACTTGTACATTTAGAGACAAATTATCATTAGTACATTAAGTTTTTAAGTCATTAAAGGGATAGTTCACTCGGAAAATGAAAATTTCTCATCATTTGCTTCTCACCATTGCTCAGTCTTTCTAAACATGTATGACTTTCTCTTATTCTGTGGGAAACAAAGGAAACTGCTGTATTTTGAACTGTTTTTGTACATACAACGAAAGTCAGTTGGTTCTAAAACAACACTTGACCACACTGACTTTCAATTGTATGGACCTAAAAAAGTATATATATATATATATATATATATATATATATATATATATATATATATAATTTCACAAATCTTCTTTTGTGTTGTTCAACAGAAGAAAGTAAGTCATGCAGATTCTTCATAATCCATTATCAATTGGTAATTAAAATCTCTTAATTGATATCTGCCTCAATTAATTAACACTTACTAAATACAATAGTTTTTCTTTTTTCATTTGTTGGTTTGTGTCTTGCTGAGACACTCTCCCTCATTGTTAGGGCTTCATTCTCTCTCATTCTCTCCCCACAGATGCTTTGTTAAAAGAGACATGCTGAGTCTCCCACATCAGCATTTTTCCTCCTGGAATCATAGCCAATTTGTTGATTTAAGTCACACACTGAGTGGAGATTGATGTCTCTGGAACTGCAGGACTCCTTATCGATTGATCACACAGCCTGTGGATACGTGCTCTACCGAATCGTTCGTCATTGTAAAGTGCGTCCATAAACACCCAGTGAAAGTGTTTTAGTCCGTGTAAGAATGCACCGAATGATCTGAGAATTCAGTAGTAGACAAAATGAATGAATCGCTATGCTAATGGGCCGTGCAGATATTTGGGGCGATATTTCAGTGAATTGCCATCGTAGCTCAAAACTTTCTTTTCCTGTATCTTTCTGGAAAAATGTTGTTGCTGAAATGTCAGTATTTCGTAAGAGAAGCATGGAAAGCTAAGTGTAAGAGCATGACATATCCTTAATTTTTGAAAACAATCAGCATGTGTTGGTGGATCATTTTGCTGTTAATAGGTCAGTTTTGTCCATGTGCTGTGTTTCTGTGTATCAGAGGGAGCTGGCATGTCACTGAGCCTCTGTGCTTTGCATATGTGTTTTATGATTACAGCGGTGGAAGCAGCCAGTCATCCATGAAGACAGCAGCAGCGCACAGATTTGCTGCACAGCTCTGGGGCAATGGCATTACACATCACGTTGGCAGGAAAAGCTTTGTGCGCACGAGAGACTGTGGCCATGGAAGCTCTGGATGAGACCACAAAAACTGTCAGCTGGCTCTAGGTGGGAAGCCAGTGGGTGTTTGTGTGTGTGTGTGTGTGTGTGTGTGTGTGTGTGTGTGTGTGTGTCTGTGTTTAAAAAGAGTTTATCTTCAATTTTTGAATTGTGAAAAAATATGGTATTTACAAAAAAAAGGTTAAAAAGGGATGCTTAAAGAGGAGCTGCAGCCAAAAAAACAAAACAAATTCTTTTCAAATGGAGATTTCTGATGTCCCTGACAATTGCCAAAATGTTCAAAACACACATACATGCATAATAAATACATACATACATAAGTATATATATATACTTCTAGAGTGTTGGACATTACCTTCAATTCAGTATATATAATTGTCAATTTTAAGAACTGTAGGCCTACATTATTTAGTTTACAGTAGACCATTGAGTATTGCATATATTGGGCCCTATAATACACCCGGCGCAATGCGATGCAAGGCGTTCGCATTTTCCCGTCCAGCACCACATCGTTTAATTTGCAAATGCATTTGCGCCCAGTTGTGCGCCCATGGCCGTGCTGGTCTAAAAAAGAGGTGTGTTCAGGCGCATTGCTGGCGGATTGCTATTTTAAGGAGCTGAAAATAGACTGCACCATAGACCAACTCAAACCTGGTCTAAAGTATGGCGCAATGTTTTTTCTTTGTTATTTAAAGAACGTGTTAGTATAGGCGGGTCCACAACATGCATAGACACTGCTTATTACACACACAGGGAAACACAGCAGCACACAAACATGCAAAATATAAAAAAATAAAGGATTGCAATGCATAAGAATTTTTTGTAGGCTATTTAAATATAAATATATAAATAAATAAATTCCGCCATGTAAATAGCAAATCCGTCATGGCACGAGCACAACTGGCTCTTAAAGGGAATGGAAGGTGAGACTCTTATTGGTTTATTGCACATTATGCCCAAAAAACACCCATTACTCATTAAGGGAATAGGGACAACCCGTTTAGATCAGGTGCCCGGGCGTGCCAAACGTTTTTTCATCGCTAAAATAGCAAAATTGGATTTGGACATGCCCTGAGTGCCCTTGCGCTGTGCGCTTTACACTTTGCGTTTAGATCGTTAAAATAGGGCCCAATATGTATTATAAAGTACTCAAATATATGCAAAGCAGTATTTTATTTTTCAAATATTCAAAAATTGACAGCTCCAAGATTCATAACACTAAAATACTATCAAACAGTAATTTGAAAATCAGAGAAGCAAATTTGCAATGAAATAATGATTTTGGATATGATCAGAAGTGCAAAATATCTAAAACTACAGGCTGTAAGTATAAACTACAATATCTATTTAAAAAATAATAATAATAATTTATATAATATATATATATATATATATATATATATATATATATATATATATATATATATATATATAAAGCATGGAGTGCCATTTAAAAATAAAATAAATAATTGTTTTAAATATCCTTAATACATAGTTATGCTGTCAATCGGTAACATTTTTAAAACCTAATTAATCACAATTTTTTTAACTGTCTTTTTGTATCAATTAAAAAAAAATGCACCTGTTTCTTTTTTTGTTTTTAGATAAATAAATGAAGTTAATTTTTAAGTGTTACCCCAGTCCTGCATATAAATGTGGAAATGCAAATTGATTGAGAGTGTGGAGAGATGGATTCAGTTATATTTCTTTTGCAATAGAACTTTTGCAAATGGGGTTTTAAGAATAATTTGAGACCAAATCATTTGTGATTGTGACCATTTACTTCTTAGCATCACATTTGTATGTATATATGAAAATTTGACTGTATAAACACACCGAATGCATTATCACAACACACGTGCCAACGCTGTCAGTAATTGAAACGACTCTATCGGATAGACAGAAGAGTTTATTTTGTTTGCGCTCTAAACCCTCCCTTGTCATAAAAGTCACTTGAGAAATTGTGAGGAGCCATAAATATGCAATTACATGTGCCTAGCTGCATAAGAAGAGCCAGAGTTGCAGATGCTGCGTTTGTGACCATATTAATATGCACCTGTCTGGCTTTTTCAATAGGCAAGCATTGTTTAAGCACAGCAGGGAGACGTCAAGAGAAAACAGCTCCTCATTCATATTCATATATCTCTCTCCCTCAAACACATTCTGCAGCGCTGACTTGCAGGCAGAGTTGTACTCGTATATTGTGGACAGCTGGCTGCATTTATTCTCTCTGTCCTCTCAAGCGAACAAAACTTCACTCTTAATTTTGTTTTTCATGAAACTTCTTTTTTGTATATTAGTAATCATACAAAATACAAATTATTTATTTATTTCATTATTTATTTTACACACAAAAAAAGTGCTTCATGAAAAATGAAATGAAGAGTGAAGCTTATTAATTATGCTAAAAATAAATGACACTGACAGGGCCATGTAAAAAGCTACTTTGTTTATTGCTGTGATATTTCAAAATGGAAATAGGGGAGATATGTTTATTCTAATTACCTTGTTTTCTTTCAGTTTCAAATTAAACCTTTTATGAATCTATTTGTATTCAACACAGTTATGAAGAATAGAAAGTTGCATGAGAAACTGAAAGAAGCTGCTGTCCAAACAAAATGTCATTATAATTGCCACAAGTTTTTTTTATTTTATTTTTTTATCATAACTATCTCAAGAATCACAAACACACTGAGAGAAATGTTCATAATTAAGTCGTGCTTCATCAGCTTGTTTGCATGACTGTTAGATTGTGTTTTGATGGAGCAGTCGGCAGTGAAAGCTCTTTGAGTGAAAAAAAAAAAAAAACAGTTTTGAAAGCTGGGTGTATATTGTCTCTTCCCATCTTGTTTCTGTAATAGTCAGAATACTGAAATTCCATCAGCACTGAAGTAAGACATGCCAATTTGAGACAAATTATTTTGTGATTTTTGGCTGAGGAATTTTTGTGCCGTTCTCTGATGTGTTAACAGAAAAAGATTACTCTGGTTTGCTCAGACTAATGAGGCTGATTCTCGACCCCAAACTATTTCTTTCTCATGATTTTTTATTACTGATCTAACTTGAAAGGCTGATAATTTCACATAAAACTGGCTCAGTTTTATCTCTCATAATTTGTCTGTGTCTTCCTTCACATTGTGATTCTTTCCAATTTTTTTTATAAAAAGATTTTATAAAAAGCGTCAAAAAAACCCTGACCTAATTTTTCAGTAAAATTTGCTGAACAAAGTCCTGTCATAAGGTAAAGGCATATATATATATAGTTTGGCATTGAAGTTGACTCTGTTTATTTTGTAAATGCATATTATTGCGAACAATTTGTCCATGTAATCTAATAATAATAATAATAATAATAATAATAATAATAATAATAATAATAATAATAATAATAAACAGACTATGGACAAATTCTTCCATCTCGTAAAAACACAGCATAAATAAATAGAAAGATTTAAATTGTTATGTATTAATTACCCCCCCTCATTTCATTGAACAACCCATAAAACCTTTATTTATCTTCAGAACGCAAAAACAAAAAAAAAAAAAAGATTTTTTCTTATGAAATCCGAGAGCTTTCTGACTTTGCATAGACAGCAACACAACTACTACATTCAATGGCCAGAAAAGTAGTAAAGGCATCAATAAAATAGTAATAATATCATAACAGTTGAACCACTGATGTCACATGGTGACAATGTCCGTATACATTTCTAGGCCTTGAACATGGTGGTTGTGTTGCTGTCTATGCAGGGTCAGAAAGCTCTTAGATGTAATCAACAATATCTTAATATGAGTTGGAATGGCATGGGTAATGAGTAATGAGGGTGAGTAACTATTCCTTTAACATTTCTTAACAAAAGGCTAGATATATTATGGTCCTAGATAGATTGAGGGATAAAACAACCAAAAATCTCTCCAATTAACAACCGAAGTATAATAATCCATTATGCTTTTTTATTTCATGTTATGGAAGAAATTAATCAGTTTCGTGGTGACTTTAAAACAACAGACCTCTCTGTAGTGCTACAGTTTAGCCCCAGTTCACTGCATTAGCAGTGCCCCATTACACCAGGTGGACAAGTTGTGTAAATTTAATATATTGTAAAGTAGTCAAGCTTACTTTATTCACATTAAACATCGGATGAAGTGATTATTTTCTCTTTAATATAGATGATGCTGAGTCATTAATAAATCGTGTCCATCGCTGTCACCGATGTAGTCTGCGCTGTTAGCGAATATAACGTTTAACTTACCCTTATACAGGCGTTTACCTAGCTTGTTTAAATAACATTTTACACACACCCATAGTGTACGCATATACAAGTCTTGTACGTTAGATTAGATTAGTGCGGGTGCTCATTTAGATTTTCCCGCGTTCACTATGATTTAGTCGGTTTCAGTGGCGGCTCGTCGGGTGAGGCACAGTTTCCCCCAAATTTTGAGGTGAAAATGAGGAAGATTTAATGTTAATAAAATTCATTTCAGTTCATGTCTCAGAATGTATACATTTTTGTTTGTAATTTCACAGTTGTAATAGCATTACATGAAAGCTCCGCTTTTCTATCGCGAATGTGCTAAGTGAAAGAGAAGGGGAAGGGGAAGGGGAAGGGGAGGGGAGAGTGTTCACTTTCAGCGCTGAGGGGTGCTGAGAAAAGTAACATCATAGAGGAGGCTAGCCTCCCTTCTGGTATATCAACCAACCATCATAGAGACGTAAATTACGTGCTATTAGTTTGAACCTGTTTTTATATAGTCTATGGTCTCTCCCGGAGCGGCTGGGCTGATAATTTACCAAGTATTTATAATGAGTATCGATATTGAATATATTTTCTTTACGGTTTCTGACTAAAAGCCACCAAAAAGTCATTTTAAAGTGGTTAAGCAAATAATAATAATAACAATTGGCAGGGATCCCTAGACCAATACAATAAGTTAGCCTCCTCTATTTTAAAATCCACTAACCGCCACTGGTCGGTTAGTTAATCTAATATAACATCACAGTAAGAGTGCAGTTGTTCTCCAGATATTAGCATAATACATTTGATTTAGATTTTTATAAAAATTGAATAAACAAGAAGTTAATATTAAGTGCATTTTAGGCACCATATTGCCTGTTTTAGCACAATTTTACCAACGAAAAAAGTTGAAAACTAAGCTACAGCAGTAACAGCACTAATTTTTGAGAAACACACTGAGGAGGTGTTTCCTAACTGAGTGAATCCACTTTTTGAACAAATCAGTCATTGACGTAATAAATTATTATTTTTTGTTTTTTCCCCTCTCTTTCACATCTATACCGATCTCACTATACAGTTGTGTGAGGGTGTATGTCTAAGAGTGTGTATGCCTTCATTTTGCTAGGCATGGCAAATGTTTTTATATATGCATGTTTTAATTATAACTGTGAAGCAACAACATTGATATTAAATGTGCTATATAAATAAATAAAGTTGAAGTTAAGTTCAAATTCCATTGTATTTTGGTGGCTTGATTGTGTAAACAACTTCAAAAACATTGCAAAAAAAAAAAAAATGTTTTGAAGAATGTTTTGGTCAATTTAGTCAGCTTTTTCACTGAACCAGAAAGAAACTTTGAGAAGAAGGATAATGGAATGGTCTCCATGCATGAGTAAGGCTTTCCACTCTGTACACATATCCTTAAGTACAATTTTGCCTGTTTTATTGGTGTCCCCTTCAAAACTTGCTTGTGAGAAATGTTATGTTTATTGTCCCCCCCAACATTTAGATGAGATTTTCGCCCCTGCTTGGCATTATCGGGCAAATGTAGGTGTGTGACAGGAAGATGAGTTAAACACATCAGTTTGTTCTCCTCGGCATCCTGTTTGGTGATTACGCTTAAACAAAGAGCTGTTTCCCCATCACCTCTGTCATGTGCCGGCCAATCAGAGGCCAGTAAAGAGCAGTGTTTTATTAGCCTGCATCTGCTGTGCAGCTGCTCTCTTTCCATCAGGAGATTCTCTTTTTGGCAGGTGTCAGCGGCCGCCAGATGCATCCACCACCTCCCAGAGACCTGTCGCATCATTAAGCCATCAGAACATCACTACAGACAGAGAGAAAACAGGCCATGGCAGGGACCAATCCAGCTGCAAACCCGTCCAGATGAATAATACATCGGCACGCCAGACAAATGTTCTGCTAAGCAGGAGTGGACCACTGTGCCCTGCTTGAGAAGGTCCAGAGATTGACTTCCTCCCATCAGTGTTAGTAAGCAGAAAATACTCTACTTTCTGCTGAGCTTCAGCATGTTTGTACAGAGAGGGTGATTCTCATGGGCGACTCCTCCTGTCTGTTTGAGCTGTGCAGATTTTTATCCTCCTCACTTGATGTGCCGTTTTTCTCCACTTTTGGTTAGCTGCAGGTTATGTCCTGCTGCATTTGATAAGAAATAGCCTTGGGACTGTTGAGACCATAACAGGTTATTATCAAGAAATTTAGACCATTTAATCATCTTTTAAATGTGCACTTTTCTTCCCCATTTCTCTTGCTGTCTACCTTGTCAAACCTGAGAAAAATCTAAGCAGGCAGCTGACAGTACTGTGAGCACTGGAGATGGCTCCTCTTCTCTCATTACTGAGAGCTACCACAGGATTGCTGTCTCAACCGTTTGTCCACCACCAGTGTGAAGTGATAATTTTTACAAACACAAATTCACCAGCAGTACAGAAAAAAAAAAAAAAGATCTGCATTTGAGTAAGTATTTGACTCTGTCAGGTTGAGGTTATGCTAAACAAGACTTTAGACACACATGATATTAGCCAGTGTGGACAGTGAGGAGGTGTAGAGTTGGACTTTTTTTTAATTTAGAATTTTTATTTGAACGTTTTAAAAATCATTAATAGTTTGTTATACAATATGACATGATCTGGGCACCAAAAAAGCTCTTTTCTCTTTTCAAAGTTGCTAGAGAGTGATTAATTACATTACATTTACAGCTTAATTAAACGTGCAGTATGGAATTTTTGGCCACCAGGGGTCACTCAATCAAAATAATAACATGAGATGTACTTCGATGACGTCGGGAAAGAGCGTAGGCTCATGGGAGTTGTTGTTCATTGGAACATGCGCTCTGTCGCTCCCCACATTCCTCACTCATTTTAACTGAGGCCGGCGACACACTGGATGCGTGGCGCAAGCGTCTCAGCTGCGTGGCGTGTCAGTTTTTAATTCGGCTCCCATGTTAATAGGTTAGAGCTTGCAGACTGCCTGCGAGAGATGCGTGTCTCAGGCGCGGCTCGAGCAGCGCGGAAAACGTGTGCATGCTAGAAATAGAACCGACGCCAATTTTTCACGCGACACGCACGTGTGTTGGAAGCGTTTCCAGGCAAAATATAATAGGAAAATATGTTTATATGTAATTTTGTACACAAATACATATTAATTCATGACATTTTGATGTTTGAAAGTCTATAGGTTGACATAAATTCAGATACAAATGTAATTTAAAAAATAAATAAATAATTATCGATTTTCAAATATTGCACCTGTCAAACATAGTCTATTTTGCCGTCAATACTGTTGACGGTGTCCTTTATCAGTAGGCTTTATATTTATGTTCAACATGAAGTATAGATATTGTTGTCATGAAGACAAGAGCCTGGTCTGTCGGCGGTCTCCCTCTATGTCACCTACAGCAGCAACAGCCGCCACGCTTCTGGCACGCAGCAGAGATGCCACGCAGCCAGTGTGTCACCGGCCTTAGTATTTTGACAATCACATATTTTCGAACGGAGAGATATATGAATTATTAGACCCCTATCAAATCAATATTCCATCTAGCTAGTAGTAATATATGTAAAAAAAAAACACGGTTGCCTTTCGTTAATAATTATAATTAGGCTACGTTTATACTATGATATCGAACAAGATAGTGAACTGCATTTGAAGCTACTTTTTTCCAGCTAGATATAGAACACATGTAGATTTACATTATACTCTACATGAAAGCTAGTCCGTCTGCGTTTTACACAAGACATCATCGTTTCACAAAATATACGGATAGATATAGTTAGCTGAATGGATGCATACCTGTTTATTAGAATGCAAGCATCTATCTGTAGTTTCAGCTTGTCACGAAGCTCTCTCTATCTTGGAAATGCAACTCCAATATTTACCCGTGTCTCGTTTCTTCTTCGTCCCAAAACCTTCTCAGGTCATTTATTTCACCCGTACGTTTGCGCTTCACAGAACGTGCAGGCAAAGCACAATCATGATCCATAACTAAGTTATTGATTGAGGTATAGGGGTGTAACGATTTACTCGTTTTCTCGATGCATCGATTACAAACCCTGTCGATTCATATGCATCGATCTTGAAACATGATTTTTGAATCGTGAATCGCCGATCTTGGACAGCAATCGATTCAAAATGCTAAGAATCGAATGAATCGCGATTTCTATAGCGATTCAATGCTTTCAAAATGTATACACATTAAATTACTACACGCACGAATTAATGGAGACCATGAAGAGTGTTCGTGAATCGTGCCTCTTATCTGTCCTTCACGCTCTCCACTGTTTACCGCCTGAGACTGTCACAGGATTGCGCTCGCGCTCCGTTCGTCTCTGACGCAGCTGACGTGTGATCTATAGGACTCGTGGCCAGTAATGCTAATGTGAAGTAGTTTTACTTTTCTGTAGTTTGTCAATGGCTCTCTGCATCTTACCGACGGAGTTACCAGAGCCGTCGACAGCTGTGTTTATTGCATGGACGGAGCAGAAATGTAAGTGTCTAAATCATACGCACAGATCCATTGAATGATAAATGTTTTTAAACAATGTGGATGAACCGAATATACGAAGGAAACTTTTAAAATTAACCACAGCATTAACAACGGCCTTGAAATAAGAGCGCGAGATTTATCTGGTAATCAGATGCATGAAAGTAGCGTTTGTTTCATTAGCAAACAGACATCTGGCACGTTTTCTCTCAGAATCATTCGATGATGGAGAGGAAAAGGTAAATAGAGATGAAGACGTTTTCACACTGAAAGAGAAGCGATCTCGCTCTCATAGACGTGCCAGGCTATATCTGCAGCTAAACTGAATAAAAGCAGAATGAACTGATGAAACCCACAAACAATTTATGAATGATGCAGTGCTAATTGACATTTATTACAGTACAGAAACTATAAAGTATATTTTCTACATTATTCTGTGCAGAAAATTTAAATAATTGCTAATTAAATGTAGCCTAGTATATAAAACAATCATAAAATTGCCATTAGGAAAAAAATATATATTACAAATGATTGATTATTGTCCAGCAGTGTATTTGATTTATTACAGCTAATTAAAAGTAATTAAAAAAGAAGATAATTCCTTGTAAAAAAAAATAAAATAATAATAATAATAATAATAATAATTATTATTATTATTATTATTATTATTATTATTATTATTATTATATAGGCTACATACATAAAATGATTGTATTTGACATTTCTGTCACTTCTGAAATTATGGCTACGCCCCTGGTGTGACAAAATGTTAGCTTATACATAATACTCTTTAAGCTCTTTTTTAAAAAACTTGGCTTACATACATTTTTACGTATGCCATGTCGCATCATTAAACTAGCATTTAACAATGGACAAAAGTTTTTTTTGTTTTTTTTTTATAACCTATGGTTCTCTAACCATAAATGCTACTGTAATTTGCCCCCTGATTAAGCATTTCAATAATTTAGTAGAAGCATTTAAATAATCCCGTGAATGCACTTAAAGAATGCAGAATCGAATCGTTATAATCGAATCGAATCGAATTTAATTGTGAATCGAATCGAATTGAATCGTTCTAAATTTGCAAAAATCGTTATTGAATCGAAAACCTATGAATCGTAATCGTAATCGAATCGAATCGCTGCCTTGCCAAAGATTCACAGCCCTATTGAGGTATAAATACGAATATAAACAATATAAATATAAAATATAATAGTCTCGATCAAGGCTAGCTACTACTTTTTTTCTTCGTCTCGTCTTTGCTTCTGTTCACCTTTGTATTTGGCGGTTCCGCAGGAAGTTAGATAAACTAGAGGGGTCAAAGTTTATATGACGCCATAGGCGGGCGACAAAACGGAAATAAAGAAACGTGCCGTGTCTTCTAATTAAACTATAATTTTCTCCGGATTTTAAAGTTTGTGGAAACTGTCGGGATAATGTAAGTACACAACAAAAAAAATATATAACATGGATATAGTGATATCTGCTATTTTTAAAGCAGAAAAATTACATATTGCGCCTTTAACTGGCTTGGGAAAACCTGGATATGGAACTTACTGCCGATGATCGCAGATTTCAAATTTCAAATAGTTTATCTCTATAAAAGCAGTAAAAATGTTACATTTTGCCTAAATACAGCGTCTGTAATTAAGTCAGTACATAATCAACCAAATTCATGATGAATGTGCTGTTGGTGACAAGCTAACTTGGTAACATGAAGCTTGCTGTTATTATAAGTAAAATTATTTTCAGTGGGTGTCAGCAGTGTTTGGGAATTGAATAGGCACTAGATGTTTTAGCCTGTATGTCTGTTTTTACTTTATTTTAAGGAATCTTTAAATAGGCTTTGTTATGCAGACCTGGACCCTTTTGGCACTGCCGTTTAAAAAAAACAAACAAACAAAAAAAACATTGAATAAATAACAGCTTGCAGGTTGGAAAACAACAGAAGGGTAAGTAAACAAGACAGAATTTTAAGTTTTGGCTGGTTAGCATTATCCAGTTAGCACCTGATGGTAGATGCCACACTAAAAAATGCTGGGTTAAATACAACCCAACACTGGGTAAGAATAAGGTATGGACAAACCCAAACAACTACAATATAAAACATGTTGTTGGTGTTTTTTTTGTTGTTGTTGTTGTTGTTTTTTTGTTTTTTTTTTACCCAAGTGCTGGGTTCAGTCTGATGGGTCATTTTATTGGGTTGTTTTAAATATTTTTTACCAATGTGCTGGGTAGTTTTTAATGAGGTTATTTTTTTTTCTATCCAACCGCTGGGTTGTGCCTGTCTCCGACGAGTTGCTGAGTTACAGCAAAGACTATAGATTATACAGTCAGAGCAGGATTTTTGAGTCCTCTATGACAGAACGCGGTTCTCAGCGCCACCACCGATTTGGTGGTCTTCTTCAGTGAAATAAAGGTTTGTATACATTTTAATTCATTTATAATATTATACATTTCTAAGTCTTTACTGTGCTGTAAGTTGTATTATTACACAGCTCTGTGGAATACTTGATTCTGTTTGATCAGTCTGCTGGCAGAGAATGAATATATTTGCCGCCACAAATAAAGTCTGTGGGAAACGTTTGACTTTCGTATAAATAAATTCAACAGTTTCACTGCAATTCATGTTATAATGTTAGAATTAAAGAACAATAAACATAACACATATGCACTTATCTGTACATAGTAAATGCAGTTATTTTTCCCACCCCCAAAAGTTCTGGACCTTTTAAAGAAGTACTACCTCGCGATCAGGGACTTTCTGAGGGGCAAACTTTTACCCAGAACTTTATTAAGATCCTGGTTCCCATGGTGGAAACACACTGAGTAATGGCCCAAAGTCAAGAAATGTGCTTTTTGTATACATCTGTTATGTGAAATAGCTTATTCAGGACAGTGATAAATAAATAAAAATAACATGCAATTTTCATGATCCCTCTCATTTTATTTCAATTATTAACATATTGCACATTCTGCAAGGGGTATGTAAAACTTATGAGCACAACTGTATATACATTTTACTATGGGGATTTTATATATGCTACAACCATATATCTACTCCCAACAATACAACCAATAATATACATATGTGAAAATTATAAATTTCCTTACAGGTAACATTTTAATGCAGTATCATTCTTGATATATCACAATATTTTCCATACATTACATTTCTGTATAGGTTTCTACAAACAGGTGGGGAAAAGCTGAGTATAAATTATAGGTAAGTTGTTGTATTTTCATTTTGAATTTGGTAATATCACATCCACTTATCTTATCGGTTATGTACTGCATTTGTTTTCCATTTTTAGTCCGGCATATTATTGTCTTCCGCATGAGCAAGACCACCTCGCTCCGTCAGTTTCCTCATTAGTAATCAGCTGCATGCCGGTGATGTTTAATTGCTGGAATATGTCAGGATGTAATTATTGCAATCATCTCCATTAAAAATGGCTGCCTTTCTGAATGAAAACAGGCCCAGTGACACAGTGATGATTCCACAGCTGTCAAGGCAGGTTTCAGTTGCCAGATCTCCGATTCCACTCATCCTCTTTCATTATGTAAGGAATTACTCAGAGGCCATGAGGTTAACCAGATCGGATTTAGCACACTGCCATAAGTTTCTACAAAACATGCACGCTGCACATCGACCAGCTTTAAACACGGGGCTGCAAGCAATTAATGCTGTTGTCTAGGACATGCAGGCAAGTTTGAGCTTTTGAGTTATTATCTGGGGATTGGTGGAACTGAAGAGGGATGCTGTATTGAATTCTCCTTTTTCATCTAGGTCATTTTTAACCGCTGCAATCACTGTTATACGGAGTACTCAGAACCAAAGTGGAGGTGGTAGTGACATGGGAAATGCTGTGAGCTGTTGCAATCCATCTCATCCAAGTTGAGCGATGGATCACCTTTCTCACCCTCATCCATCAGCCAGGCTTTTTGCAAAGGACAAAAACAGTGGCAAGACAAGGATTATGCTGTGAAGACATGTAGGAGAATGTTTGCAAATGTGGAAGAGACTCTGTTTCTATTGGTAAAAATGTCCCATCTTATTTTTTTTTTCTTCTCATCATATGGTTGATAAGTCACTCGAATAATTTTTACTTTTAGAGTTTTTCAGCATCTCGGTATGATGTCTGAATTTGTTTAATATGAAGTCCTAAACGCCTTCATAACACCTGATAATAACAGAGATTATTATAATATATCATTAACTTGGAATTGTTGAATGGCTTTTTAAATGTTTTAATGGACTCTGCTCATATATTGACCAGTTTAATGGTTTTATCATAACGATATTTCACAGAATAACACTTTGGACAAAAAACTAAACCGAGATTTGAGGCATTAGGATTGCTCTTCCAAGGCAATTCTCTCTCTCTCTCTCTCTCTCTCTCTCTCTCTCTCTCTCTCTATATATATATATATATATATATATATATAGAAGGCTTCTTGGTCATTATTTTGTCAAATTTTTAAATGTGAAAGGTGCTTTGAAATGCAAATATTGGGTTAATCAAAAATGTGAGTGCTGCATACATTGAAACCTTGTTTTAAATGTCATTTCTAATAGGAAATAGCAAATGCAGATCTTTAATTAAAATACTTTAAATGTTGAGGCATTGATTTGGGCCACAGTGAAATGTCTGTAACAGTCAAATGCATTACAGCATCTAATAGACAAATTGATGCATGCATCGCTTTAGAAGGCATAGAATCTGCACCCACAGTAATTCACAGAACACTTGACAGATTTCCTTAGAATTTGAACACCTTCTTTTATTTTCAAATATTCAAGATGATTTAATGATTTCAGCTACCAATACGAATGTATAACTTGCCTTTTGACACATTTTATGATGTTTAAATCTATTCTTCTCAATAGTTCCCCCAAAAGACTCATATTCCTTCTGGCACTGCCTGAAAGTCAGTCTTAAAGAAAATTCTTGAGTTGATATTTCCAGAGAGTTTCAAAGCACCATTTACATTTGAGGCAAGCATTAAGAAAATTTGAAACCATCTTTGTTCAATTATTCAAAACACAGAATTATCCAAGCACTAAATCAAGGCATAGTAGGTGCCCCATGACAACATTATCAAATACCTTTAAAGTGTTTTTAACCGCAAACCAAATATCCTTCCCATGTGTCAGCTTAAAATAATCATAGCTTTTCTGCTTGTCTTAAAGTTGATATGCTATAAATATAGTGTGGAACTGTTTTTTTTTTCTATTAAATATTATTTGTATATCAAAAAGGCCTTTTTAAATAAGTTTGTGGATGCAAAAGTTACTAAGAGTTTATTTAAATTCACCATGCATGAAATGTCACAGTAGCAGTGTTAATCATGGGCTGTGCTTATAGAGTTAAATGAATCCTGTACAGTTTTACAAATTTCAGTAGCGCTTGCAGAGCCTCTAACAGCGATAGTTTACACACACGTGTCAGCAATCTAAAAGGCTTGAATCACATGGGAGGATCGTGCACAAGATGAATGATATGAGTGTGCGAGTCACACGCTGAGCCAGAAATCACAGGGTTTTCAATCTGCCAACAAGCATTCCTGACTCGATAATGCAGGGGAGATTGTGAGGAGGAAACTTACTTCTGCATATAATGTGTAAGCTTACAGAGTAAGAAATAAATAAATAATAGTAATATTCTAAATTAATATTTAAGGATCTTTAAAGAATTGTATTCACCTTAAAATGTAAAGTATTCACCCTCAGAGCATCCAAGATGTAAATGAGTTTGATTTTGTCATCAGAACAGATTTGGAGAAATGTAGCATTACATCATTTGCTCACCAGTGGGAGTGAATTGGTGCTTTCAGAATCTAGTATTTTGGACAAAGGTGGCAGTTTAAAGTTAAAATATTCTAATGATGGATTTGTTTCCTATAAACATGCAGCTTTTCACCTGACAAGATATTAATTGACGGATTGGAGATGTATGGGTTACTTGTGATGTTTATATCAGCTGTTTTGACTCTATTTTTGACGGCACCCATTCACTGCAGATGATTCACTGGTGAGCAAGTGAGAAAATTTCAGCAAATTATTATTTTTTTGGGTGAATTATTCCTCTATAATAAAAAAGAATACATTTCAGCTTTGAGTGTATACCAATGGTCCTCCCAATTATTGTTAATTTTGATGTCATTTTATAATCATTTTTATATCACTGATTTTATGTAAAACATTTTGAGGTTGTGCTTGTTTGATCATTATTTGGCAACTGGACAGAAAATGAAATTAGCATGCTGCCTTGATAGCACACTTTTAAAGGGTGGTGTGATAAAAGCCTGCTTTAATGTAACAGAATGAAAAAAACAACACTTTAAATAGCTTTTATGCATGTAAGTGGCCTATAGCAAAAGATAAATTATACTAGTCTGTGAAAGTGAATCATTCTGCGTGACTAGCTGATTAAAATGGCATAAACAGTGCTAATTGGTCAATTTAAAATGTTTATCTTCAAACTTTGAAAACATTGAACTGAATACATTGATACCGTATAATGATTTGTTCACTCAACGGTGACATTGTGCATCCAACATATAACTTACCAAACATGAATATTACACAGTAATTCATTTAGCTGCTCCTGAGGTTGTTGTTTGCTACACAAAATCCCTTTTCACCTCTCATATATTATTGATAGGACCAGCTATCCTGTAGCAGTCTTCCTGTTCTAAACTTTCTCTAAATATATTTCTTGCATGGAACAGATAATGTTGTTAGTTGGACTTCGAATGTTTGCACAGCTCATAGAATTGATTGATTCTTGAATTCCAAGAAGATTTGTTGTTTTTTTCTACTTAGAAATATGATCAAAAAAGGCAGCATGTGAGACTGATGCTCTGCTGTTTACCTCTGACACCTCTGAGTGAACGTTTTATTTTTTAATAATCCCATACTTTTTTACTTGAAATATCTTGTACAATGAACAAAATTATAAATGCAACAATTTTGTTTTTGCCCCCATTTTTCATGAGCTGAACTTAAAGATCTAAGACTTTTTCTATGTACACAAAAGGCCTATTTCTCTCAAATATTGTTCACAAATCTGTCTAAATCTGTGTTAGTGAGCTCTTCTCCTTTGCTGAGATAATCTATCCACATCACAGGTGTGGCATATCAAGATGCTGATTAGACAGCATTATTATTTCACAGGTGTGCCTTAGGTTGGCCACAATAAAAGGCCACTCTATCTAAGGGGTCTGAAAACCAGTCAGTATCTGGTGTGATCACCACTGGAACATGTTTTTTTAAATCGCTGATCCAGAGCATCCCAAACATGCTCAATGGGTGACATGTCTGGTGAGTATGCTGGCCATGCAAGGACTTGGATGTTTTCAGCTTCCATGAATTGTGTACAGATCCTTGCAACATGGGGCCGTGCATTATCATGCTGCAACATGAAGTGATAGTCTTGGATGAATAGCACAACAATGGGCCTCAGGATCTCGTCACGGTATCTCTGTGCATTCAAAATGCCATCAATAATGATTGGACAATAATTCACAGTATTTATAAATTAATAATGCATTAACAATTTATCAAATGAATAGACTCTTACTGTAAAGTGTAACACTTTTTTTCATGCAAGAATTCTCAGCAACACGTTTCCTATATGCTAGATATTTTGCCTGAGTAACTTTTTATTCTAGTGTCTATATTACACCCACTGCTCCTTAAATGGTTACAGTATGACCAACAATGTGTGAGCTATGTTAAATGATAAATCATAAATCATAATTTTAAAATGGCTAATAATAGCATTAAACATACATTGTTGATTATTATTTTATTAATATTTCATCTGATAAACCCAAGGGCGTAGATTTGGTTTGAACATTGGGCGGGTTGAACGTTGTATGCTGCCCGTTATTTCTTTCATTTTTTTTTATTTATGTGTATTGTTATTGGATAATTTATTTCTTCCTATCTATCTATCTATCTATCTATCTATCTATCTATCTATCTATCTATCTATCTGGCAACATGTTTTAACTGATTACAAATTCAACATATACAAATATGAAAGAGACAACATTTAGACATTTATTTTAAGATTTTTACATGCCACCTTAATGCATTTTAATTTTCTTTTCTAAAGGGGAACACATCTTTAAAACATTAAAGGCATTAATGTATAGCCTAACTTTACAAAGCTGCTGTATTTCTATACTGTTTCCTATTTTATTTTACAGCTAACCATACACACGAAACATAATAATTTTAACATGTTAAGAGATTATACACCTCATAGCGTTATGAAATTAGTGTATAATCATCATTCATAAAATTCTAACATAGTAGAGATTATCAAAAGAAAGAAATTAAGTATTGAAACCGCCAGTAGGCGGCAGTGTTTCACTGTTTTAATGAGTTAGCCACTTAAATCGTTAATTCATCCAATTCGTTCAAAAGTCAGATTAATTTAGTGAGAAAACAAAACCAATGTGAATACTTTTGTCGTTGATAATTACGACACTATTGAAAAATATACTAGCAAAACAGACAGCTGATAGTTATAGCTAAATACATTGCAATGGATTAGCTAGCTAAAATATATGTGGTGTGTACTAACTATTACACAATATTCTCATACCTCATTCTCAGTACATGCTTTATTTTTTTGCATCCCTCTCTGACCAGCAGTTAAATATAGTCCGCTGTGCAGCGCTTTCTTCATTTTTGGCGTTAACAATAACCGTGTGCTCTCCCATTCAAACACCACTCGCTTGTTTTGGTGAAAGTGCGACTCATAGGTTGGGCGTTACCAATCGGTTCAATAGAGGGGGAGCATTTTTTGTCTGATTTATTATGACATACTCATATTTGATTTGGAACAAAATTATTTTTACAAAATAAATGAATTCTATTTTTTCATATTATATTTTTCATTTGATCTACTGTGTTTTCATGTTGAAATATTGGGGGAGGGGGGGGGGGGGGGGTTGTAACTGATGGATTTGAATATTGGGGGGGTTACCTCCCCCCCCCCCCCCCATAAACTACGGGGGGGGTTGTAACTGATGGATTTGAATATTGGGGGGGTTACCTCCCCCCCATAAACTACGCCCCTGAAACCTGTTCAAGAGAATACCTGTACTTAAATGTACTGCACATGCTTTTACTTGTGACATTTTTTTGTGACAACATCAAACTTCATATGTCAGATTTCATTATTTATTTTTTTTACATTTTGTTTAAAAACCTTTGGTAACACTTTATATTAAGGTGTCATTTGTTAACATTAGTTAATTTATTAACTAACATGAACATACAATGAACAATACATTTATTACAGTATTTATTCATCTTTGTTAACATTAGTTGATAAAAATTCATTGTTAGTGCATGTTAACTCGCAGTGCATTAACTAACATTAACAAACACGTGATTTTAATAATTAATTGGTAAATGCAGAATTGTTCATTTCATATTTCATGTTAACTAATGTTGTTAAAAAAACATTAACTAATGAACCTTATTGTAAAATTGAAAGTGTTAGTAGAATTAAGAATTAATTAAACAAAAACGAACACACTAAATTTAACTATTATTATTATTATTTTAGAAAAAAGACTGAAATAGTATTTTCTTGTCAAATGTACTCCAATAATCTTTGTTTTATTTACAACTTAGAAAAAAAAACAATTGTTTACACTGTGTACACCAGACATTTGAATATGGAACCGCTACCAAAAATAATAATAATCGCATTTTGCTATTTAAAATGTGCCTACATGAGCTTTTTCTGAACTAAACACCATGTCTAAGTGCTCCATCTCAAGACAGAGAAGCTTTGAAATAAAAGTTGTACAATAAAAGGTGAAAAAGTGCAGTGAGTGTTTTCACATACCGCTGGACTTTCATCTGGCCATAATTGATTTCCGGTTGAAATAAAAACAGCAAAGCTTCAGGGTGTCAGAAGGGCACATCTCTTTCACAAGTCAACTGTAATAGATGTGACCATGAACATAGAATTATAGTGTGTGTGCGTGTGCGTGGCTGGTCCCTGTCCTCAGAGGCCCTGTCTTTCTCGCTGATTGAGAGGAGCTTTAATTAAGATAAATAGGCTGTGCTTAGTCATCTGTTTAATGCAAGGCCTGGAGAGTGAGTGTTTTATCCTCTTACAGGTTTACAGAGGTAATAGGGAATTATTGTTTTGGAGATGAAAAAGAAAATCCCATCAGCAGCTAACTTTTTGCATTTCTTCTAAACTTCATTAAGATAATGACACCACTGCAACACTTAAATCGATTATAATGATTTGATGAGTGCACCTCTAGGTAGGCAAATATTTTATTAAAAGATTTCTTTATTTTCCCCTGGTGTTTCTATAGCTCTTATCATTCTTCACATTAGAAGTTAATGAGCTTAACGTGCTGTAGACAAGGAGGACATGTTGCCAAATCAACATCTTGTTGGTCCTGAAAGAATATTCTCATCAACTAATCAGATTCTAGGGTTAGGTTTATGGTTAGGCAGGTTAGGGATATAATATCTGCACCACATGTATGTTGTGTATCACAAATTCTCAAAACTTAATTGATTCCATTACAATCAGTGCAGTGTTTCAGTTGATGAACTTGCACATCTTTGAAATGCTGCAGAGCTTTTTCAGACACTTTAAGGTCAGAAAGATGTTTTGTTGTCGTTTTTAATATAAAATTAAAATGAATCTGCCTTTCTAGAGTACATTAAAATCTAATGTATTCCTGTAATGCAAAGCTATATATATATATATATATATATATATATATATATATATATATATATATATTTATTTATTTATTGTGAATTTAATATTACTGTTAAATTATATTATTTTAATAACTACTGACCATTACTTTAAATTCAGCTCATGATGTTTCTGGTCTCTAATTCAAATCCCTTTTTTAAATTTAAATGTTTTACATATACGTGTACTGTATTTTTAGCATTATAACAATTAAATGTGAAATTATTTTGTATGCCAACTGAATTTCTGGATAATGATGTTGCATTAGGGTTATTTATTTTATTATTGCTCTTAAGTTCAACATTTTGTTAATGAATATTCCAAGATAATGTGCTGGTTTAATGCTTTCACTGAAGGCAGCCTCGAGCTGTTTTGGTGTGACACTTGATGCTGGACCCTTTCAGTGTAGGTACGGTAATGGAGTCCTTTGCTTTGTTAAATCAAAATGTGTGAGTTAATAATACAAATAAAATGTTGCAATAAAGGGGTTGGGATGGTTGGCATAGTCCCTTTAGTGGCTGAATATTTTTATCTACTGCCATTCAAAAGTTTGAGGCCATTACTTTCAGGGTTATTTGATTAATAAAAAATTCATTATAACATTATACATGTCTTTACAGTAGCTTTAGATCAGTTTAATGCATCTTTGGCGGATATATAATTTACATACTTTCATTTATTTATTTTTTACCAGTGTTTTTATTGTTTGGAGGGCTTTTAAAGTATAAGATTTAGTTTTTGTCCTCCACTTTCTGCTGCCTTTAGCGTAACAGCTTTTTTATGGTCCCATCAGCTAGTCAGTGTTGTAATGATGTTATTTCCTGTGGCTCCAACATAAGTCACTCACTTGTCATCTAAGACTTAGTTGACTGTGTAATAAAAACATCCTTGGTTGAGTCCATTTATTTTCTAATTTATGAATTTATTCAAGCTTGCAGATTGCTACATAAACCGTGTGAGTGCATGAGTCAGCCATTCTCTGACCCCTGTATGAAAAAGCCCATGGATGTGGATAGAAATCTCACTGGAGCATAAGACAGACACTGAAGATGTCACTTCTGGTATTGAGCACCGCTGTGAACATCATGCGTGTGTCTCTCCCTCCTCAACCTGTCACTGAATCACAGCCGTAGCCTTCAAACACACGCGGTCTCACCTTGCTGCAGGTTGCTCTTATCCTCACCCTCTTCCATCCTCTTCTGACACATGGAGAGAGTTCAAGAGGTGTGTGTGCGAGTGTGAGTATCGAAGCGTACGCATTCTGTGTACAGACGTCCCCAGGCTCTGCTCTTGTTCTCACCTTACAGTCTGTTGGACTGCAGAGGAGAAATGAATCACACTGTCAGATGCTCTGAAAATAAGTAGCATCAAGCTCAAGCCCTGCTGACTTACAGCCACACCAGTGCAGTGGACGAGACCTTTGTGCTCTCCTCCTCTTACTTCACCTTCAGTGGTGTGAACTGGCCCAGTTTGATTACCATTTTGAAGCATGCTGGCAGTGTGACCTGAAAACAAACGGGCAGAATAATTGAATTAGGAAGCAACTGGAGTGTTAGACGGCACTTGTTGCTCAACTGATGTGCTGCTATGTAGGTGATCAACGTGGCAGAAATAATCAAACGCGGGAGGCCTTTAATAAGAAAACACACACACGCATTTGGAGTGATTGTAAGATTTCTTGTTCAGGTATGTGTAAAAAAAACAAAAAAAAACAATGCTGTGTTCAAAATCTTAATCTTGAACTCTGTCATGGAAACTAACTATTTAATAATCTATTAAAATGAATTTCATGCCTGTATGATATTATGCTGTACTCACATTGTACAAGAGGATGATTCAAAAATGGATGGATGGATGATTCAGCTGCATGCGCCATCTTCTGCCTTGAGAATTTATTCTGCATGACTCTGCATTATGGGTTTTCTCTAACTGTTGAGTGTACACTGGTTGTACACTAGTTATTACGGTGCATTATGGGATTTGATTTTCTTTTTACAGTTTATGACCCAATCGAAGTGTAATGTACAAGTTCTGAAAAGTGAAGCCAAAACATTTGGATTGCCCCCCTGGTGGCTGGCTGCAGTAAACCCCACAATCGCTATGTAAACAAATGGGACATTAGCCAAAAAAAAGAAAAAAAAAAAAAGAAATCATTTTTATATATGATTAAGTGTTCCTTTTTAGTTTGTATATTTTTTGTTAGTTATTTTATGCTATCAAACCAGGCTGGCGTCATGATGGTGTGCTTGTGATTGGGGTCTGCGGGAGTTTGGACGGGACTAAAAAAAATTATAGAACATTATAGAAACCTGACCATACTCCCATATCCCCCCACAATACAAATACCTATGCAAAAACAGGGTACAGTACAGCTCTTTTGCTATATGCTAGGTGTTCAGGGTGGTTGCTAGGCCATTGGTTGTTGGTTACTGGGGAGGATTTGATTGGTTGATAGTGTGTTGACACTATAGGTGCTTTAGTTGGTTGTTAGGGGGTTCTGTGTGGTTTCTTTTTGGTGTTTTTTGTGTTCCTGGGGGGTTGCTTGTGTGTTTTGGATTGTTGCTATGCCAGTGGTAGATGGTTTGGGTTTGTTGTTAGGCCATGGCAGTTGTTTGCTAATGGGTCTGGGTAGGATGTTTCTTAGATGGTTGCTAGTGTGCTCTGACTGGTTGCTAGGCCAATGGTGGATACCTGCTATGCTGTTCTAGGTTGCTGACAGTAAATTGCTATGGTTGCAAAGTTGTTTTAGCATTGCTAGGTAATTTGTATTCAGTTACTAGGGTGTTCTGAGTGGTTGTTAGGTTGTTTTTGGTGCTTAGGGGTGTTCTGGATGGTTGCTGGTTCATTAGTAGATGGTTTCTACCAGTTACTTGTAAATTATTTTTAGTTTTTGTCTACTAAAAGTATTATTATTATTTAAGAATGATTTTCGTCAGCTGAAAAATCTGTATGTTTCAAGTTTTAGTTACAAGGTTTCATTGGAAACTATTTGGTACTATTTGTTAAAAAAAAAAAAGCTAAGGTCATCTGGGTAGTTGCTAGTGCTTTGGGAAGGAGTTGTTTGTGTTCTGGTGGCATTGTAGGTGCCATTAGTAGACAGTTGCTAGGGTACTGGCAGGTGGTTGCTAAAACATCATAGGGATAATTGATGGGATAAAAGTTAATGGGATCCAATTACTTCAATAAGTAAATCCAATTATGTCACTGTATGGGCAAAAACAGTTTTATAAGAAATATTCTTCAAAAAGTAACATGAAAAAGGACTTTCCTGAACCTCTATGATATTTTCAGTGGAAGTCTATTATTTTGAGCTAATTCTGCATTCTCTCTTAGAAAAGTCAGTCAGTCATGCATTTGTGGATGAGTTAGTCGTCATAGTTCATTCTCAGGAAATTTTTATAAGCACCACTTATACCATTAATAACCACAATAAGCAAAAAACTCATTGTATACACAGTATGTACAAGTGCAGGCACTGCTGGTGCAATAAAATTCATTCTCTTTGAAAAACACACATACTGTACATCTCATAGTCTTTGTGTTATAGAAACAAACACAAACCACTTCTAGGATTCAAACTCCTTGTTGAGAGGAAATGCATTCTAGTGAGGGATGAGTCCTCAGCCACTGCACACTGGCAAGAGAACTCGAGAGGTGGGAGATGTTGCCATGTGTGACAGAGCCTGGATGTGCCCTGACATGATGCCAGGGGAGATGAGGTGATGACTGAATGTGAGAATGGTGCCAAAAGAAAAGGAGTAAAAACGAAAGGCAGAATGGGGAAGAGGGGGACGGGGGAAGTTGAGCTGATAGGGTGGGGTTGAGAAGACAGATGAGCTATGAGAGAGGAAACAAAAGCTCTCTGCTTTTCAGCACGGAAATATGAGGTCGAAGGTGAGCATGGAATGAAAAGGAGACATGAGAGGCTACAGGAAGAACAGAAGCTGCTGGAGGAGAAAAGACGAGGAACCTTGTCCAGCCCTCTTGGTCTTGATAAATGTGTCCTGTGTGGGAAAAGCTGTGCCCTGTTCAAGATAACAAGCTTTTCACCTGTGTCTTTGCTTGCACGGCACACCTCCAAAAACAATGGGGCTGTACATCAGGGTGCCTTGAGAGCACAGAGATACTAAGTAAACAAATAAATAACCTCTGGCAGTCTTAGAAAGTTCACAAGGCACAGCTTTCTATTTCAAGGTGCAATCAGGAGCTTCATGGACGTGCAGTTGTAAAATACGTATTTTTCAGATCACTTTCCATTATGTATGAAGATGCGATAAACTCCATGTTCGGGTATTTGTGTATGTGATTTTCAGATGAATGCAGGCTGTGCTTAATGGCGAAACACCACAGGTAACGGTAGAGCAACATTGACTTCTCCAGCACAGGTTGCATCTTAATGAGTGAGTGATTTTACGGCACTATAGTCATTTCCTTTATTGAGCAACAGGGTTGGTCAACATTCAGAATTGAACAGTTTGTTCAGTTCATATGTTTGGATTTGAAAATAATTGTTCATGCTCAACATGATGTTGAAATGCAATCTGAGTGAGAACGACAGGAAGTGGAACTACTATTCAAAAAAATTCAACAGTCACTCAAAAAGAGAAATTTAAGTTGTCAAAGAATAATAATAATAAAATATAGGCTTGCTGAGTTCATTTAAATGTTCTGGGAAAATAATCACTGTTCTAACATGAAACTTACTTTAAAAGTTAGGGGTCTGTATATATTTTTGTTGTGTTTTTTAAATAACTTTTTCACCAGAGCTATACATATTTAGAATACAGTATACATAGAATACAAAAAAGAAATACAGTAAAAATTGCTGTAATGTGAAATATTATACAAAATGTTAATTATTTTCTAGTTTAATATATTTAAAAATGTAATACATTTTATTATTGAAAAATGATTGCTGTGATAGCAGAGCTAAATTTTCAGCAGCCATTACTCCAGACCAGCAGGAATTGTATGGTTTATAATAGAATGTACATTTCTAAAGTTAAGTTGAATAAAATTCAAAGGTATTCGTTTAACCACTGTAATTGTGACTGCATTTCATCAGGAATTGAGCTGGATTTCAAATGTTATTTTCACTTCAGTTCTGAATGTTGCAAAGCCCTCTTTAAATAATACGTAAAAAAAATTTAAAAATGCATACAGTAAATGAACTACAAATTCAGCTTAAAATCAGCTTGTATTGCTTGAAGCATGCTATACTACAATTTAAAAGAATAAATACATTTTTATATTTTCCTTTTGAAACAAAGGAAAACAGACTGACAACAAATGCAAGAAAAACACCAGTTCCATATGACATAAATCTCTTTTATGAGAACATCTTGGATTTGATGGTTGAACTGAACAGTGATCCTAACAGCTCAACATTCTGACTCTTCTGAATCCTTTGCTTAAGAGACAAATTGATGGATTCTCAAAGCGCAAAATATTAGCTGCCTCACAGAAGCTCTGTTTGATCAGCTGTCATAACCTGCATTACACAAAACCATCACTTACATCTGTTGTTGTTTTGTGGTGAAATAAAATATTTGCAGCTCTTAACGTACCTCATTACAAAGCCCAATAAACAAAACATGATACCAATAGTGTAAAAAATAATAGTATATATTTATATTGCTCCACATATAGTATAAATCAGTATAACTACAAAAATAAAGAGGCAAATGGACTGAATGACAGAAAGCGAAGGGCAAAGTGAGAGAGAGGAAGGTGGTACATCCCAAAGACAGTCTGATGGAATATGAACGTCCTAGATGCTGACAACCAAGGGGAGTGTTAATCAGGCTTGTCAAGATCCAACGATGGATAAAGAATAGATTACAATTGCGGTGTCACTTGTTCAGAGGCAATATCACATAAAAATTCTGACATGCAAAACAAAGAAGAGAGCGGTTATGGAAACTAGCACACTCCTGATTTGTTATAGCAAAAAGTGATTCCATCACTTAAAATATGTTGGTCATGAGTTGTTGTAGATGCCACTTTCTATTAACCCTCTATTGCATGATGTTGCCTCAGGGTTACACACATTCCCCTTACCCTGCAAACACGTGATGCATACTGGATGGTTATTTATAATGAAGGGGTGGCTTTGAATAAACCAATAAAATTGTTTTTCTTGGTCACACATCTTGGCAGTCATTTCAAATTATTTTTCTGGCATGGTACACTGCAGAGATGCACATTTGTGCTCTGGTGAACTGCCCTCATACTGCCCTTTTTCAATTCTTTTTTCTTTTTTTTTCTTTTTTAGATTTGTTAGTGAGTGAATGCCATTGTATAACAGTTAGAGTCATAGAAATGACTTGTATGTTATGCCAGCTTTCTAAAAAATGTTTGTCGCCTAGAGGTAAGATTGTACAACTGTATCAGTTTTTAGATAATTTTATTTTTCTTAAATTTTTACATTGCATTTGTAATGTATGCAATAGAGGGTTAAAGCTCTGTTGGTTCCTCTTCCTGCAGTTATGCTGTGCACGCGACAGTACTTCATTTGAAAGTGCTTGCTGATGTTTTACATTGATCGTGACTTATGAAGGCGATTCAGCATGACAGTTAACAGGGCAGTGAGTTACAGGAGGGTTGATGTCCAATTAGCACCGTCTCCTCGGCTTTAATGAGTGGTGGTAAATTTCAGCCCCATCTCCCTGGCACAGTTTAATTAGCTGTAATTACATGTGGCCTGACCTTTGCAGAGCCCTGTCCTGTTGATTTACAGGGCTGCAGGTCTCTTGATTTATCCCCCTGGGAGGCCGAAGGAAGGCCAGATAACATGAGGGACACAAGAGTTCAGTTGAGCCTGATAGAGTTCTTCAGGTAGCCTAGCATACTGCTGATCCTGGGTGCGCTTGATTTTTAGATTTTAGATTGATAGATTTTTTAGATTGATTTTTAGATTTGGGCATATTTTTGATGAAATTTGTAATTTTGTAGTTTATTACTATTTATTGATTTCACACTTCAAATTCATAGTGAACAGGATCGTGATATTTTGTATCACCTCCAGTACAAAACAGAGATGGTGCCAATGAGCTATTCAATACAAGTTAATAGTTCATATAATAGTTAATGGTAGGAATAGTTTACCCAAAAATTAAAATTCTGTAATCATTTCCTCTCCCTCATTTCAAACCTGTCTTGACTCTCTTTCTACTGTGAAATACAGACAAGCATATTTTATAGATCGTTGATAATCAAACATTTTTTGTTACTTTTGAATTCCATTGCATGGACAAAAACACAGAGACATGCTTTACAAAATAAATAAATAAATATATATATATATATATATATATATATATGCGTGTGTGTGTGTTGAACAGACGAAGGTAAAACATACAGATAGGGAACATGTGAGAATTTGTGAATATATACAATATCTTTGATTGAGATTTGATTTTTGCAAGAGAAAATAACACTCTGGAGGAGTTTAAGCAAGCCGACACTAACCGGGGCCTCTCAGTGCCACTACCCGTTTGAGTTGAGAACATAGGAGGATGCCGGCTCTACACAAAGGCTATAGAACCTAGCGAACATGTTAGGGGTCGACCAGCCCGCAGCTCTACAAATATCTGTCAGCGAGGTGCCACGAGCCAGCGCCCAGGAGGATGCAACAATTCTAGTTGAGTGAGCTCGCAACCTGAACGGGCAGGACACACCCTGTGCCTGATAAGCCAGGGTTATGGCATCCACAATCCAGTGAGCCATCCTCTGCTTAGAGACGGCACTCCCCTTCTGCCAGCCTTCGTAACAGACAAAGACTGGTCTGAGGTCCTGAAGATTTATGTCCGGTCTACGTATCATCTCAATGCTCAACAGAGCAAAGCCTGGGCTGGGTCTGCCTCCCCCAGGGGCAGCACTTGCAGGTTCACCACTTGGTCTTTGAAGGGTGTTGTGGGAACCTTGGGCACGTAGCTAGGCCGGGGGCCTCAGGATTACCTGGGAGTCAGCCAGCCCAAACTCTAGGCACGAATCATCGACAAAAAATGCATGCAGGTCCCCTACACTCTGGATGGAGGCCAGTGCAAGCAGAAGCAGAGTGTTCGAATGAAAGAAACTTTAGCTGAACTGAATGCAAAGGCTCGAATGGGCCCTGCTGTAGTGTTTAAGCACTAGAGTCAGTTCCCAAGAGGGTATAGAGGAACCTGACCTCTAAGGAACCTGACGATGAGGTCATGCTTACCCAAAGACATCCCATCCACGGGGTCATGGTACACAGCAATAGCAGCAACCTGGACTCTGAGGGTGGAGGGAGACAGCCTTCGCTCCAGCCCTTGCTGCAGAAAGGAAAGCACGACCACAATCGGGCATCTTTGGGGGTCCTTTCAGCGAGAAGTACACCACTTGTCGAACAGGTTCCACTTGAAGGTGTAAGCATGTCTCGTAGACAGTGCTCTTGCTGAAGTGATGGTGTTCACTACCTCCTGGGGTAGGTCACCTAGAACCTCCGCGTCCCATCCAGGGTCCAGACATGGAGTTTCCAAAGGTCTGGACGTGGGTGCCAAATGGTGCCCCAACTCTGAGATCCTTCCTCAGAGGAATCAGCCAAGGAGGGGCTGTCGCGAGGAGCACTAGTCCGGGGAACTAGGTCCGAGTGGGCCAATATGGCGCCACTAGCAAGACTTGCTCCTCATTCTCCCAGACTTTGCACAGTGTCTGTGTGAGAAGGCTCACTGGGGGAAACACATACTTGCGTAGGCCCCACGGCCAGCTGTGTGCCATTGCGTCCATGCCGGGAGTTCCCTCCGTCAGGGAGTAGAACAACTGGCAGTGAGTGGTCTCTGGAGAAGCAAACAGGTCTACCTGAGCGGCTCTGAACCGTCTCCAAATCAGCTGGACTGTCAGGGGATGGAGTCGCCATTCTTCCGGGAGCATTGCTCGAGACAGCTAGTCGGCTGTACAGTTGAGCAGCCCTGGAATGTAACGGCGCGAAGTGACCCGTCCAAACCCCCGAGACTGCATGCCCATTGTACATGACCCCCCAGCCGGTGGTGGAGGCATTCGTGTAAACCACAACATACCTAAAGATCTGTTCTAGGGGAAACCCTGCCCGGAGAAACGCAAGATCTGACCATGGGGTAAGGGTTTGGCAACAGGCCAGTGTAACTTGGACCCAGTTGAGTTTTCCCGCAGTTAGAGCAATCGTGACTATCACCCATTGCCAGGTAACGACCGCACCCAAAAATGCACAGGTGAAACGGCAACCTTATAAGGATGCTCCGTCGTCTTTATAAAGATGCACCCGTGAAGCTCTTTTAGAGAAACTTGCTCTTTAGGAAATGCTCTTTTAGTGCTGAGGCGCACAGGGGGATTGACCGCTTGCAACACGACAGGGGGTAGTGCAGCCTGAAGTGTGCAATCGACACAGGAACGACCGCCGCTGAAGCGCCGTCTCGCCAACACACTAAGCTTCAGAGAGCGTGCTGAACTAGTAGTTTACAGCAGACATGGTTGAGCAGAACGATACTAACGCTCGGCTCAGAAGCGAAAAGCTGGTGTGCATTGCTCCTGCTGCCATTTTATACTCACGCTGTGATCAGCGGCAGCTGGATGCAATAATTGCATGCCAATGTGCATTGGCTCATTTAGTTTACACTCGAAGTAGATTGGTCTATCGAAGTGATATCCCATTTAGCGTCGGTCACCGACGTGCCGTAGAGAGTGACCGACTGAAAGGGAACATTAATTCAGTAAGTGCTGAAATAAGGAATATTATTTTTCATTGTAATTTATTTCTGCCATAATTAAATTGGGAATGTACCAGAAAAGTCCTGGAAAGTAATCCAAAAAAAAAAAAGTAGGAACTCTGCGGTAAGGTCATTTGATAACATTTGTGGCATAATGTTGATGAGCACAAAAATAATTTCAACTCATCCCTCATTAAAAAAAGAAAAAATATACATAAAAATACAAGGCATTTACAATTAAAGTGAAAGGGACTCATTTCTGGAGGATTTTAAATTCATGTAGGATTTTTTTAAGTTGTGAAATTTAGTGAATTTGTTTCATACCAAATTTATGTTAGCTGGTATATTGTTTTATTAGAGCCCATTCACTTCCACTGTGAATGCCTCACTGCCTGACCTCAGACATTTTAAGTTTGGAAAAGTGAATATATATATATATATTATTTTTATTGTGGTAATCAGCATTTTTATACAAATGTTGCTGATTTAGCTTAGCTTGTACTAAACCTACAATAATCCTTAATTACCATTAAGAGAATAGTTCTCAAAAGCACCACTGAACATTTGGGTACAGTCCCAGATATTTGAATTGAGAAACCACTATATTATTGGATAATTAGCATAATTACAGTTTCCTATGTAGATCAGTGCTCTAGTGTCATTGACTTCTGATTGCACTGAATTTGTTTATGTGCTTGATCCCGTGACTACGTGATGCATTACTGTATGTAGCTTTGCCAATTTTGCTTGTAACATCTGCTTCCAATCAGCTCTTTTTCCGGTCTCCTCAGGTTCCCCCGCACTAATTTAAAGTCAAAGTGCAGAACTCATGAGCGGGAGGTGAATGATTATGTCTCATTGGCTCGACTAAGACAAACAACTCCAGCACGCTAGGCGGCATGAGACTTAAAAAGAAGCTTTGCAGGCAGGAATGTCAAATAGCTACTGAGACTTAAAGGGCCTCAGGGCTGGAGGAAATAATGGACAGCACGCTCTGGAGAAAAGCAAGACGCAGAGGGAAATGATGTCTGTGACCCCTGAACACAGAGTCTGAGATGGGCTCATTATCACATAGAGAGTGGGAGCGAACAAAATGCAACCGCTCCCCTGATCACATCAAAAAATTCCACCGAGGGATGAAGTCCAGACTAATGAAGAGTAATGAGCAAGGCCAAGCACCTCACCTGGACCATCGCTCCATCCCGTGAGTATTGGGGTGGCAGGATAAAGCCAACTCCAAAAGTGGAGAAAATTAAACCTGCTCAAACGGGTGTAATTCATTCTACTAATGAGTCTACTAATAAAATACCACAAATTTAGTTTCCCACATAAAGAAAAGCATGCACATGCACCAGTGTGTGTGTGTGTGTGTGTGTCTGTGTGTGTGTGTGTCGCGCCAGTGTATCTGCATTTCATCCCTTTTTTTTATTTCCACCACGTGCCAATTAGCTGGTTCCTAATTGCCTTTCCTCTGAATACTCTGTAAGCAAAAGGAAGTTGCTCTCGCCCTTACGTGGCCTTCCAGAGCCTGATATAGATATCATTTTATTCCGGTGATGTGCCTGTGTCAAATATTCTACCTCAGGGGTATTCTTTCCCACAGAAGAAGAAATTGAAATTCAATAGATTTCCCACCTCCAAAAGGTTGAACAGAGCATGTAAGAGAGAGGGAGAGGGAGAGAGAGAGAGATGCCCAGCGGGAGAACTGTCATGCAGAGAAAGATGGTGCCCGACATTTAGTTATTCATTCCTATCTATTTTCACCCACAAAATTAGAGCTATTTGCCAGCCGCCGTCCGTCTCGTGTTACTGCAAGGGACATTTTCCCCCACCTTTAGCTTCTGCCCCTTAAATTCAGCCTATATTATCTGCATGCCATAATATAAAAGGGACTTTATGAAAAATACCATCTCATGCAATCTAGTTTATGTTTATTACGCTGAGCAAATAGTAATTTGGGTTCAGCAGAAGTCATAGCTCTGTTGTTTTTATGCTTTGATTGTGTCACCATAAACACGGACGGATATTGCAAAAAGGAAAAGTGTAGGTAATGTGGATTTTGATGTACACGGTTGTGCATTCAGCTTGATGGATTTTATGTTAAACATTTTTCATACTATGAAGATGTTTCAGAAGCCAATATGTGCCAATGCTAACAGCTCGTTTACATCTGAGTTCCATAATGTTGCACACTGGACAGTCTAATTTGTCATTTCAGGCGAGTTGGAGGTAAAATAATAGAGTGTATTTCCCTTGGGACAAACTTCACTAATTCAAAACAGAAATGAGCAGAGTTAAATCTCTTTCTCATGAAACCATAATGAAACACATTGCATTGCAGCCCTATATATTAAGAGTATTTATAAAGCCGTTTTGTTTTGAAGGACCAATCATTGTCAGGTTTTGGCGGCTCTTTAGCACTTTGCTTTTTATTGAGGTATTACAACAAAACTGCATAAACTAGCTTCTCACATAATGGTGTCAGTCTCTGTTCTAGAGGCACCTATTGTGCAGTAAGAGATACAAAGTTGTTGGTTAAAAACAGCCAGAAACATTAATCAAAACCACATTAATAAGTGAACTGAAGGATTTAAGTGTAATTCGATAGACTGAAACCCTTAGGAAATAAACAGCTTTTCTGTTGCCGATACACATAATCAATAGGCAGCCAACAACGCAATAACTTTCCATGTTTCGTTTGCACAGGGATTTTCACAATTAGGATGACATGGATAACATGCATTTTTTTTTATTGCACATTCCCATTTACTCACTAGGGACCCTTAGAAAGCTTACCTCTTGATTGCGGCAGACTGGATCAGAAGGTTGCTGGTGACCTCAGGCTAAGCCTGAAGCCAGACACTCACCTAAATAGCAACATTCTCCTTGTAAAAAAAAAATTATCAGCTAATTGAATGTAAATACGGCACTTCAAAGCACTTTTTGGGACAATGTTCAAGTCCTAAGAACATGGTTTCTGTGTGTTGTGTGGTGCTGGTACTAAATTCAAGTTGTTTGGTCATCCTAATGTGCAGAATTATTGTATGTTTTGCTTTAATAGCATAAGTTTGTCTTTAAAAAATACATTTTGGAAATTTACTATAGGTTGGTTCCAGGGTGTTACCTTTTTCTTCACCATCCTATAAATCTAGAGCAAGGGCCCATGTCTTGCAAAGTCAGCACATAACGCAGAAAACTTAAATGGCTGATCTGACCTTCACAAAAACACAACTTGAATTGTTTCCAACAGAGATAAAAGAGAAAGGTCTGCATTTTTGATGTTATCAATACTAGACCCTGTGTTTTTCCTTTGATGGGCGGCTGTGTTAAAGTCCCACAAGACATTTCCGATTGTACTCAAGTCTGCTCTTTGACAGCCAAGGACATATGATCTCTTTTGAAGCCATCTAATGTATCATTTTTTCTGTGTCGTTTCCCTGCTGAGTGGTGGATGTTTATCACAGTTATAAATCTTTTGAGAAGCGAAGTGGACTTTGGCTGAATTTGAACATCTTTTCCCTCCTCCATTTTCAGGATTGACATTTCTGGCTGATTGAATGCATTGTTCCTCTATGTAATTTATAGACCTGGTGCTAAACTGTCCCCACTATAGGGGTAATAAGTCTGAAACACCAAAAGTTTTTCTGTTAATTTCAAGCACAAAACTTTTGGTGCCACAAAATTCAGGAAAGAATAAAATATATGCTATAATGTATCCAGCAAACCAGCTAAAACTATTCATCTTTAGGTTTTAATATGCATATTTGACTGATCTGAATGCCTCACAAAAACAAAAACATTTATTTACTTACCACACTTATTTGTATCCGGTGATACATTTAAATCAGTCAAATATGCACATTAAAACCTTGTGGTTAATGATGAATATTTTAATTATTGATTTGCTAACTACAGTATACTAAATTAGCCTATTATAGAATCTAAAGTTACCCAGAGAAATATTTTCAGAGATTATGATCTCTGGTCACGGGATGCGCACTGTCACTCCGCTCTCCCCCTGTGTGGGGACCATTGCTATGCTGTCTAAAATGCAGTTGGGAGATTTATTTTCGATTGAAGCTGAACCTGGGTGTTCTTTTCCAGCGGGCTCGGGAGGGCTCTCACGCTGTCCCTTTCGTTATCACTGCACATGCAGGTGGCAGCAGCATTCATTTGAACGGCAACTGTCTGGTTTATCCTCAGCTTTCATCTCTCGTGGTAGACCTGTGCTCAAAGAACTGCAGCAGCAGCACCGATTCAGCCCACTCACCTCATCTCGGAGTCACAGATGCTGTGCTGTTGGGAAAATCAAATCTCTGTCTTAAATTGTTGATGGCATGTGCATTTAAGCTCATGTTGTTGATTGGCGCTTTTTTAATCGGCTTGCCTCAGTGTTCTCTAGTTCCTGCTTGGGCCGAAATATCACCAAAATTTAGATCTGTGTTTTCATGAATGAAGGAAAGCACAGACTAGGCCCATAAAGCTTTAGAGTTGTGCCAGCAGTGTAGTCAGTAGATGGGAATTTAAGATATCTGCCATGAAGCATTGAATCGAGCAGTGTCCGGATAACAAGCATAAGAGGAAATCCTTGTTCCCAGTCAAGAGGGATTAAGTAGGGCTCCATTCTTTCTGCTCTCAGCAGTCATTTTCTCTGTTCGCCATGGAGAACATGGGGATGTGAATAGACCTCAGCCATGTACACTGAGCCATTACACCTGCTAGAAAGGTTACGGAATGACCGGCTGTGCAGAGCAGTCATGGAATCGCTCAGCCTTCCAGATTTTGTAAGTTTGTGTGAGGGCTTGCATCTATTAACATTTCTTTTTTATTGATGTTAACACTTTAGTTACTACACTAGCACACTCCCTATTAAATATGACCTTCTTCTATCTGGGCAAATGAATGTTAAGAAATCGTTCAGCCCTTTGTAAAATGATTTTTAAATTTGTAGAGTCTTTCAAGGCCTATTTCCACTACAAAGGGTCGTCTAATGAACAAAGTTTGTTTCGTCTTGGGTCTTGAGTGTTACTGAATTTTGACATAGTTTAATGTATTGTTTATTATTTATTATTTTTTTTGTATAGTTTATTATTTAAGTAAATTTCTTGGACGTTTTAGATGCCTACTCTTGCTTAAACTATCTGTATATTTATTCATCTGCATAGCCCTTAATTCCATACTGCTTGTGACAGTCTAAAACATGAAATTTGGTTACTGTTTTTGTGAAAATGACTTTATGTGACGATCGCGTTCCAGTAAGACACAGGGAGAGAGAGAGATCCAATTGCAGGTATGATTTATTATTGGGGTAATCCAAACGTAATGAAAACAAGCCAGGGTCAAAACCAGAAAGCAGTCCAAAAACAAACAAACAAAGGAAGGAACAGAAAAGGAAATGGAACGGGAACTCGGAAAACGAGGGGTCTCGGAGAACGAGAAGACTAGCGAAGAATCTCGGAGGACGAGAAGACTGGGATACGAAAGAAAGGACTCCATACAGTGCAAAAAAAAAAAAAAACTCCATAATGCTGATTTATATTGAATTTAGTGCAAATATTCTTCTAGTACCTATAGCTCCCACCCTTAAAAAAAAAGAAAAAAAAAACCTTGCTTAATTGAAAAATAAGGTGGATGAAGTGCTTTGACACCATGTTGGAGTTAACATAATTACAAGATACCAGCTTGTAAAAAATCCTTGTAAAACTCAGAATTACTTGTAAAGTTGTACCATCTGAACCACTCAAGAGTGTGGTGAATAATAAAGTATATGGAAAGCACACTGACACCATGTCATAATTAATGTAATTACGAGATTCTGACTTGTAAAAAGTGTTCATGTCTTTGTAAAACTCGTATCATGAACACCTGAGCAATGAAACACCACGCGGAAACACTCATACAGCGACTTCAGCAGTGAATATATAGTTAAAGGGATAGTTCACCCAAAACTGATTTTTTTCTCACCCTCATGTCATTCCAAACCTGTAATACCTTCATTCATCTTCAGAACACAAATTAAGATATTTTTGATGAAACCCGAGAGCTTCTTGCATTCACTGTGTTGTTCAATATTTAATACACAACCTCATAAATTACCTTCAACCTCGTTATTTTAGATTTCTTTGGATGCAAAAATTATTCTCATAGCTTCATAAAATGATGGTTGAACCGATGTCACATGGACTATTTTAACGATGTTGTTACTAACTTTTTGGACCTTGAACATATTAATTGTGTTGCTGTCTATACAGAGTCAGAAAGCTCTTGGATTTCATCCAAAATATCTTAATTTGTGTTCCAAAGATGAATGAAGGTCTTACGGGTTTGGATTGAAAGGTGAGTAATTAATTACAGAATTTTCATCTTTGGGGGAACTATCTCTTTAAGCATTCATTTTGTAATATTTCTGTTTATCAATTAATTAAATTTAATGTTATTACCTGTTGTCTTAAGGCAAGAATAAACTGAAAATAAAAGAAAACTATACAAAATTAATGTAGCAAGCACAGAGTTGAATAGCTAGAGTAGTACATGCGTAGTATAGGTCATTAATAAGGCATTTGTTCAATGACTGCTACTTGAGTTGATGTACTGTGGTTTTGTCCATTGATTACTTCAAATTCCACAAATTAAATTTGCTGTTAACACTGTTGCCATAGAAACACATTCCTGGTCCGAGGATTTGAACAACTGCAAGTAGAACATCCGGGTGCCATGCAATGTAGTAATTACAGTAATTAAAAATTGCAGTGGACACAGTAAGATGGATTAAGCTGACAGGGTCCCTATGCAGATGTCAAGGTAGTACCAGTTTTATTAAGTGATCTTTCAACATACCCGTATTTCCTGTGCAGTGACAATGAAACTGAATATGTACTGTACGCTCCCTACAAGGAATCTCCCTTAGGATGGCAGAATATCCTGTGAAGTTCAAGTTGCTGGGAATGAACCTATACCGTGCATAGGTTATTGCATCTTTTATAATCTTTATCAGACAGATTTCAATGTGTGTGTGTGTTTATGCACAAAAAGCTGTCTGTGTTTTTACTTATAACTTTTTCCCCTAAAATCCTTCAAACGTCTTCTTCAGGCAAACAATTCATCTGTTTCTCCTCAGATGAACACTCATTTGTCACATTTTACAATTAGCTACAGGCATGGCATTTAGCTCATAGCGTTGTGATTAAAATAACTCATTGTGTTTTTCCTCCACGGCATCTGCACACATGACTGCAAAATATTAGCATGCCCATTATTTGTCACTTCATCAGTTTAAAATGATGCTGAATACATTTGATGGAAACTATATTTGTGCTGTGATTTGTGTGTGGCTGTCATCCAGTATTCATCCCAGCCATTTATTTATGTCACTTGCTTTATGGTGCATTAATTTTGTGTGCAAGACAGTTCACTTGGGGATCTTGGGTAGGCTGGTTGATGGGTTGGACTAATTAATAATTTTTTGAAGGGACGCACAGTAAACAGTCAAACTCAGTGTTACAGAGTAGAATAAAAACAAAAGCTCATACCCAAAGGGCTATAAAGTCAAATCCTGTAACATGACAGTTACAGCCTTAACTGAATGTCAGACCTTGGCATTTGACCCCCGATTTTCTCCGGGGGTAATGCAGTAGCAGACCCTTTGGTTTGACCTTAGAGCTATCAACACTCCCTGTGATCATGTATTTGTGGCTTTGAGAGGCTGACTAAACCTGCTGTTGCAAATAGTAGCGAGTTGTCACACGTCCAGTGTTAGAAATTACTAATGAGTAAATGATTTAAGTCCAGCTGAGGCCTTTTTATTAGTTTCTATATTTGTAGAGAGTATCAGTCAAATATTTACAATCATAGTTTGTATAATAACAAATACTGTGTTTATTGCTGAAATGACAGAAAAAAATTAATTGCATTTCTTATTTCAACAGTATGGTGCTGATATTACACTTCTCACCTTGTGAGCCTCATAAAACCTGCTTTCATTTTCTCTCTCTTTCAAAGCCATTGGCAGAATTTAATCTATGTGGAAGATTGAGATGGCTCATTCTTCTCTGTCACAGCCAATATGCTGCATCAAATGATTTGACTGATGTGCTGCACCGTAATAATTAAGACAAAGAGCAGACATAGTGAATTCTTTGGCAAGATATGTGCCGTTGTGTATGTGTGTGTGTTTAGGTAGATTTTACATGTTATATAAATTCACAATTTGCTACATGTTTATATTAAGTTATAAAATATATAAGTTTAAGGTTCTAAGTAGAGAAACAGACTCTTCTCATGAGACCAGTGGATATATTTTACATTGCCCTCAAGTTACCTACTTTACTGTGCTTGGCAATCGCTGTCCATGGTGCTGAAACAAATAGGCTGTGGGAGTGATGCAAATCATGGCAATCATGGTTCTGTTACAGCCATTATATATATATATATATATATATATATATATATATATATATATATATATACACACACACACACACACACACACACACACACACACACACACAATTTAATCAAAATTGATTTATTGCATTTTGGAACCAAACTCTTCATATATATATATATATATATATATATATATATATATATATATATATATATATATATATATATATATATATATAACCCGAATTCCGGAAAAGTTGGGACGTTTTTTAAATTTTAATAAAATGAAAACTAAAGGAATTTCAAATCACATGAGCCAATATTTTATTCACAATAGAACATAGATAACGTAGCAAATGTTTAAACTGAGAAATTTTACACTTTTGTCCACTTAATTAGCTCATTTAAAATTTAATGCCTGCTAGAGGTCTCAAAAAAGTTGGTACGGGGGCAACAAATGGCTAAAAAAGCAAGCAGTTTTGAAAAGATTCAGCTGGGAGAACATCTAGTGATTAATTAAGTTAATTGATATCAGGTGTGTAACATGATTAGCTATAAAAGCTTTGTCTTAGAGAAGCAGAGTCTCTCAGAAGTAAAGATGGGCAGAGGCTCTCCAATCTGTGAAAGACTGCGTAAAAAAATTGTGGAAAACTTAAAAAACAATGTTCCTCAACGTCAAATTGCAAAGGCTTTGCAAATCTCATCATCTACAGTGCATAACATCATCAAAAGATTCAGAGAAACTGGAGAAATCTCTGTGCGTAAGGGACAAGGCCGGAGACCTTTATTGGATGCCCGTGGTCTTCGGGCTCTCAGACGACACTGCATCACTCATCGGCATGATTGTGTCAATGACATTACTAAATGGGCCCAGGAATACTTTCAGAAACCACTGTCGGTAAACACAATCCGCCGTGCCATCAGCAGATGCCAACTAAAGCTCTATCATGCAAAAAGGAAGCCATATGTGAACATGGTCCAGAAGCGCCGTCGTGTCCTGTGGGCCAAGGCTCATTTAAAATGGACTATTTCAAAGTGGAATAGTGTTTTATGGTCAGACGAGTCCAAATTTGACATTCTTGTTGGAAATCACGGACGTCGTGTCCTCCGGGCTAAAGAGGAGAGAGACCTTCCAGCATGTTATCAGCGTTCAGTTCAAAAGCCAGCATCTCTGATGGTATGGGGGTGCATAAGTGCATACAGTATGGGCAGCTTGCATGTTTTGGAAGGCTCTGTGAATGCTGAAAGGTATATAAAGGTTTTAGAGCAACATATGCTTCCCTCCAAACAACGTCTATTTCAGGGAAGGCCTTGTTTATTTCAGCAGGACAATGCAAAACCACATACTGCAGCTATAACAACAGCATGGCTTCGTCGTAGAAGAGTCCGGGTGCTAACCTGGCCTGCCTGCAGTCCAGATCTTTCACTTATAGAGAACATTTGGCGCATCATTAAACGAAAAATACGTCAAAGACGACCACGAACTCTTCAGCAGCTGGAAATCTATATAAGGCAAGAATGGGACCAAATTCCAACAGCAAAACTCCAGCAACTCATAGCCTCAATGCCCAGACGTCTTCAAACTGTTTTGAAAAGAAAAGGAGATGCTACACCATGGTAAACATGCCCCGTCCCAACTATTTTGAGACCTGTAGCAGAAATCAAAATTGAAATGAGCTCATTTTGTGCATAAAATTGTAAACTTTCTCAGTTTAAACATTTGCTATGTTATCTATGTTCTATTGTGAATAAAATATTGGCTCATGTGATTTGAAAGTCTTTTAGTTTTCATTTTATTAAAATTTAAAAAACGTCCCAACTTTTCCGGAATTCGGGTTGTATATATATATATATATATATATATATATATATATATATATGAAGAGTTTGGTTCCAAAATGCAATAAATCCATTTTGATTAAATTGAGTAAAGATGTGTTTTCTTTACCAAGAAAGTGGCAAGAAGAAAAAGGCAATTTTCTGTTTTAAACTTTCATATAGCACATTTAGGTTATGATAATATAAAAAATTTAAATCCATGTTTTGATTTTCAAAGATTTATTATAAAAGTTTTTTTTTAAATGCAATAAATTCATGATACTTTGTTTTTCTCAAAATGTCAAATATTTCCCTTACATTCAACTTCCAAAAGTGCATCTTTGCCATGTTACATTAATTTAGTTGACTAGTGAAATGTGCTGTATTAACAAAAACATAAATGGCATTAATAAAAACACTAATACTGACAAGCTACGCAATATCGCGGTCCCGCGGTCATAATCGAATGCGATTCATCAGTGAGCTAAGGCTCTGTGTATTAAATGTCACTTCATCTAAAAGCACGTGATGTAGATTTACTTGTACTATTAATCATAGAATCGGCTTTACTGACGAGATGCAGATGACACTCCCATACGATTTATCCAGACTTTGTTTGTTGATCACAAAGTGCAAATTAGACGATTAAAAAGAAGCAGAGTGCATGTAATGGGGCTCTGTGATTGGTTATTACTGTTTACAGTGCGTGGAATGGTGCGCTGTGATTGGTTAAGCGGAGATATCGCATGCATATCCATATACTATGCATATAATATTTTTAGAGCAGGCTGTGATTGGGAATTCAATCTGTACCAACACAAAGTTCATTCTTTGTATATTTTATTTACAAAAGCAAGGGACAACATCTTAGTAAGATTGTGTATCATTGCTTTTAAATATTCAGGACCAGATCCAACCAAGTATTGACAAAATTCATGAAGATCTGCAATTCACTTAGAAACATCAGGTCATCCCTTGTGTATGCTGTCTCCATATGCTGTGCTGCAGTTGCCTTTGGCGTAAGCAGACCCACCCCACCCCATCTGTCTCCCTTTCGTTCCCATCAAGAACAGCAGCATTCAATAATAAATAAACAGCTTCAAAGAAATGTGTGCTTCTTCATTAGAGACTCCAAAAGTAAAACATAAAGCAAGAAAAGATCATGATCATGAGTCAGTCTTGATTGACTAATCCAGCGGAATCCAAAGGAATTCTCAGAGAACAGCAGCAGAATTAATGATGCACAGTGAACAAACATTTCTTAATTCACAGTAGCCTCCAAATAATTGATATAATGCTGATATGCTGAGTTTGAATACTAAAAACGTTGTACCGTTTAAAATGGACAGATCAAAAAACACCTCAGACTCCACAGGGTTAAAGATAAAAAGCAAAAAGGAGTAAAAAAAAATAATAATGAGCATTTAAAGAAAAAGTACAGTGTCAGAAGCAAACACAGAACACTAAAAATAATTTTAACTAAATAATATAAATAAACAAAAGAAACTTTTAAACAACTTAAAATAAAGAATAAAAGACGATGCTGTGCTTATTTGATAAATATTATATAAATATAACGTGCTGCATGTTACATGTGATATACTAGTTTTTCACAGCTAGGGTGAGTCATGTACAGAATTTATAAATATATTTCTGTAAAAGTACTGTACAAATTTTGCCTTGTTATATATAACTTATTATTAATATCGTTACATTCAATGCAATCAATTGATTTTATTTTTACAGACATCCAGAATATACAGTAAAATTGCATTATTTATATATATATATATATATATATATATATATATATATATATACCTTTATAACACGTTTACAGTGTTTATGAGTAATTTTCAAAATAACAAACAAGTAGCCAAATTAGAGCTATAAACATTGATAATGACTTTAACGTATGACCACATTTGCGTTTAAAGATAAGGCAAAGCTATTCAACGGCTCAAAAAGCTAAAAGAATCGCTCACCTCTTTACTCTGTGAGCTCGTGTTGGTGTTAAAACTGCTGCTTCACTGTGCTGTCCCACACATCGGAAAGCATCGCCCGACTGCGATGATGTTTTCATATTAATGCGCAGCACACGTGGCTCATAACTGCAATATCTAAAGCTGAGGGCAATGAGAAGTCGCCCAAGCAGGAAAGAGAAAGATTCCGTAAACCTTCAGTAGGTGGGACGCGCGCGAGGGTTTTAATGAAAAGCTCGAGACGGTTTCAAATTGTAGCTCGTGCGCATTGCCACGGATAAAAGCGCTCGTCGTTGTTCTGCAACTATCGTACTAGGAAACGTTCCCTTCGTGTGTCTTCAACAAAGGAGAGGGGATTACCGAGCAACATACATGTCTCAACATGCAAATAAACCTCTACTGTAAGTCTTTTCGTAGTATTGCTTACGCGCGTTGCGTCTCGCGTGACTGATACAAAACGAGCTCATCTGCTTATGTTTTGTCTTAGCTCTACTGGCTGTTGCAGAATTGTCTTAATTACTGATAATATATGATTATTCTATAGAGTGTTCAGTTAATGTTTGCTTGATTACGTATGTCAGTTAAGAAACAGTTAGTGTTGCTCTCGAGCCTGATATCAATACGCGTAATAAGTCTGTGTTGCTCCGCTTCATTTGGGAGTGTTTGTTTAGATATCAATACGCGTAATAAGTCTGTGTTGCTCCGCTTCATTAGGGAGTGTTTGTTTATATGACGCGGGGACTCTGTCTTCCTTGCAGGTGAAAGTTTGTTGTCTTCAACAAGGGGAGATACGGAGCTCGAGTCCACACACAGCAGACACGCGTATATCTAGCGCTGGATTGTGTCTCATTCGCGTCTTCAAAATGAAGAGAAGGCAAAAGCGCGTTCTGCAGATGGCATTTATATTCATGGTTGCTTTAATTTTTCTGCCAAACGTCGGCCTTTGGTCAATGTACAGAGAGAAGAGCCTTATGAAGTCGCATGAGCCAGGAGAGCAGGTGAGTAAAAACCTTTGACAGCTATGTGACTAGCATTTACAGGTTGTTACTGTCAATCAGATATGGTGCATGCAGCCTAGTCTAAGTAAATAACACGCTTGGATAAGCTTTAGCACGCCTGGACTAGTACTTTACAAAATTACATGCAGATTTTCTGTACTCATTCTTTCAGAAGGTTTATTTATCTTTTTTTAAGTCTATGTCAGACAAGCTATACTTGATATATCATTTGAAGTGCTGCAAGTCATAGTAGTACTTCTCTCTGTACTATATGGGTAGCAGGCGGTGTTGATCTTTGAATAAAAGTTATAAACTGTTGTAAAGAAGAATTTCTGTATCAGCATCAATGTCTTAAAACGGACATCAGTTTTTATTCTGCCTCACATTTGTAATTGATTCTACTCATTATTTAAAGGGATAGAAAAATTGTTAATGTGTTTGGCCATTGCTTTATTATTGGAAATGTTTAACTTGCACAGTTCCACTGTAATCAAAGTTTTGCTTTTTACACATCTGAGAGGTAATGTGCCCAGGAAAACTGACATCACATCTTCTTCAATCAACCCAACAGCACTTCGATTAAACTTTTACAATACAAAAATGCATCTTAAGCGCCTTGTTCAGTAGCTAATGAATAGTTAACAATATTGTGTGTTTGCCTCCCACAAGATTATGCATTTAGGAGCACTTATGAAGTCAGCTGTTTTGCCTTTAGGGAAACATAAATCAACAGTCAAAAATTAAAGAACATTTTCTTGCAAGGCATTCAGAAATGAAAAGGATGAATCTCTCTCTCCTGCTAATATTCAATATTTATTGTTGATCTTCCGCTAATGCACTCAGAGAGAAGGAGAGAACAATTCAACCTCCTTAATGTCTGATCTTCAAGAGATTTTGGATTATAGCATCATTTTCATAGGATGAATTCCTTAATCACGTTTAGCTCTCAGAGAACAACATGGATAAGCTCATTTACTTTGCAACTGGCTGCTGCTTGCGATGAGAGTGCAATCAGTGATTCTCTCAGCCAGATGTCATTGTGGCATATTTAGTCCCCTGAAAACATCTTGCATGTGGAAAATCACTTTGGGTGGGTTGGCTACACTCACTTATGTACATCACTAGATGACACTTTCTTCTTCTCAACATTACAGAGCTAGCGTTCCCGTCTACTAAATTCCCTCTCTCCACGTCCTTATGTCTGCACCCCTCACCAGCTGCCGAGGGGTGCTGTTGGTTCATTTGATTCCGCCCTTGGGTACCTGCTTGTTTTTGGTTTCTGCAACTGTGATGTAGTTCTAGTGCTCAAGGGGAAAACGCTGAGTCTGTTTATTCTGTCTCGTAATTGCTCCTCTCTCATTTGTTTTGCCAGAGTTGCATGACTTTAGCCTTGGGCGAGCACAACTGCACAAATCCAGTCTCTTCATTAAAGTCAAATCAGTGAGCAGACACCACGTTGTGGACAGGGCCAAAAGTACCAAGGCACCTCATGCAGGGTGCTGTCCTTTCTCTGTCTGCTGACCTCCCTATTTATGATTTCCTCAAAGAGGCACTGTCCAGGCAAAACAACCTCGGGAATTATGTAGATGCTTTAATGCAGTTAAAGCCAATGTGACAGGTAGGCCTTCACCCGGAAACATTCCGCAATGCATGAGAGAGCGGACTCAATATGTAGACTCTGTCGTCTGAATATTTAATGTCTTACCTGTATAACAAAGTAAATCAGGCCGGCTATTGATTCTCCAGCAGTTTTTAAGAGAATATGATTAGTGGATTGAGGAAAGAGGATGGGGAGGGCAGAGCAGAGATGAGAGCAGTCTGGAATCAGACTCAATCCCCTCATGTCACACACTTTCCGGACTCAAAAGGAGCTTGAGTTTACCAGCTCAATAGAAAGATCCCAGTGCCTGTTATTGTACACCTGTCAGAGCGGGAGAGATAATTGACAGCAGAGATATTGTGTCAATAAGCCCACAAGAATCCCGTTAAATAAGCCCGCCTAGTGTGTCCTCTTTTATTATCCGATAGCAATTACCCATGATTGAATCAGCCCTCGGATCCCAAAAATCCCCCCTCAGTGATGTTAAGCGAGGTTTAACAAAATAGCGATGGGAAGCGTAGACTCCACTCACTGGGTCCCTTTCCTTTGGGTAAGACGTGTGTTGAGTTCTGTCTCTCCTTCCCCGTCAAAATCTCGGCTTTCTGTCCTTTGGGAGACAATCATGTTGAATTAGCTGTGGCGGCCCACTCCTGGCGTGGGTAAACAGCATCTGTGTACTTTGGTGGGTGGTGCTCACACCACCAGTGCTATGAGATGGACGTGTGCTGATAAGCGTGTGTCAGGACTGATAACCTTCCCTCAGCTCCTAACAAGAGCCCACTGTTGAGCATGACATTGCCCAGGAGCATTGTGAAGAGGCTGTCTATGCAATCCTATCTCGCCGTGCCACTGCTCTTCAGTGTGTTGACAACAACAGGGCGTGCAACTCTGTCACCGATAGCAAGGTGGATAACGAGAGCTTCATAGTTGTTAACTACCTGGGGTGGAAGCACGGCGGAGGTGAAGGGCAAGGTGACCTCATACTCTTTAAGCTTCCCTCGATCAAGTTTTTAAGCTGACCATGTTTATGTCATTCCAGACGAGGGAATATTATTGTCGCTTTCCATTTGCCAGCAAAGTGACAAGGGGAAGAGAGATGTTGTAATTGCAATTACCCTCAGTGTCATACTAGAGAGATACATTTTGGTAATGCACATGTCAAACTGATGGTGAGACCATGGGTGAAGAGTGCATGATTTGAACTGAATTGTGGTCTGGGAATGCTGAAAGATCACACAAATAGTATTGTAGATAGGATAGAATCACCAGAGGATGAACACTGTATAGATCTTGTCAGGAAGCATTATAATCATTCCTTGATGAGCAGCACTGTTCGGTGTGACACAAGGGCAAGGTTCAATTTGAAAATGTAATGGGTTTGATGAAATACAAGTAAATGGCCACCATTTTGGCCAGAGGAGGAATGGGTGTTTTTCTCCTCATAATTTCCATTCCGGCTCTATATAAATTAAATGCTGCTGTCATGAGGGAGGGGATCTTAATCAGCCAAGTGATCAGTACCAGGAGAGATGATGTAATTGAATATTCCACCTGGCATTGATAGTGTCCAGGTTTTCAAACCTCATAGACCATATATACTTTCTCCGCCATCCCATGGCATTCTGTTATCGAAAGTCATCAGTGTCATATTGTTTCCCTATAATTGCGTTCTTCCCAGAAAAAGGGTAAAGATAATTGGATTTCTTTGTGTACGAAGAAAAATATCTTTGATGCCTGGCTATTTATACTTTGGTTTATGTAGACTACATTTTCTGAAGATTTAGACTTGGCCTAGACTCAAACTTGAATGACCAGGGCTACTTTTCCCAAAAGCATCGTAAGCCAAAGTAGACCGTAGATCCATTGCCACCAGTGGCCATAATGCTCCATAAAAAATATGATTTTAGACTTGGAGTTGAGGTGGACTTATGTCCAAATTCGGTCATGTCCAGAATCAAATTCTACAACACTGATGCACAAACACTCTTTCCTTCATACACACACTTTGCCTTCATGTTAAACATTTTGCTCCCTTTCATTACCACCTGCGGATGCACTTGATGGCCTGTGCCCCTAATATGAACAGCACCATGACCCTCTTGAGAAAGAGACAATTTAAACTTGATTACTATGATGTGCCACATGAGGTGAGGATGGAGCAATGTTTTGGACTGTTCACTTTGGCTCCCAAGAGTAATGCGCATTTCATATTGAGCGGTAGCAATATAGCAGAGCAGGGTAATATAAAACCACTTACTCTCAGGCTCACAAAACAAAGGGACATGGACCTTTCCAGTCTTGTGTGTTTGGCACCTCCATTAAGATAATAACACTATTACAAGAGATTGAAAGCCTCTGAAGAGCTCTTTTTTTCTCTCTTGGTTTTTAGCTATGAGAGTGACGTACACACACACACACACACACACACACACACACACACACACACACACACACACACACATATATACACACACACACACACACACACACACACACACACACACACACACACATTTTTAATTGCCATTGCCATGTGCATAATTTTTAGGTGTAGGCCTATACTGATTAGAATGAATTGAACTAATGTACATTTCCATAGTTTATGAAAAAGTGTCTATCTTCTGCAAAATAGCCCCTTTTCATTGATTAAGTGAATAGTTTGTAATATATATATATATATATATATATATATATATATATATATATATATATGTATATATATATATGTATATATATATATATATATATATATATATATATATATATATATACAGTACAGACCAAAAGTTTGGAAACATTACTATTTTTAATGTTTTTGAAAGAAGTTTCTTCTGCTCATCAAGCCTGAATTTATTTGATCAAAAATACAGAAAAACAGTAATATAGTGAAATATTATCACAACTTAAAATAATAGTTTTCTATTTGAATATACTTTAAAAAAAAAATTATTCTTGTGATGCAAAGCTGAATTTACTGCATCATTACTCCAGCCTTCAGTGTCACATGTAACATCCAGTCTATCACATGATCATTTAGAAATCATTCTAATATTCTGATTTATTATGAGTGTTGGAAACAGTTCTGCTGTCTAATATATTTGATGAATAAAATGTTTAAAAGAACTGCATTTATTAAAAAAAAAAAAATTCTAATAATATATATTCTAATAATATATTTTCTTTACTATCACTTTTTACCAATTTAACACATCCTTGCTGAATAAAAGTATTGATTTTATTTTAAAAAAAGAAACTGACCCCAAATTACTGACCAGTAGTGTATATTGTTATTACAAAATATTTATATTTTAAAAACATAGCGTCTTTTATTTATTTGTTTTTTTTACTTTTTATTCATCAAAGTATCCTAAAAAAGTATCACATGTTCTGAAAAAATATTAAGCAGCAGAACTGTTTCCAACTTTGATAATGAATCATCATATTAGAATGATTTCTAAAGGATCATGTGATAATGATCCTAAAATTTCAGCTTTTAATTTAAAGTATAATACATTTAAAAACAATTATTTTAAATTGTAATAATATATCACAATATAAAAAAAATTCTGTATTTTTGATCAAATAAATGATGAAAAAATCTAAAAATTCTAAATCTAAAAATTCAGCTTTGCATCACAGGAATAAATAATTTTTTTTAAGTATATTCAAATAGAAAACTATTATTTTAAGTTTTAATAATATTTCACAATATTACTGTTTTTTCTGTATTTTTGCAAAAACATTAAAAATAGTAATGTTTCCAAACTTTTGGTCTGTACTGTATATACAGTATATATATATATATATATATATATAGCATTATCTGACATCCGCATTTAGGATTACTGCACGCATCTGTTCAGACTTTTTTATTGTACTGTTATAAAACAATGCAGATCCAAATCCTGAATCTACGTAGTGTGGCAGATTATATTCATAATTACAATATGTAACACACAAATCTAGGTTGCTTACAGTATTATTAACAGAAACTGTTAAACAGAAACTATAGCTCATACTTATCAGGGCAAAAAAGGCCTGATCGGTTGGTATGTATTTCATTTATAATGTTCCAAAACGAATTTTAATAAGAATGATAATATTTAATACCACCTTTCACACCACACAGACTAAACTGCTTAAAATAATTCACAAAAAATAAGCATGCATATTAAACAGGCATCTTGATGGTAGTAAGCGAGATTACAGGTAAACATAATAGCTATAAAAGTATTATGGATCATTATGTATGTCAGTGCTGTTATACATTATGTAAGTGTCTGTATGCAGCAGTGTGTTAATCTTCTCTTTATTTGTCCTGAGGCGATCTGGGAGCTCTTTGTGTTGAATTATGGCCATTTAAACTGGCAGATTTCACTGACTCCTCCACCCGAGTGATTGTTATCTAAGGAAAGTGAGGTCTGTTATATTTTATGGCTCCTCTCTGAGTGTGTGGAGATTTATGGCATTAAAATCTGCCGTGTAAGGTGATATTGGTCATTGGTCAAAAAGAATAAAATAAAATAAAAAATACAGTGAAATTGGGCAGCCCGTTTAATGTGGCTAATGCACAATTTAGAATCAGCTTTTGATAATTTTTCCACCATTGGATGGTTTATTTGAGCCATCTATCAGCTGACCAGAGAATAAATGTTGAAGACTTGCTGGCATGCATTGTAATTTACCATAATTATTGAAAACTGTGGAGACTATTGAAAAAGTTTTGAGGAGTTACAGAAATTTAGAGCATAGTTACTCATTAATGCTTTGGCAGGAAAACCTTGCATTTGGCTGCAGATCTTCTTTAAAAACAGGAAGCAGTCAGTTACATTTACAGATAGAAAATTAAAGAAGCTTTTCATATCCTCATTGAAAAAGCAGGACTCAAGGTTATGCCATTTTTTAAATGATTTCTATTCTTGCTGTTTATTCATCATCCAAGCTTCAGCCCCAGTTTCAAGGTTAAGGTGTAAAAGGTCATGTGAAGCAATGCAGTTCTTCTATTGTTAGAAGCGATGATTTACAATCAATCTCATCTCTTTGCATTGTATCGACTTACATGCTCTCTTGAGCTTTCATTTTTGTGGAGTAATAATATCACTCCTATGTTTTCTCACCATATAATCAAACTGAGTTCAACTGATTCTTAACTGCAGTGTCTCACACTGTCTCAGTAACATTTTTTTGATGATTCACTTAATAAAATTAAAATTACAATTGCTTGTTAATGTCAATGTGACTTTGAAGAAAAGTTGAGTAAGGTTAGAGCAGAATAAATATAATAAACCTGTGGGAAATTGTTCAGTTTTTCTAAAAGTAATTTATATTTCCAGATCTTATTTCAACAGTGAGACTATTTAAAGTCATTTCATGAACTCCAGCGAATGTTTTACCCTCTTTCCATTTCAAATGAACTTGATTAGTATCTTTTAATATTGCGAGAAATCCTCCAGGCTTGTTAGAGGGTCTCAAAAAATGCATTTTCAAATTCATTTATTCTCCTTTAAAAATGAGCTATTTCTCCTCTCTCCCTTTGTCTCTCTCTTTTCCCACTTTAATTTATTGCACACGGACTGAAAAAAAAAAGTCCGCTGAGTTCACTAACAAGATAGACCTTCATGCTTATTAGGATTTTTTGAGTCATTTTGAAACATTATCCAATTTAATTAATGCCCCACAGAACATCTTTGATCTCTTAATGGGTAAAATAGGCACTGACTTTGATGAATGTTTGCTAGGTGTTGTCAGTGAATCTTTATTAGAGGCTGGAGGTGTCTTTTCCAGATGCTGAATTCATCAAGGATGAACCTATGTTCAGCAGCCATACTGCACAGCCAGACAGATGATAGAACTAGCAAGGGAACAGCTTGAGACCAATCACACCACTGTAGGGAAAACCGAGACAGATATTAGTCTGTAAAGTTGGGAGAAACTTGCTGCCCACAGCGCCAATCTATCTTGAGGTAAGGCCAATGTATGTGCCGCAGAGGAATGGATGGGGGTGCTGAGGGAGGAGAAAAGAGGGAAAGAGCAAACAGCTATTAGTGGCATCAGCACCCTTAGAAACTTGCACTGACCTGAGGTCTTATACATGTGTGCCTGCTTTTTCGATGTGGGTAGTTTGTTTGTCCACTCCTACTAATTTACATGAGATATATATTATTTTACTTTATATGTAGTACCTTGGTTTTAATTTTTAATAATTGGATGACAATTAGAATGAAGAACAGGGCCTAGTATAAACTTGCCAAGTTCTTCTGCATGTGATGATTATCAACATTATTTCAAGACTTAAAAAGTCCTAATTTGCCTTTCCACAAATCAAGGCCTAAAATCAAGTCAAAACAGAAAGTCTTAAATTCATAAAGTCTTGACATTCAATCCCAAAAAAATTAAAAATCCTCCTCAGTAGTTTTGTTTTGTAATACAAATATCTAAAGGTCAAAGACTAGCCCCCGGTTTCACAGACAAGGCTTAAGCCTAGTCCTAGACTAAAATGCAAGTCTCAGTTGTTTCAAATGAAAGAAACTTGTACTGATTGATCTTAAAATATATCCGTGCCTTCGTTTTGTCTCAAGATGCACACCAGTAATGTTTTTTTCTAAGGCATGTTTATAAAAATTACTTAAATGTCCTAATTGAACTATGGCCTAATCCTGGTTTAGGCTAAGCCCTGTCTATGAAACCATGCCTAAACATACTATTTTGTTGTATTAAAAAAAAAGAAAGTGTCTACTCTGCCAGTGTCAAAATATAGTTGAAAAATGTTCACATTCAGTGTTAAAGGTCAGAAATTGTATATATTCTGACATGTACTTATTAAAATATATTGAAGAAGAAAATTGTCATACTTAATTTAATTATATTTTAGATTACTAATTAGATTTTGAGGGCTGCACTGTGATCCTTAAATGTCATCAACTATTTTTTTTTAATATAAACTTTTACACTGACATTTTAGTGGGTGTCTTGTGTAAAGCATGGGAAAAATGTATGATAATGTACGAGGAAAAAATAAAATTAAGCAGTACTAATACTAATACATTTCTTTTTAAATATATGTGAATCAGAAAGTAATGATGGATGTTTGATGTTGTATCGATAGTGACTGTTTAGTAGTGTTGGGCGATATGGTAATTTTTCAAATCGTCATATCATCAGCCCATGAGATCTACGATACACGATATTATCGTGCATGGGTGGGTCGAGAGAGACTCTTTGTTCTTGTCATAGCGTAACTATTTGGTGTTTTAAACCACACAGGTGTGCGAGAGAGAGCCTATGGAATCTCAATGGAAAAATATACTTTCAAACATACTGATAAACTAACGTTAAATATAAAAATACTGTATTTAAAACAGCTAGTTGTATATAGTCAGATGCAACTGTCATATCGCGCGTCCTGTGACAAAATTGCCGCATCTATGCACAGAAGTTATAAGTCTAAATGTCAACGGTGAAAATCAATAGCAGATTTCTTTTAGAAATAAAATGCATTTTAGAAGTAAAATGCATGAATAATGCGTTGTTTATATTTATTCATTTTAAATTAAAGGAATAGTTCGCCTAAAAATGATATTCAAGCCATGATTTACTCACCCTCAAGCCATTCGAGATGCATATGTCGATCTTTTTTCAGACGAACACATTTTCAGTTATTTTAGAAAATGTTTTAGATCTTTCAGTGGTTATAATGTGTAGCTATGGGGCTCACCTCTTTGAAGTTCCGAAATGTGCATGCATCCTTCTCAAAAGTAATCCATCCGGCTCCAGGGGGGTAAACGAAGGCCTCTTGATGGTAATCCGTGCGGTTTTGTCGTAAAAATATACATATTTTAAACTTTATAAACGAAAATATCTGGCTTCCGGCCACGGTCGACGCGCGTTCACGGGAGAAGGATGTCGGCGTATGACGTATGGCGTATCGTAGGAAGCGTCGTGACGTAGAACGAACGCGCCAGCGCAGCCAGAGAGCAGAGCAAAACAAAACTACACTTGGGATTTCCGTGAAGAGTTATATAAAAGAGTATTTAAAAGAAAATGTCGGAGGATTTTGATATTAGAGAAGAGGATATTCAGTTTTTGGCTCAGCCCTATCTGTTTGAACCGGAGTACAGTGATGAAGAACTCAGGCATATGGAGGCGGCTGCATCAGCAGTGGCACAACTAACAGCCTCAAATAGACAGAGAGTCCGGGAGACATGGTGGTGCTCATGCAGGAGATGTGAGGCCATGCCAACAGAGGTCGAGAGTGTTTGCTGCCATGAATGGAAAACTGGAATGCCAACTTTGGAAGCCATTGATGCCGCTATTGAGATGACTGAGTCCAATTGTGTTACAGAAGATGATGGCTTTCCGCCTTTGTTGAGCCAAAGTGTTCTTGAAGTTATCTTCCGTTTACCTCGCATAAACTGGAGACGTCGTCCAAGGCCTGAAGGAACCGGGGGCAGACTAACGGTGGAGTAAGTTTCGTTTTGTGCAAGTAATATGTTATTACAGGTGCGGCTGATCTATGTTATTCACAAATTGCATTTATTTTACAGTCAATTTCGTCTGGTAGCATACCGAGTTGTGCTTGAATGGATGCTGAAAGGAGAAAAACTAGGAAGAGGAAACAGTAAAGTTCTTCCCTCCTGTGTTGTTCAAGCCATAAGGGAAAAATACCCATCCCAGTCTGGATCCTATGTGGGTTTCAGAGAAGCAGATGATGCCTTTGCCATGATGTAGTGTACAAGTCTGCTACCTACTACATTATTTTTTTTGAATAAATACATATATTTCATATACTTTGTTTCCTGTGATGTTTAATTCAACAACTACATTGATTCAACCATGTTTATTTTGTGTTTAACTGGTAAACAAAATTTGTTTCAATTTTTGTAAATACAAATTTTTAAAAATTTTCTGTGTGGCTTTTGAAGTTCAGAAATAAATAATATTACACATACTTTTTAAAAAAAAGAAATGTTACTGATTTTAATTTCTAAACTGTTGCTATTATCACATCAATGCTTTTTCTTCAAGACAACAGTAATGTAACATGACATATAATAAAAAAAACAAGGAAATGTTAGATAAAAATAACTTTAAACTAAAAAAGATAATAAACAGTGCCCAATAATACTTTTATTAAATTCCCACTAAGGCACAAGAGTCTATGTAAAGCATTGTGTAGAGCCTTTACTTAGAAAATCTTGACTGGTGCTTTGAAATGGCATCTTCTTTGGCAGGTTTTGGCTTTCGTGCAATGTTTGCTGGTAATGTGGGAACAGTGAGTTGAGATGACTCGTCTGGAACAACAATGTTTGGGTTTCTACGGTACTCCAGAACTACATTAACCAGTTCATCTCTAAATGTTTGGGTGGTTGGTTCAAACAGTTTCTTAGCTACCCACTCCTTGGAGTGCTTGGGAAACACAACATTGTAGCGTTGTACTCCTAGAAAGAAACAAGACATACATGTTACTGTACTATATATTATTAGACTAATGTTAAACTACTGACCCATAAAAAAAAGCACTTTGCATTAAATTTCATAATTTGGAATTCACTATTGTTTTAAACTTTTGTTGTTGTAATGTTCTTTACTTACCAGAGGTGGTTGTGGCCTGTTTGCGATGTACATTTTCATTATGATCCATAATTGCAAGCTGTGTGCGTGCAAACATGGAAGAGTAATGAAAGTGCAAGTTCTTCGGACAGTACTTAAGTAGCATGGAGTGGAAAACTTCAAGCTTGCCTGTAAAATAAGGAAACATAATTAGTCTGGTGTTCTAAATAATCACTTTCCATATATACACACAATGTGATTTTGGTGTAACATACCTGTATGCTTAAACAGGGACATTTGCTGCAGGTCCTTCAAAATACCTTTGTCCAGAACTATTTTCTCCAGCATATGGTATGCACGAGACTCTTTCATAATCCACCTCTTCCGTCTCTGTTGGTCAGGATTGAGGGCAGGATGGAGACATCTCTGTTCTAGGCCATCTTCGGTCCAACTATGTTCCCCAGAGATGTGATGAAGTATTGACTTCCATTTCCAGATTAAGTCCTACAAAACATAAGTTAAACAATTCATTATTTAATTTTAATTAAATCTACATCATCTTTGTAATGTTATATGGTGTACAAATTAAAACTTACTTCAGGGTCACCTCCACAACTAGAGCAGCAATACCACAAATGGTTGCAGATGCACTTGATCCAGGGCTGGAGATCTCTGTTGTCTTTGTATCTTGACAAGGACAGTAATTTCTTTAGCAACCCTGAGAAAACATTATTGATACGGTAATTACACAAAATATAATTGAATGTATATATACAAAGTACTTTTTTAATTACTAAAAGTAATCCTTGAGTAAAGGTTCACATTCAAACTAATTTTGAAAATTAAAAACAGTGTAGTTCATTTACAGATTTAAATTTTATCTGACACAATTTCTTACCCTTCACCACATGCCAAATGTCAAACTCATGGTGAATTAATGGATAATCCTCCCGCATGATCTTTCTTATGGATGGTGATCTGTCAGTGGTCAACACATCTACTTTGATGCCTTTCTCCAAAATTTGATTTAGGCCTCTTTTAAACCCAATGGGCTCCATGGCCGCTGAGCTAGATGCTTCTGTCACCTAAAAAAATTTAAGACACAACAAATATATTCTTTATATTAAGTATAAACAGGTTTTGTCTTTCTTTATAGTGTTTTCATTTAGGGTGTAATAAGTATAATATTCTGTATGTTTGTACATTACTTTACAAAGTATATTACCATTTGTGGTGTTTACTAATTAAAACTTTGCATAATTTTATACTGTATATATCAACATGTACACTCACCTGCACCAACTCAAAGTGTACAATTTTATCCGTTGTGTCATCCATAAGGCTGTATGTGTTATATTTTGCTGAAAAACCAGGGCTGTAGCAGGTAGGACATAAGATGAAACAATAAACTTTTTATTTTTCATATTTCTTTTAATTATTGTAAGAAAGGTGTCTCATTTACCTGTCTGATCTCCCATCCCCAGATAAATGCACCTCATTCTGTAATGCATTTTGAAGCTGTAAATCGTTCAGAATCCCAGCTTGTTTTTCTTTGTAAGTAGCATCAACTGCAGGAATGAGGTATGAAGACTGCATTGAATAGAAAGCGGTTTTCTTTGGCACCTGTAAGTTCAGCAGTGCAGCCCAATCAGCAATGTTGACATAAGTTGCACCACTGAATAGGACACTTGCAGAAACCAGAAGATTGTTTAAAGGCATTCCCCGAACATCTTCACATGAACTCCAACGGCCCTGATGTTTGTTCTCGCATTCCCACAGCACTTCGATACGGCTCCCATTGGATTTTTTCTCGGTTCCAGTAATTAGTGCTCCACAATCCTGACATCTTCTAAACATCTTCATCACATTTGATTCGTTTACGATCCATTTTCTTTCCTTCCACTTCTCATTTTCTCTATCGTCCTCTGTAGTTGTAGTTGACGTTGATGATGTTGAGCTGGCAGGAACAAAACTTGAGTCCTTGTCTGATGGACATTGCATTGAAAGCATGCTGATATCGAGATCACAATCTTCAGATTGTAGTTCAGTCTGTGATGTCTGATCCTATGTGACAGACAGTAAATTGTAATCACAATTTTTAATTATAAAAATAGTGTGTAAAATCACACATTATTATAATCTACACATAGATACATTTTTCTAGTAATAATTAGAATTTTTTTTTAGATATTTAGATATCACAACTGACATAACTATCATAACTTGAAAAAAATGTTTGCATGATAAAACACTTACTAAGTACTTACCGACTGATATAAACTTATGGGGGGTAAGGCTATGTATGTCCCAGATGTTGATGGACCTGTCCTTCTGTCAAATGATTCTGGACTTATAAGCGTGAACTTGATTCCAGCCATAATTCCTTGATTCTCTTCTTTGCTTCTATGTTTAACTGGAGTTGACTGTGGAACACCCTCTAGTGCTGATATATCCAGGACAACTTTCTCCTGATCTTTTTCAGGTGATGTGCAAAGCAGATTTGGCTGAGCCTGTACAGCAGGATCCCTTGGTGTTTCCTAAAACAATTCATAATGCAATAGTACATGTTTACATACATGTAGAGGTTAAAGTGAAAGTAATTTAACTAAAAGTAATTATGTAAACCACTGTTTGACAACATAATCCAAACAACACGACAACTGGGCAAAACATTGCGTGACAAAACGCATATGAGTACTTACTGACTGATAGAAACGTATTGGGGGGAAGGCAATGTATGTCCCAGATGTTGATGGACCTGTCCTTCTTGGAATTGATTCTGGACTTTTAAGCATCAATTTGAGTCCTGCCACAACTCCTTCATTCTCTTCTTTGCTGCTATGTTTGACTGGAGTTGACTGTGGAACACCTTCAAAAAATGCTGATGCACCCAGGACAACTGTCTCCTGATCCTTTTGTGTAACTGTGTAACAGAGACTTGACTGAGTAGTAACATCAGGATCCCCCTGTGCTTCCTACAACAATAGATTGTACATGATTACATTTTAAAAGAAAAATTAAATATTTATACAACAGAAAAGTGTGTCCATGATATTTTAACGTCATGTCTTATCTTAAAACGTTAACTAGAACTTAATTAGTATTCGGTAAAATTAGGAAATAAAATGTTTAATGTCCCTTAACTTACTTATTATGATGTAATGTACAGACAGACGATTGTAATCGTGAAATAAGTCCCTAATGTGTGATACAAGACTGTATGGACTTATATAACAACCTGCTGCATATACATTATCCCTTACATGTAGCATCACAATCAATACACAAAATAATACACACTACAGTACAGAGTACTCAATACATACCGGATTTTGCGGGAAAAGCAGCACAGGTACAGGCACGGCTGACGATTTCAGAAGTGGTTTTGTTTTTCCAATCTTTGCCTCGTAATCGTCTGGACTGAAATGTTCACTGCACATCCGATATTGCAAGAGTTTTTCCTTTGGTGTATTTATATCCCAACCAATAGCGAGCAGCCATAACTGCAATCGCTCAGAATCATGTACTGGGAATCGGTGAAATGCTACTGGTGCATCTTCCTTTGATGCCCGCGCATGTAACCTTACAGTTTTACATATGTTTAAGCATCCAGGGTAGATGCAGGCCCGAACCATTTTAAGCCTAATAAAAAACTTAAGTATAGCTAAATCAAATAACTCTTCACGGAAATCCCGAGTGGAGTTTTGTTTTGCTCTGCTCCCTGGCTGCGCTGGCGCGTTCGTTCTACATCACGACACTTCCTACGATACGCCATACGCCATACGTCATACGCCGACATCCTTCTCCCATGAACGCGCGTCGACCGTGGCCGGAAGCCAGATATTTTCGTTTATAAAGTTTAAAATATGTATATTTTTACGACAAAACCGCACGGATTACCATCAAGAGGCCTTCGTTTACCCCCCTGGAGCCGGATGGATTACTTTTGAGAAGGATGCATGCACATTTCGGAACTTCAAAGAGGTGAGCCCCATAGCTACACATTATAACCACTGAAAGATCTAAAACATTTTCTAAAATAACTGAAAATGTGTTCGTCTGAAAAAAGATTGACATATGCATCTCGAATGGCTTGAGGGTGAGTAAATCATGGCTTGAATATCATTTTTAGGCGAACTATTCCTTTAATGTCTATATGAAAGATTGTTACTGTTCTGTGATAAAAGACTTACAATGCTGGAATATATATATATATATATATATATATATTTTTTTTTTTTTTTTTTTTTTTTACATGATATGAAATCAAAACAATGAACAAATGTTTTGTTTGTGGACTAAACTGACGCGGATCAGTAGCGGACTGCAAACGCGTCCTGTGTGAAAGCACAATGAGTCCGTGCTGCGGACTGCATATGCACTGCAGGCAGATTATGTGTGAAACAGGCGTTACAGCCAAAAAGAGGAGCCTGGTCTGTTGTTTGGAGGTTTTTTGGTTTCCAAAAATCCTACGTCGTCCAAACATCCATTTTATGTAAGTGCTGTCGGGCTAAAATTGTCGCCAAAGGCGGCAACACGAGCAATTTGCTCCAGCACCTTAGCTGCAAGCACGTCTTGGAATATCAATCAGCAGAAAATGCATTGTACACCTGATTATGCATGAAAAAAAAACCGTCATAAACCGGAAAACCGGTATAATTTTGAAAAAAAAAATGTGATATACATTTTTGGTCAAACCACCCAGCACTACGTTCTTGGACATAAAACATTTCAGTAGCATTGCTGTCTATGCTGGGTCAGAAATATCTCGAATTTCATTAAAAATATCTCATTTTGTGCTCTGAAGAAGGTCGGAAGAAGTTCACATTTCAATTTCAGTGAATAATAGCTTAAATTGTAGTTGTATAATGTGAACTTAGAATAAAGGTCATATACCATATTTTTTATTGATTGGTCTGATTGTTTTTTTTTTTTTTGTGGTTTGCTATAAATGTAAAAGTTATGTAACAGCATATGGGTTTGCAATGGCATGAGTATGATAAAATAATGGAAGAATTTTCAAAATTTTGCTTTGTTTTGTGATAAACGAACTAGGTGCATCAGTGTGTGTTTGTTTGAGGACATCATTATACTCCTAACTTTTTATGCTTCTGAAGCTATTTCTTTTTCTGTTCACAAAACCAGACGAGATCTACTATTTACTATACAATTAAATCTAAAGTGTAAATAAGTCTAGCCTCACATTATTTCCTGGTGAATATTCCATTTCACTCTAAAGTACACCACAATATGTCAAATACATTGCTGATTCCATTTTAAGTCACACTTGTTTTATCTTAGATTGCCGTTAACAGTCTGACTATCTGGTATCAGTGTTGGGTGTGTTGCTGTGACTGCATAACTGTCTTGAAGCTGCACGCAGCACCAGCAATTGATCCTTTTGAGAACGTGGCTTTGTGTTACTCAAATTATACTTCAGCTCTCTATCGATCGGAATGCTGGCTGTTGTGTTGTTATTAAGCTAATTTATCCTTGGAATCACCGAGTAGAAAGTTGAATTAAGTGTGCAGTACAGTTAAATTACCTTTCCTGTACTCAATAGCTTATACATAAATATTTAGCCACAGAATCTCTGTGCAGGTCTACATCTGCAGTGTTGCTAACTGTTCATTATGTAGAAATAAAGCACAGCAGACACATGCATCAAAGCCCTCGTTGACATCTGGCGGTTCTCACAAGCTCTCCAGGTCATTAGAAGACAAGCTCCTTCTCTCCTTAGGCTGCTGTTCTTTGCTTTCCTGTTATTTATGACATCACGTGAACTCATAAAGTCCATCCTAATTACATTTCACTCTTAAGATAAATGCCTGATCTCAGCCAGGTGCATCTGCCAAGTTTACCTTTTTCCCACACGACTGATGGATGTTTCTGTGGCTTCTTGAGATTCCCTGTAGCCTCTGGACGGAGGTTTATTAGTCAAAGAATTGGAGCAGGCGCAAACACCCTCATTCGGCCTTCAAAACACGTCTGGACCTACTTGAAAAAAATTTCTTGACTGTAGCCAAAGTGATTTGTCTCACCTTTTTGTCCTGAATTAATTTCCTTTCACTCTGTTCTCCTGCGATGATCATTGTCTGTTTCTGTGTCTGTTCAAAGTACTAATAGTTGCCTTTCTTTTAACTCTGCGCTCAGAGGACATTACTCATGCCGTTCATGCCACTGCTAATGTAGGATCATTACTTTAAAGAGAGATTTCAATGGCCCTCACCTTAAAGGTTACATCTAAATGGTGTTGTTAAACTCTGCAGGGGTGAAAAAACGTGATGATGCTTTGAGTGAGTCCCATCTCTCAATCGTACAAGGCCTCTTATAGCAATAATGGTGACATGAGCTAATGATTACTTGATGAAAGTATTTAATGTTCACCTGATGTAACCTCTCAGTCCATGTATTGCTTTAGAAATATTGCAGATCCCCCTGCGCCCCCCGCCACACACACACACACTTCCAGGCCTTGTACATCGTTGTTGTTGTTTTGATGTTGCAGCTTTATTGATATAAATCTTTGTTGTTGCTCTCAGTTCAGCTCCAAGCTAATATGGAATACAGCTTTATTGGCCTTATGTTTTATCCTCGCCTGTAAAATCATTGGAATGTGACCTAATGAATAGAAACTATGAATAATAAATAAAAGACAATAAAAACCCCATTTACAAGGCTGTACACTACTCTTGAGCGGAGAAGAAAGATTTTAGATGCTTATCAAGTTTGTAGTTGTTGTAGTTAGATTTTTTTTTTGTATGTCGGAGGCCGTGATTGGCTGGTGTAGGACCATCCTGAAGTTTGCAATTGTATATGTACTATCTTTGCTTGTGAGCTTTCTGGTCACAGTTTGTTTTGAGTCAGTAACTTGAGCTGTAAATGTCATGTGATGCAGGTGTTTGTGCATAAAGCATTGTTCTGGAAGTTTTTTTTTTTTTTTTTCCTAGACCATGAAATTTACATTACTAATGTATCTAACCAATGGCAGCTAAAATGTAAGCAAACACTTTTTGAAATGTACAAATGTTGATCGTTTTGTAGGTTAATCAAATGTTGAATTAATGCAATTAATGGGTTTATTTCACTGTATTTAATTAATGAGATTAATTAAGCAATGAGATTAATTAAATATGTTCAGTTGCGTCACATTTATTTAGTCATTTTTCTTGATTTTACTTTATTTGTTTCTTTGTATTTTGTATTTGTATTTGTCTGTTATGGTTTTCATTTTGTTAGGTTTAGGGTAGGAGTGGGGTAATGAGCTCAAAATATCATGATAATAATAAAATGGAACTATATATAACATATTCAGTATATGAAATGTGTCAAATCTGTAATGATTAGCTTAGGGATAAATTCGCACTATTAACTAGTTGCTTATTAGCTTGCATACTACTAACATATTGACTGTTTATTAGTACTTATAAAGCATTTATTAATGTTTTAATCTACACGACCATATTTTAGATCCCTGCTAACTATTAATAAGCAGCAAATCAGAATTTTTTAAGAGGTTATAGTTAATAGTTAGTTTATAATGAGAATTGGTCCCCAACTAAAGTGGGATCATAGTATGATATGTGGACTTAAACAAATCTGAGCTAAGCTAACATGCAGTACATCTAAAGTATATATATGTAGAAAACTTAAATAAAGTGAAGTGACATTCAGCCAAGTATGGTGACCCATACTCAGAATTTGTGCTCTGCATTTAACCCATCCGAAGTGCACACACACAGAGCAGTGAACACACACACACACTGTGAACACACACCCGGAGCAGTGGGCAGCCATTTATGCTGCGGCGCCCGGGGAGCAGTTGGGGGTTCAATGCCTTGCTCAAGGGCACCTAAGTCATGGTATTGAAGGTGGAGAGAGAACTGTACATGCACTCCCCCCACCCACAATTCCTGCCGGCCCGGGACTCGAACTTACAACCTTTCGATTGGGAGTCCGACTCTCTAACCATTAGGCCACGACTTCCCCGTGATTCCCCGTGACACGACTTCCACAGTTAATTCACTGTGATTGAATCAAAAATGGAAATAAAGCAAAATAACTAAGAACAAAAATAGCAAAGTAGTCATCAGATGCCATTTTCATTAAAAGAAAGCTTCTTATTAACCAAACTCCATGCATGTGAGAGTAAAGTGCATGCCAGTTACATACAAATAAAATGCTAAAAATAAAATTGAATGGATTTCTGTTATTCATGTTAACAATCATGACATTAATTTGATCTGGAATCAAGAATCACACAATCTTGATAACTGTAATCTATTGTAACATAAAAAATATCCATGTATTTCTTAAAGAGAAAAAAAAATTTGTCCAGTTGATCTACTGTAGTTATAGCGTCTACCATTAGGGGCTAGTGGTAGGCTACCATGCTAACAGCCAAACCTAGTCTGCTGGTTTTTACCTAAAAAATCCTCCTTAAATAGCTTGTTGTTCTTTTCAGATTTATTCAGATGAACATTTGACCCATAGAAATAAATATGCGGTTAGCCTATATACATTTTGCCTATGTTTGCACAATATCAGCTTACTGTGCATCGTGGGAGTTGACAGCAGGGTACAGTGTGTGCTGTTTGCCCGTGATGGGCACTGACGGAGGTGGACAACGTCCTTTCAGAGCTTTTCACGTTGATCTGTAAAAACACTGTTTCTACCTAACCATATCATTGCTGAAAAGCATATCATTGCTGAAAAGCTTTTGATGCCTAGTGGTTTCTTGTTTAATCTCACAAACACTCCTGTCCATGAGATCTTGAATCTAAAACTATAATAAAGTCAAACCATGACAGCCTTCTCATCATCCTTCCAAAAAACAAATCAGGACAATAACAGCAGTGATGTGTTCCTGACATCCTTTACTTAAATCAGAACGACACCACCAGCAAGCGATGCAATCCTCTCTGCAGAGTCTGACAGCCACTTTGTGACTGATTTGTTTACATGTGTTGTTGCTTCTTTTCTTCTGTGTGATGTTATTTGCGTTGCATTGTGTTCTCCAAATTTCCAGGCAGTCTCTGAAAGAGACACCACAGCAAACACAGGCGAGTCTCCTGTACATTGAATGCCTCGTTCAAGACCACTGTCATCTCCCTGATGTCTCATGTCAGATGACAGATGATCAGTTACAGCAAGCTTGCGTGGGCTTAAACACAGGAACTTTTGTGGTTGGTTAAGAGACGTCAGACCCCTAATGAGTACCTCTGCTGTGTGTGTGTTTGTTTCGCTTGACTGGTGCAGCACTTCTCAAGCATACAGTCGGCTTTATGTTACACTGTTCATGAAAGGCTTTATTGAATCCTCGCATGAATAAGATGTTTTAGGTAAGATACATTTCTTATTCTCAACTTTTAGAAGTTTTGCGCCCTGAATAAGGCGTTTACTGAAGTTGTTCATAACTTCTACCGCTTCTCATCACATGTCTCTTGTTCTTTTGCCCAGATTCACAAAGCAAGAAACTGAAATTGTGTGGATGACAATCAGAGACCCAGAGCACCGCACCTCCTTAGAAGCGCACATCACTGGGAATGACAATTGAGGTAGATTTTGCAGAAAAGCCGCATTTGGCTGCTCCTTTGTGAACCACGAGATACCAATCACCGACATTCAAAGATGAGATTGGCACAGCTGTCTCTTTGTGGTGACACGGCCCTCTGTGTGTCGCTGTATGATTGACAGCTCCCCAGCTCTGTTGTCTCCAGGTCTGCAGAGAATTGCCCAGCACCAGAAGTCAAACTACAAACTGTAGCCACTTTTTAGGGTGTTGAATTATAAAACAAGCCAAGCCTATACTGAACATGAAGGCAATGTTGTGTTTTTAAAAATGTATTCTTTTTCTCAGGAAAACTAAACAAAATGCACCCTTTGTTTGTTTCATAATTCTACCAGCTCTCACTGGCATTTCAAAGCAACAGGACCTGTGCCTTGAGTATATTACAGGGTCAATCTGTGATTAAGGTCATGATCAGGACACCAAAATATCACTAGTTAATTTTCCAGTGAAATTTCAGACTTCTCTATATCACAAGAAAAAAAAGAAAAGAAAAAGAAAGAAACAAAATAAATGTTTTTTTAAAATGGATATCTCACCCAAAAATGGTATCTCGCCCATTATTTACTCAACCTCAGGCCATTCTATGTGTACAGTATGTGACTTCCTTCATTCAGATGAATCCAATCAGAGTTATATTTAAAATACTCTTTGATCTTCCAAGCTGTCTAACCCCTGGGGTCGAAGCCCACACTGGTGCAGTCTGTCTTGCAGTCTGACCGCAAAGAGAACTAACAAATTATCCATCCGTTTTGATTGTACAGATAAGAATAAGGCATTGTTTGAAACTGCAAATGGTCTATTTTTATTTGTGTATAGTCATAATAACAATAAACAATGTGCTTTTGTAAAATAAAGAAAGCAAACAGGGTGCCTTCTCCGTCGATCTCTATCTCAGTCACCTGTCTTCACAGACACGTTAATAACACAACATGGAATCTCCACGAATGCTTGCCTCAAAGACATGAGAAATATATGTATAGAAAGCTTGAAATGTGTACTTTAAAATGAAGTCGCATCCAAAACAAATATTCTCTGTTAAAATGATCTGTATGAAACCAATGCGATTTCCTGTTTTTCCGTCTCAACTCATTATCTCGAATACAGTCGCACCCACGAGCCGATCACGTTTTTCATATTCTAAACATCCACTTGAGATGCACTACATGTAAATGACCACATCACCCCCGTAAAATAACGTGAAGAGTTCATTCCAGCTACTTTTTGTTTCTGGAAGAAGACGCGCTGAGAGGAGTAACCCAGAATTTACCACAGAAGAACAACACAACGCGATGCGTCGCGCAGCTAGATTGAGATGAGTAGCCTATGATTACTTGCATCTGTTGTTATTCTGTTCTTGTGACTAACTTGTACACATTTTACTACTTAGACTTTTCCCAAACTATAATTCCTGACTACATGTATGAAATCAAGTGAAACATTTTGAAATATATGTCATTTCATTATCTAAATGTCTCACAACACCAGGATGTTTGTTTAATGTTTTCTAACATATAAAACCATAAGATATAAAAGTAGTGAGTGTTAACACTGTGAATGAATGTTTGAAAATAAATGTTCAAGTCTCATTGTTCAGATCAGTTCAGTTGTGTATATTTTTTATTATACTGTATTTCAAATAAAATACAAATAATAATCACAAACCCAAATTATTTTACTCTCCTCACACTCTTACCTGCCTCAGTCACATTCATATTGATGGCTCATTATGGGAGGTCCTTTGTGTCTCAGGTGTGAATCACTAAATATTCATGGCCATTGTCACTCCCTCACATATGGGCATTCTATCACAAAACATGTTTTACAAATATTAAATCAATATATTGTTTTCTGTAAATGAGTAAACAGGACAATTTTCATATATTTTGTAGCAAAAATTCTAGTCTACTACATCCAGTTCCCTATCAAAAGCTACACTCGATGCTGCGCTCAATAGCTTCGGGGTGGAGTTTTCATTCCCCGTGTCTCACAGCTTGTCCGGACAGCAAATCTGCTCCCACATTCATATGCCCAGGAAAGTAAATCGCCTTGAGGGACAGGAACTTGTCCTGTGCCCAAAGCAGGACCTGCTGTGCTAACTTGTTCAAGCGGCGCGAACGCAGTCCGCCCTGGTGATTTATGTAAGAGACTACAGATGTGTTGTCCACCCGCACACTTTGGCATCGGGATGTCGTTCTAGCATATCTCGAATCTCTGGGGTTGAGACTCAACGCCGAGAAAAGCATTCTCTCACCCTCCCAGAAGACAACGTATTTGGGGGTGGTATGGGACTCGGTCGTACTGCAGGCACAGCTGTCTCCTGCACGTGAATCCATTCTAAACACCCTAAAGAACATAAAGCTAGGCCAGAAAGTCACAGTTCATCACTTTCAGAAAGTTTTAGGTCTCATGGCAGCTGCATCCACGGTGATACCTTTGGGCCTGCTGCACATGAGATCGTTTCAGTTGTGGCTCAGAGCCAGGGGATTTCATCCAAGGGCCAATCCCCAGAGGCAAATAAGGGTTACGCACCAGGGGCTTCGTACCCTATCTATGTGGTTCAGACCCCGGTTTCTGACTTTGGGTCCCACTCTAGGTCCGTGTTGTCGTCGCAAGTTGCTAACGACAGACGCTTCCCTCACGGGCTGGGGAGCGGTCTTAAATGGCCGTCCAGCCCAAGGGATCTGGAGTGGTCATCTTCTCGAATGGCACATCAATTGCTTCGAACTGAAGGCTGTATTTCTGGCCCTGAAATACTTCCTCCAGCAGTTGAGAGGCTACCATGTCCTAGTGCGGGTGGACAACACATCTGTAGTCTCTTACATAAATCACCAGGGCGGACTGCGTTCACGCCGCTTGAACAAGTTAGCGCAGCAGGTCCTGCTTTGGGCACAGGACAAGTTCCTGTCCCTCAAGGCGATTTACATTCCTGGGCATATGAATGTGGGAGCAGATTTGCTGTCCAGACAAGCTGTGACACACGGGGAATGAAAACTCCACCCCGAAGTAGTGAGTCAAATCTGGGAAAAATTTTACGAAGCAGAGGTGGACATCTTTGCTACACAGGAGACAGCACAATGTCCCCTCTACTTCTCTCTGACTCAGCCAGCTCCCCTGGGTCTGGACGCGATGGCCCATGCGTGGCCCAGACTGCGTCTTTACGCCTTTCCTCAGATTGCTCTGCTCCCGGGAGTCCTGGCCAAGGTCCGTCAACAGGGGTCTCGCCTCTTACTGATAGCGCCCCGTTGGCCGACCAGAGTCTGGTTCTCAGATCTAATATCCCTCCTCGACGGCTCGCCGTGGGCGATTCCGATCAGGAGAGATCTTCTCTCTCAGGCGCAGGGGACAGTATTTCATCCCCGGCCCGAGCTCTGGAACCTTCACGTCTGGCCCCTGAGAGGGACCAACTAAGAGATGCTGGCCTTTCAGCAAATGTAATAGAAACTATTCTAAGTGCTAGGGCTCCCTCCACTAGAAGAATGTATGCCCTCAAATGGCGTGTTTTCGAGGACTGGTGCATGACACACCATGTAGACCCAGCTCACTGCCAAATTGTTTCAGTACTGGAGTTTCTGCAAGAGAAATTGTCCTCAGGCACAGGCCCTAGTACTCTCAGAACCTATGTGGCTGCTATTTCGGCTTGCCATGTTTTGATTGACGGGGTTTCTGTGGGAAAGCACCCTCTAGTCGCCCGCTTCTTTTCTGGGGCTAAGCGGTTGAGGCCACCCACTAGAGCTACAGTCCCTTCATGGGATTTAGCCATAGTGCTCGAAGGGTTGGCTGGCCCCCCATTCGAACCATTGGAATTAGCGCCTGACAAGTTTCTGACTCTAAAGATGGTTTTTCTCAATGCCATTACATCTCTAAAGAGAATTGGGGATTTACAGGCTTTGTCAGTCCTGCCATCCTGCTTAGATTTTGAGTCAAAAGTTATTTTGCATCCTCACCCTAATTATCTTCTGAAAGTTCCTTTCTCGACCATACATCCGGTCATTCTCGAAGCTTTCTGTCCTCCGCCATTCACGACACCGGAGCAGCAAAGACTTCACTTACTGTGTCCAGTACGTGCTCTTCAGATTTATGTCCACCGCACTAGCCAGTGACGTAAGTCAGAGCAACTTTTCATATGCCATGGGAGCCGCAACCGGGGGGGCGGCTGCCACCAGGCAAACAATTTCACATTGGGTGAGGAATGCTATTGCCCTAGCCTACGAGGCGCGTGGTCAAACTTCGCCTCTAGGCGTTAGGGCCCATTCAACCAGGGGGGTGGCATCTTCAATGGCTTTAGCAAGAGGTGCACCCTTGCAGCAAGTGTGTGATGCGGCAGGTTGGTTCTCTCCGCACACATTTGTCAGATTTTATAGCTTGGATGTCCATGCTACCCCGGGCTCGCATGTCCTTGAGTCGACATCTCAGAGTCATGTCTGAGACCTCTTCGATGTTTGTGCACACACACTACACAACCCTGGGGGTCCAGACACTTACAGTGCGGCGGCGTTGGTATTTTCATTCCCATTAGCACTATTGAGCGCAGCATCGAGTGTAGCTTTTGATAGGGAACGTCTCGGGTTACTTGACTGTAACCCTGTTCCCTGAAAAAGCGGGAACGAGATGCTGCGCCTCAATGCCGCACTGTTGACGTGCCCGGACATCTCTCAGACAAAGGGGTAACGTGAGAATGTTTCCGTTTCACGTCTATTTATAACCTGCAGGTGCACGTAATCAATGACGTTTTCACCGAGGTTATTTAAGCCAATTCTTGGCATGTTTGACACACGTGCTTCGCAACCGGTCGAACAAAGAATGTTCTCATTAGCGCTATTGAGCGCAGCATCTCGTTCCCACTTTTTCAGGGAACAGGGTTACAGTCAAGTAACCCGAGACGTTCTCAAAAGTCTTGTGAACAAATGTAGCTCCACGTAAGCAGCTCCGGGAGGATGACATAAGATGTCGGCATTGCACATGCGCCAGTGAGTCTTGTGAAAACCAGTGTTTGTTTACATTTACATTTATTCACTTAGCTCACTTAGCTGTTTACAGGAGCAAAGGAAGCGAAATCGAAACCTCAAACATTATTTTTTACAAATCTTCATTTTGTACTTCTAATTCATGAATGTTGTTTTGTTTTGATCTCTGCCCTGTGCTTCCACGTTCGTTCTGAGCGGTGAATGCACAATGCCAATGTCCTACATCATCTGCCCAGAGTTGCTTCCGTGTACAACAGTGAGCACAAGCAAAATTTAATTGATTACTACATTTTAAATAAGGTTTTTAAGCAATTTACATGGCAGAATTTGTAAGCGCAAAGACAGAACGCATGTCCAGAAAGGAAACGGAGCTGCTCATGCGTGAGCAAATAGGTAGCATAACTTTGATACATGCGATGACTATCCATTATGAATTGTTGGCATTTTTATATTTATGTAGCCTACACAATAATATTCTATTACATTGTAATCCTTTAATTTTTTATATTTGGAAGGTTTGTGTACTGCTGTGCATAAGCAGCGTGTAAGTGTCTGTACTAACATGCTATTTAAATAACAAAGAAAAAACATTGCGCCAGACTTTAAACCAGGTTTGAGTTGGTCTATGGCGTAGTCTATTTTCAGTTCCTCAAAATAGCATCGCACCAGCAATGCACCTGAACACACCTCATTTTCATACCAGCACACTGATGGGCACACGAATGGATGCAAATACATTTGCTATGTCAACAGCACGGTACAGGATGGGAAAATGAGAACAGCGTTGGGCTGAAACTAGCAAAAACACTTCTGCCGCGCCTTGCGCAAAATTGCGCCATGACTTTTACTAAGACTGTGTAATTTACAATCTCCAAATGTTAATAATTGTTGATATAAAACCAGATCAAAATACTTTTGATACAATTGATACCTATAAGTGCCAGCGGGTCAGATTTACCCATTATATAATTATATAATGCCTGTATTTTCGCGCTGTCAGTTTCTTGGGGCTTATGTTTTAACAATGCACATTGCTAGGCAATGACTTTCACTCACAGAATTAGCAGTTATCAGTTTCATAAATAAAGAAAAAATTAGTAAAAGAAGGTGATTTATGGATGCTGAAGAGGTATGAGAAGCACTAAATACCATGAGCGATGGAGAGTTTCATGGTGGGGAGATAAGTAAAGCATCTGGCTCAGCATCTAACGGCTCATCTGACAGCAATCAAGATATTGCTGTCAAAAAAATATTATTTAAGATATTGTCACAGTGTCTGGGTTGTGTTCCCTGGGTTTCCACTAGATGTCTCCCTTTCCCATGGTGTCTGTCACTTTATGAACTTTCTATTCCCTTATTTGGTCACCTTCCTCCTTGTTTGGGTTAATTGATTATTCCCCATCTGTCTCCAGTTCCCTCATTACCTTCTGTGTATTTATACCCGGTCTGTCTTAGTATGTGTCACGGAGTCCTTGTCTAATGTTTATCAGTAGTCTTGATCTTGCCTTGTGTTTTGTCTGTTCCTTGTTTATTGGATACTCTGGTTTTGACCCTGCCTGGACTGTTTACCCCTTTGGATTACCCCTTAATAAATATCCTACCCGCACTTGGATCTCTCTGTGCTTCCTTGTATCACTGGTCGTGACAGAAGGACTCCGTCAAAGCGAAGATCCAGCGGTATGTCTGCTTATGTCTCCTCCCCAGCCACAGAGCGGGAGAGGAATGGATTTGAGGGAACTCGCCTGGTGGTTTTCCAGGGGACCAGGAGAGGTCGCCGAGGAGGGAGTGGTCGAGAGGAGATTCAACACCGCTCTCAACCATGGCCTCCCTTCGACCCAGGGCTCGTGTGGGATGGATCAGAGCCACCGTCTCACCATGGCGGACGAAGAGGGGAGAGGAAGCGCACGTCCGCCACGGTGGCACCACTGCCCATGATTGCCGCTAGTTCAGCGCCACGAGGCAGGATGGACGCCAACACAGCACCACAACACAAGGTGATCACCAGTCCAGCGCCATGGTGCAAAATGGCCGCCAGCTCAGCGCCAACGCCCAAGAAGGCCGCTGACTCATTCTTGGATTATTTCTCTACGCTGTCAAAGATGTTAGAGATTCCCAAGACTGTTCAAGTCACAGCTGCTGAGCCAACGCCACAGCCCAAGATGGTAGCCAGCCCAGCACCACAGCACAAGATGGCCGCCAATCCAGCGCCACCGCACAAGATGGCCGCCAGCCCAGCACTACAGCACAAAATGGCCGCTAACCCGGCGCCAAGGCCCAAGATGGCCGCTCGTCCAGAGTCATGGCCCAAGATGGCCGTCAATCCAGCGCCACAGCACAAGATGGCTGCCAGCCCAGTGCCACAGCGCAAGGTGACCATTCACCCAGTGCCAATGCCCAAGCTGGCCACCGGTCCAGCACCACAGCACCAGCTGGCCACCTGTCCAGAGTCATGGCCCAAGATGGCTGCTTACCCAACGCCGCTGCACAGGATGACGGTTCCAGTTGACTCTCCAGAGTCGAGTCAGGTTCCAGTGAACTCTCCAGAGTCGAGTCAGGTTCCAGTGAACTCTCCAGAGTCGAGTCAGGTTCCAGTTGACCCTCCAGAGTCAGGGCTAGTCACCGATGACCCTCCAGAGTCAGGGCTAGTCACCGATGACCCTCCAGAGTCAGGGCTAGTCACCGATGACCCTCCAGAGTCAGGGCTAGTCACCGATGACCCTCCAGAGTCAGGGCTAGTCACCGCTGACCTTCCAGAGTCAGGGCTAGTCACCGCTGACCTTCCAGAGTCAGGGCTAGTCACCAATGACCTTCCATAGTCAGGGCTAGTCACTGATGACCTTCCAGAGCCAGGCCTAGGTACCATGGACTTTCCAGAGACAAGGCCAGTCACCGTTGACCTTTCAGAGTCAAGTCAAGTCACCGGTGATCTTCAAGGACAGAGTAAAGTCACCGGTGATCTTCATGAACAAATGCAAGTCACCACTGATCTTCATTAACAAAGACAAGTCACCATTGATCTTCATGAGCAAATACAAGTCACCAATGATCTTCATGTACAAATACAAGTCACCAATGATCTTCATGTACAAATGCAAGTCACCAATAATCTTCATGAGCAGTGTCAAGTCAGCACTGATCTTCTGGAATCCAGTATAAACACCATGGGATTACCAGAGTTTCGTCCTCCCGTTGGTCCGACCACAAGGATGTGGTGGTCTTCTGCTCCGCCTTGGGGGGCTTCCGCCCTGACCACACGGTTGTGGTGGTCTTCTGCTCCGCCCTGGGGGGTTTCTGCCTTGACCACATGGATGTGGTGGTCTTCTGCTCCGCCCTGAGGGGCTTCCGCCCTGACCACACGGTTGTGGTGGTCCTCTGCTCCGCCCTGGGGGACTCCAGTCTCCACCACACTGACGTGGTGGACTTCTGCTCCGCCCTGGGGGGCTTCCGCCCGGACCACACGGTTGTGGTGGTCTTCTGCTCCGCCCTGGGGGGCTTCATGTTGTTTTTTGCTTTCTGTTTTTTTGTTTACTCCTGTCCCTGTTCCTCTCTGTTAGCCTGGCCCTCCGTCCCTCCCCCTGAACCTCCTCCGGTCCACCTCCCTCCTGGTCTCCCTGGTTGGTGTTTACACTTCTGGTGTCTGTTCCCTGTGTTTTTTTCCCTGTCCCTCCGTCCCTCCCCCTGAGCCTCCACCTGTCCGCCTCCCTCCTGGTCTCTGATTTTTGTCTGTCGTGGAGCGTCTGGAAGCCGCTCCGTAGAGGGGGGGTATTGTCACAGTGTCTGGGTTGTGTTCCCTGGGTTTCCACTAGATGTCTCCCTTTCCCATGGTGTCTGTCACTTTATGAACTTTCTGTTCCCTTATTTGGTCATCTTCCTCCTTGTTTGGGTTAATTGATTATTCCCCACCTGTCTCCAGTTCCCTCATTACCTTCTGTGTATTTATACCCGGTCTGTCTTAGTATGTGTCACGGAGTCCTTGTCTAATGTTTATCCGTAGTCTTGATCTTGCCTTGTGTTTTGTCTGTTCCTTGTTTATTGGATACTCTGGTTTTGACCCTGCCTGGACTGTTTACCCCTTTGGATTACCCCTTAATAAATATCATACCCGCTCATAATTTCTCATAATTTCATAGTTTCTCATAATTGTTGAATTTTAGGTTTGCCATTTCTATCGTTTATTGTTCTCTTATGTGTTGCTATTTAGCCTGCCCCATCTCCTGAAAAAGAAAACATACAATCTGTGATGTAATGAATAACATTTTTTTTTGATTATCTGAAGCTGATGTTTTATTTAAATTATAAATACTATAATTAAACAAATTAATAACTAATTAGGTGAATCTGTGCACTTGAATTTGTTATCACATCATCCTGCAGTGTGCTGAATTATTATTGTCTATAGGCAAGGCATGTTTATTTATATAGCAATTTTATATGGTATTTCATACACAATGGTAATTCAAAGTGCTTTACATGAAAATAAAATAATAATAATAGTAATAATAATAATTAATACAAATTAACAATTAAGCAATTTACAATAAAACAAGGAATTTAAAAACTTTGAAAATGATTGAAAAAATTTATTTAAAAGATTTCAAATGAAATTAAAACGGTTAAGAATAGAAAATTATTATACATAAAATATAGTGCAATCAGTTCAGACATTGAACAGTATTCATTAAATAAATGCACAGCTAAACAGGAGTCTGCATTTAAATGTTTTAACGTTTCTAATGTTTTGGCACATCTGATCTCTTCTGGAAGTTGGTTCCAACTGCAAGCGGCATAATAACTAAAGGCAGACTCACCTTGATATGTGTGGACCCTTGGTATTTTTAACTGACTCGATCCTAATGATCTGAGTGGTCTCTTATGTTTATATTCAGTGAACATATCTGCTTTGATTTAGGTCCTAGGTCATGGAGTGATATATAAACGAGTAAAAGTACTTTAAAATCAAAACTAAATATAACAGAAAGCCAGTTTAAGGACCTGAAGACTGGTGTAATATGCTCAGATGTTCTGGATCTAGTCAGAATTCTGGCAACAGCGTTTTGGATGAGCTGCAGCTGTCTAATGGTTTTATTGGGAAGGCCAGTGAAAAGACCATTACAGTAGTCCACCTTGCTGGTGATAAAGGCATGAACAAGTTTCTCAGAGTCTTGACTGGAAACAAAACATCTAATTCTTCCGATGTTTTTAGATGATAGTATGCTGATTTAGTTACTGCTTTGACATGACTTCTGAAACTAAGGTCTGTCTCCAGAATCACACCACGTTTTTTGACTTGATTTTTAGATGTTAGACCCCTAGAAACAAGATATGCATTCACCTGGAGAACATCATATTTGTTTCCAAATGCAATGACTTTAGTTATTTCCTTGTTTAACTGAAGAAAATTCTGGCACATTCAACTGAAAATTTCATCAATGCATTGGCAGAGGGAGTCAATGGGGCTGTAGTAGTTTTGCAATAAGTCTAGGTAAATCTGGGTATCATCAGCATAGCTGTGATAGGCAATTTGGTTCTTTCTCATTTTTTGACTTAGTAGGAGCATATACAGGCTAAACAAGAACGTTGCAAGATTTTAGCCTTGTGGGACTCCGCATGTCATGGACATCCACTTAGACTTATGCTCTTCTATACTCACGTAATAACCTCTCCCTTCTAAGTGTGACCTGAACCATTTGATTACCATTTGAGTACAGTTTTACAGTCACTCTAGTAGTATGTTATGATTGACAGTGTCAAACGCAGCACTGAGATCTAGTAGTACAATCACTGATAATTTGCCAGAATTAGAATTTAAGCAAATATAATTTATTATCTTAATGAGCACTGTCTCTGTGCTGTAAAGTGATCGGAAACCAGATTGAAAATTGTCCAGGTATCCATTTGAGTTTAAGCATTTGTTTAGCTGATTAAAGACTACCTTTTCAATTAGCTTGCCTATAAAAGGAAGATTCGATGTTGGTCTATAGTTGCTCATTAAGGTTATCAAGATTGCTCTTTTTCAAAAGGGGTTTAGCAACTGCAGTTTTCATGGAGTTTGGAAAAGTAGGCTAAAGGCTATTTTAGTAATAACATAGGTTATCTTAATATATTGATTAATGACATTGTATTATAATACTACACCATCCAAATATGTACTTCCTACTAATTCTTGTTGTCAGTGCAGGATTGTTTAACTGACGTTATTACAAGTGAAAAAGCCTTGAACATAAAGCAACAGGACAAAAATATAGTTGATGACTAGACATAATAATTTCATGACTCTAGACACTTCTTTGTGAAGAATGTGGTATAACATTGAAATAATATGCTCTTTAGCCATATAAAAAGCAGTTGTCATGTATGTGGTTAAAATTTACCCGCCATAAATACTGTTCAGTTTCTTGCACAGACCTTTCGTTTTGTGTCTTTACTTTTTTTTTTTTTTGTATGTTTTGTATTTTTTTTTGTTTTTGAATTCCCTGAAGACACTCTGCCCTGCCCTGATGGCCAACTTCCAAAGTGTGTGTAAATTTTCAGTAGTTTTTGAGCATGTTAAAGGCTCTCAAAAAGCAGCAATGACGGGCCCAAGGCCCAGTGCATCAGGAAAAAGGTGCACTGTGAGCACATGCATTTAACTCTCTGGCAGTCTAGGAGTTCTGTTTGATTAATTGATTGATTGATTGTTGTTGTTTTTTTTTTTGTTTTGTTTTTTTTTGCTGTAGTATTATAAAGTATTACCACAACATTAATGATAAGTTTGAATACGGTATTAAAAAATGTCTGTAGCCTTAAATATAAAGGTTGCTCCAAATTAATAATAATGCTATTAGTGAACAGTAATAAAGAACAAAAATAAATATTGAGGAAAAGTATTTTTTTATTGTTGTTTGATTTAATATCAACATAATACAGTGTCAGATAGGCCTATATTAGGCTGTATTTGCACTGTACAGTAAGGTCTAATGCAGAGATCTGATTCTTTGACACAAATCAGATTTTTATTTCTGCTTGTCAAAGTTCATTTAAAAGGTGAGTTCAATCAAAAAGGAAAATTCTGTCATCATTTACTCACCCTCATGTCAATCCATCTCTATGGCTCTTTTTTTTTCTGTGGAACATAATGATAACCAAAATGGTTTGATAACCAAATTTCTTCAATATTTATTTATTTATTCTGAACAACATTAGGTTGAGTAAATAATCATATATTTATTTTATTTTTTATTTGTTTTATTATTATTATTATTATTATTATTATTATTATTTTGTTGTTGGGGTAAGCTATCCTTTAAAGACAAACTGATACTGATACTACCAGAACAGACATTTTTACTAAGAAATACATTCAGTCATTCATGAGTGCTGCTGCATAATCTTAGTACCAACTTGGTTGGAAAAAAGCCAATAACTTTAACATCTTACTCTGTAATAAGACGCCTGTTACCAGAGAAGATATAATGCAAAGCATACTCTCAAATGATTTGCATTTGTTGATGTCACCAAATTACCTTATATTTGCATGTTTGTGTTGCTCTCTTACGGATGACTCCCCCGGTAGCTATATTAATATAGACACAGCACCCGTGTTTATCTTTCCTGCACAGGGTTTAGAAATGTAATTATGGCTCAGGCGGTGACATTTTTGTCATTTCGCCTCTGAGTGGCTGATAGCATAATGAACAAGCTAAGATTATCTTGAGGCTTTTCACCAAATATGCGGGCCCAGTGTAAACAATGTACGTTTTCATATTATATAAACTTGAATATGTTGAGCAAGTGCACTAGAGTTCTAAAATGTGGAGTTCTTTGTTATATTATATAATGAACAGTAACCTGGATCACTCAACAGAACAACATATGACAGTATTAACCTTTCCTTGAACATCATAAAAGGATTTAAACCTTATATAACATTGTGAAGATTATCTGGTTATGGTTTATTGTGGAACAAGTCCACAATTCCAGCACTGAAATTACATGATTGGCCAATGATTTAATGTAAATCATTTGAAATGTATTCAAGTTCACCACATTACATGTGGACAGCAATTAGATCTTATTTATAGATGAAGAAAAAAAGAAAGATCAGTACACCCAAAAATTTAAATGACCATAATTTACTCACAGTCATGTTAATCCAAACCTGAATGAATTTCTTTTTTTTTTTCTTTGGTTCTTTTGAGGATGAGTATTATGCCTTCTTGTGATTACATGAATAGCTTAGCAAGACATTTTTACTAAAACTACATTCAGTCGTTCACATGCTGATGCATTCATGTGTGTTACTGTGCATGCACATATTCATAGAGCACATATACAACCCGAATTCCGGAAAAGTTGGGACGTTTTTTAAATTTCAATAAAATGAAAACTAAAGGAATTTCAAATCACATGAACCAATATTTTATTCACAATAGAACATAGATAACGTAGCAAATGTTTAAACTGAGAAATTTTACACTTTTATCCACTTAATTAGCTCATTTAAAATTTAATGCCTGCTACAGGTCTCAAAAAAGTTGGCACGGGGGCAACAAATGGCTAAAAAAGCAAGCAGTTTTGAAAAGATTCAGCTGGGAGAACATCTAGTGATTAATAAAGTTAATTGATATTAGGTCTGTAACATGATTAGCTATAAAAGCTTTGTCTTAGAGAAGCAGAGTCTCTCAGAAGTAAAGATGGGCAGAGGCTCTCCAATCTGTGAAAGACTGCGTAAAAAAATTGTGGAAAACTTTAAAAACAATGTTCCTCAACGTCAAATTGCAAAGGCTTTGCAAATCTCATCATCTACAGTGCATAACATCATCAAAAGATTCAGAGAAACTGGAGAAATCTCTGTGCGTAAGGGACAAGGCCGGAGACCTTTATTGGATGCCCGTGGTCTTCGGGCTCTCAGAAGACACTGCATCACTCATCGGCATGATTGTGTCAATGACATTACTAAATGGGGCCAGGAATACTTTCAGAAACCACTGTCGGTAAACACAATCCGCCGTGCCATCAGCAGATGCCAACTAAAGCTCTATCATGCAAAAAGGAAGCCATATGTGAACATGGTCCAGAAGCGCCGTCGTGTCCTGTGGGCCAAGGCTCATTTAAAATGGACTATTTCAAAGTGGAATAGTGTTTTATGGTCAGACGAGTCCAAATTTGACATTCTTGTTGGAAATCACGGACGCCGTGTCCTCCGGGCTAAAGAGGAGGGAGACCTTCCAGCATGTTATCAGCGTTCAGTTCAAAAGCCAGCATCTCTGATGGTATGGGGGTGCATAAGTGCATACGGTATGGGCAGCTTGCATGTTTTGGAAGGCTCTGTGAATGCTGAAAGGTATATAAAGGTTTTAGAGCAACATATGCTTCCCTCCAAACAACGTCTATTTCAGGGAAGGCCTTGTTTATTTCAGCAGGACAATGCAAAACCACATACTGCAGCTATAACAACAGCATGGCTTCGTCGTAGAAGAGTCCGGGTGCTAACCTGGCCTGCCTGCAGTCCAGATCTTTCACCTATAGAGAACATTTGGCGCATCATTAAACAAAAAATACGTCAAAGACGACCACAAACTCTTCAGCAGCTGGAAATCTATATAAGGCAAGAATGGGCCCAAATTCCAACAGCAAAACTCCAGCAACTCATAGCCTCAATGCCCAGACGTCTTCAAACTGTTTTGAAAAGAAAAGGAGATGCTACACCATGGTAAACATGCCCCGTCCCAACTATTTTGAGACCTGTAGCAGAAATCAAAATTGAAATGAGCTCATTTTGTGCATAAAATTGTAAACTTTCTCAGTTTAAACATTTGCTATGTTATCTATGTTCTATTGTGAATAAAATATTGGCTCGTGTGATTTGAAAGTCTTTTAGTTTTCATTTTATTAAAATTTAAAAAACGTCCCAACTTTTCCGGAATTCGGGTTGTATATATACACACGAACATCTGAAAAGAAATAGTTGTCAGTTATATAGCGTTCAAATTTCAAATTGAACTGGTACCAATACTGCTGATAGCCTACTGTAGAAAGATTTATTTTTCTTATTTTCAAGAAAAATAAAATTATTTCATTGTTTTTAAACCTTTTTTTAAGGTTTGGTTCCTCAGAAAGAAAGAAAGGCATATACATTTGGCATGACAAATTCATTTCAATATGAAATAAATATAATAAATGTAGTCATTCATGTGTTACAGTATGTGACTTGCATTACTGCAAGTAGCAAGTATTATTCACAGAGCACACATGTGAATGTTTAAAAGCAGCCAGTTATCATTTAGACAGCCTTCAGTTATCAAGTTGAATTGGTACTCAATACTATACTATATAAAGATGTTTTCTTAGTACTGAGACCAAAAAACCTGAACATAAAAGAACATATTTTGAAGAAGTATATAATCAAGTATTACATGTGAAGAGTAATTGACAACAAAACTCCTGAAATGCTTTTTAGATGAACATAAATTGCATCTTTGTTGTTTCACAGGGGGAGAAAAAGGCTTTTGCTCTCAACCCATTCTAGGTTGTACAGCAGAACCCCTTGCTCACATGGAAAGTCATATTTAGGTTATGATAAAAGCGTGTCCCAAGGAATCCACTTCCACTTTAACCACCATGAAACCTTTCCCCACACAATACCGTCAAACTTTCTTCCATGCACGTTTTGTTCAAGTGTTATTTGACGAAACATCAAGCCACCCCCTCCGATCCCTTCTTTGAACTAGAGCCCTGTTTCCTGAAAGTGTATGACCCAGATTCATCCCTCTCATTTCCAATTCTCTGATGTTTTTGTAGTGTGCTGAGCCCGAGTACATGCAGTTGTTGTTTCTAATGTGTCAAGGCAACAGAGGAGTCCCTTGAGTATAGAGTCATTTACTTAAAAAATGTATCCTCTAAGCAGAGAGGAACTCAAAGGCAGGGTAATAAATGTGGCATGCCTCCCTCGCCATGCACCGATATTTAATCAGCATCAACAGGCTGCTGAGAGCACTCCACCGAAGTAAGTGCCCTCGGAATTTATTTGTTTCTTAAATTGGATGAGTCCTAAGTGTCTGTGGTTTAACATCATAACTAATTGGCCCTGGTGGTTTATTGCATGCACGTGCGTTTCTGATTTAAACGGAGACCCAGATTCCCCATTAGAAACATTGCTATGTATGATTAGGGTTCAAATATATGGATGTTAGAACACATCTGTAAACCCCTGTGCTGTACTTGTGTTTGCATTTTGCCAGCTTCTCACATGGCATCAGGGGACATGTAATCTCAGAAGTGGGCATTAATGTCCTTAGGTGTCGACCCCTTTCCACCCTTTTAACCCACTCTCCTCCACCTCTCCGCTGGAAGCTCGCCAACTATTAATTAAAGGCCCTCATTAAATCTCCGCAAGTCCTCTAACTGGTTGTGTGAGTGATCACCCTTAGCCTTGGGTCACTTTTTGCCTCTGTGTAAGAGAATATATTTAGAATTGTGCTGAGTAAAGGCCGTCGAGAGGAAGTTGTATAATATGATCAGGAAATAAGCCCTACCGCGGCTAGAAGCGGCTCGGCTCTCCTTATTAACGGAGAAGCGGTTCAGCTCAGGGCTGTGGAACACCAACGGCCTTTCTCGTGAATGGACATTAGTATGCGTGTGGGAAACAACACAGAATTTCCTGAAAGCACTCTTCTTCTGTTAATATCAGTTAGAACCACGGAAAGTATGGATAATCCATCCTCAAACAATTCTCTTCTCGTATATTTTTACGAAAAAGGTCTTAGAATTACTCCTGAGGTGAGGCACAAAATAATCAAGATTGCTGTAAACAATTTGCAGCTGGAAAGTTGGTGAGAAGTCTTCAGTTTATGAACGTAGATCATGGACCACATGGAATGTACTTTGTATTCAATTTCTGCTTTTGAGAAGAAGATTTGTGGTTTATAGTCATTGTATAGCGTTATTGGAAATTGAATTACATGGAATAACAACAGTAAACCTGGATGGGTTTTCATCTTCAGCATAATTTTTTATCTTTCTACAGAAGATCTGCCACACTTACAAAGCTTTCATTGGCAACACTTGTTCACAGACATTTGCTCCTGCATTTGTTACGTAAGACAGAAACAGGATGTAAATGCCATAACGCTGTTTATTACTACTCAGCACAATGGTCAGAATATAGCACAATGAAGATCTCAGCACAGCAGAACAGGCGGGCGGACACAACGCAGGATGGAACTGTGACGCAGGGACCTCGGTGGACAACTGGTGAAGGTGCTCAGTCCAGTGATCATCCCTCGAATGGTATTCCAGTCAGTGTAGTAAACCCCAGTGCTCGGTGAATCAGTGCTGAGTAATAATCCGGGGAAGAACACGACACGGGGAATCCAATCCAACTAGACAGACACACGAACAGGTACAGGAACACACCGGGAAGCACAACGATCTGACAACATAAGACACTGGTTACTGAACTTATAAAGGGAACAAACAATAGAATCCAGCTGGCGCTACTGATCATCGCTGATCAGTGACCATGCCCACAGACACACACAACAGCACACTAGACGAGAGAGACAGTGAATTCATGAACCGTGACAGCATTACTACAGAAGTTCAATCAATTATAACAAGGTCCTTTTAAATGCTCTTGCTTTTTTGTAGAAAAAGTCTGTTTGAATCTGAACCCATAAATCAGTAAATATGACCTCTTTTTTAAATATGAAATTGTAAGGCAGGCATCTGAAAAGGGCACTGTTCTATAGCAAGCGTTATTCAGAATAGGAACAATAACCTTGGAAAAGACTTTAAGGCCTGAAGATGAGATGTCGTTATAGTAAGGCCAAGCATGGTGTCATTAATCACAGGGTTTCGGGCCCTGTGAGCATTGTTCGTTTCTCAGGTTGAGTTATTAAAGAAGATAACAGGGGTGAGTGCTTTCCCTACCTCAGGGTTTTGTCCTATTTCTGGATTTTAAATTCCCACTTTCAGTTTGATACTGTAATATGGATGACTTACATTAAATATTAGAGTATGAATAGGGCAAGCGTCTAGGATTGTGAAATTGCTTTGTCTTAATAGTAAAATATGAAGGTGATGGTAACAGTTAAACCAATTACCTCACCTTCAATTTTTATTGTCAGTGTATTGGTTTTCTTTATACAATAACTTCCCTGTTTTGTTTTTTTCATGTTGATTTTAGTCCTGGTCTATTTGCTTTACATAAAGTTATTCATATAACATATACAACATTTAGAATAAAATAATGTACTTTTTAACCTGTCAGTTGGCTATTTAGATTGTTATTTTATCATTACACACAGTTTTTGTGTGCTTTCTGCTAATTTTGGCCCCCAGACACTAGTCATTTTCTCAGGTAGATTGATGGTCCCCTTTGACAGGCGGTACAGCTGATGAGTCATAGGCAAGGCATGCTGGGACAGCTATCTAGCTGACCTGTATATGCCACTGCTACATCACTCATAGTCACCTGTGGTGTAAATACCCATTTAGACTGGGTAGGAGGTTTCACGCTGACTGATTGCCCTCAGATTTCCTCACACAAATGGGTGTCATCACAAAAAGGATTTCAAAACCTGACCTTGAAATTTTGATACTGTAATTACGGTATACCTTGCACTGAAGTCATATGTCTAACACATGGGATAACACTGCAGAGATTTTGCTGTTGTTGTTGTGATTTAAGCTTGTAAGATACATTTGTTTTGCAACTAAGTTTTTAAGTTCATTAAAATGTTATCATTATGATTAAGATGAATCTCTCGTGTAATTATCTATCTGTGTGTATATATTCAATGATCCTAAGGGACAGAAAAGTGTAGAAACTGCAATATATTGTCTCCTTTTTTGCATGTTTCTTTGAACAAAGTTTGAATAATAGCATTTTATTGAAATATACAAATAAATGTCTTAACATGATTGGATGTGAAAAACTTTTTGTTGCCAAATCGTTTATTGCTGATTATGCATCAGGGAATGAAGCCAGTGACTAAATGAACAACTTTACACACTTAGGCTTAGTAGCATGCAAATCAACTGTTATTTAAAATGTGATTTAAATTATATAGAGAAAGGAGCTAAGAACACTTTTTTTATAATAGCTGGAGCTGTCAGTCGCTCAAAGTTCAAGTTCCAAGTTCTGCACAAACTTCCAATTGCAATCTGCACTGCACAATGAGACTCTTATTTACATTGTGTTTGCAATGTGTTAGCTATGCTGAAAGCATTTTTTGAAAGTGCAAAAAAACGCTGCAATGCCAAAATCATTGAATTTGTGTGTCTACAGTGCTCGGTGCTGTGAACTTTCATGAAACAGGAGATCTAAATATAATAAACAATTTTAGGAATTAGTTATACTTGCAGCTTTTATAATAAAGACAATGCAAGTTTTCAAAAGAGTTCCACTTGGTACATTGAGTTACATTGACTTACATTAAAGTCTTTAAAGAGACCTGTTTATTTAATTTAATTTAAAGGGTACATAACATGCACAGTTTCACCTAATCTCATGTTAATCTTGAGTACCTTTAGTGTAGTACTGAATCCTTCATATATCCAAAAAGTCTTTAGTTTTATCATATTTATAAAAGAAAAATACAGCTTTCCGATTCTTTCCGGAAAAAGCCGAGCTCCTGGAGGCGTGCCATGAGGGGAGCTATAATACTGATGTTTCGTGTTGTTTCCATTAACATATATTCACTTATGTGCTGATTTCCAACAAAATACAGAAATCTGATGCAATTGTATTTACATGAATGGGGTCTTTTATCACAGGCATGGCTCCATGTTTTAATAGCAAACAATGTGTAAATCCAGCATCGACCTGGGCCTTGTTTATAAAACATTCGTCACTCAAATGAACAGAACACACAAACGGACTTGATACACTCCGTTGCTGCCTCGGAAAAACAAACTGCATCCACTGTTCATGTAACGCTGGGTTCTTTGAGAAGCTGAACATGGTAAACTTTCCCTCACATCCAAAAATGCACTTATTTGGAGGCATTCTCAAACTAATCTTATGCAGTGCTGCAGACGATTTTTGAAGCGCGTTGATGTGCGCGGCCTCGCTCTCCTCTGGTATATGTGTGCACGGGCACGCTTTTCCGACAGAAATGCTCATATAAGGAGTTCCACCAGCATTTATGTCATTAGATCCACGATCGGAAAAAAACTGCCGAAACTTGTACCAACCCGGAAGTAAGATTATCTTCTAAATTATTTTTTACAACTTTGGCCATGTTTAGCATGAGAATCCATCTCTTTAACACTGTGAACAACTCTGAATACACGAAACACCATTGTAGCCCCCCTTTAAATGGAGTGTAAAGAGGCTAAAATCGGTGTAGAAATGGCCTATTATTTCTAAATTATGACAGGTTTTGACATTAAAAAAATGTCATCTTTTTCTTTAAAAAAAAAACGAAAAAAAAAAAACTACATAAACTACTTCCTGCTAAAACCTAAATGTTTTTCTTTCCTTTTTTACCTACAATAACACCTGTGAAACCATGAGAGTGTTTCCTCACTAATCATTACGGACACCACTGCTGTAGCCTTGCCATGAGCTGTGGTACCAGTCAACAAGATGTTAAAACAAGTGTTTTTACTGTGAGGAGTCAGCAACAGAAACTAGCACCTCACACAGACACTGAAGGTAGGACGGTGGGAAAGAAAAGTTGCAAATTGGGTGATATAAAGCACTGAAAATGTCAAAGTCAGACTTGTGTTTGTGTTCTGGTGTAGACGCACTGGGTTGTACATTATAATTAACTCAAATGATATATAGGGAATTTTAATAATTAATCAGGAATATGATTAATATATATATCTCATATGACAGTTACATTAAAATTATTGAAGATGAAAAATAGGTCAATTGTATGTATCAATAACTCATTACAGGAAACTGTAATTTACTCATTAATATGTCAATATTCCATTCTTCATATCAATTATAGTGATATCTCTTACTGTAAATTACCGCAAATCAAACAGTGGTTTGTCCAGCAAACGGCCGTAAGATTAACTTATCAACTTTCAATAAAGTTATCACTTCTTATAATTCAAGGAAAAATATTCTCTGGCCATGAAAACATTATCCTATCATTATGAAATTTTGGTTACTAAAAAGTAAAGAGCTTGTAGCTAAAGATCAGACATTTCATTGACTCGTGATGTGAGCGTTTCAGACAGAGGCAATCATGAATATATATTGGTTTTTAATAATTGAACTAATAATACATCAAACTACAAATCACAAAGAGTAAATACGCTTACGACAATACAGACAGTAACTTTGTACAAGACATAACGGAATCCAAATGAGGGAGAGAGAGAGAGAAAATGAGTGAGAGAGGATGAATGAGTGAATAGGCGTGATCACAGAATTACGCGCTCAGTTATGCAAACTCACAGACAGTAACCCTTGAAAGACAACAACGAATCAAATCACCTTGAAAAGGTAATAGACAAACTTTAAGCAGCATTTAAATCTCCATAGAGAATGGTGCTTGCATGTGGTCTCTTTGTGATTGGGCGTGTTCTCTCGTGTTCTTCCGGGGCTGCTGCGGACTCGCGCAATATTTGAAAGTTACAACGAATGTAATGATTCAGAATTAGTCTTCCTCGTGTAGAGAGGAACTTAATAAGTAAAAGAAATGAAAACAACGGAGATGAAAGCTCCCGAGGGAGCCATGAGAACAGGCTGTTCTCTCAGCCGCCGTGCTGAGATCAACGGCGATAGAAGAGCGGACCAAGAGCGCGAAGAAGAGCAAGAAGACCAAGAAGAGAGAGCCAGACAGGGAGGAACTTCTTGGTTTCAGTTCTTATGGCTTGACTGGTTCACGCCTCTGTTTGCATGAACAACCAATGAACGTCCGCGATCTGAAGCGGGAAAAACATTCCTTTGTCTCTGGGGAACCACCCACTCTAAAAAGTTATGGCTTATCAGATTTCAGCAGTGATATTCTAGCAAGTTCGTAATTCCAGATTAATAAATTTTCCATTAATTTCCTTTAGGTGGATAGTTTGGTCACAACATGATGATTCCACAGATACCAAAAATGACATATATTACTGATAGAAACATGACGTTACATTCATATATGCAGAATTACACACATTTAAAGTTTGATTAACACACGATAAAATTGTAGATAGTCCAATTTTTGATTATAGAAAACATCTAATGCACCAAAAAGCAATACACAATACATTTTGAATACATTGAGAAAAGGTACCAGTTTAGAATACAGAACATTAAATTAGGAGAAGCATTTCCAATTTACAAGACAGCAATTTATAATCCTCGCCTAACAGGATTAACCACTTTATGCAATACACAAACCTATCAAAAAAAAACATGATATTAAGGACTTACATAAAGAGCGTAAAGAAAAGTTTGTGTGTGTGTTTAGGAATGTGGGTATTTCGTTTCTCCTTTGAGGCTGCTCACGTGACTGTGGAATTTCTCGTCCAGAGTGTCGTAAATAATTTAAATCCAGCCAGGCTGGCGCCAGGCATTTAGTTTAGAGAGAGTTGGGTTTATATGCCTGAATTCAAAATCTACAAGCTTTGGGTTTGCATTGTTTTAGATTCAACAAACCGTGATTCATTAGTTCAGAACCAATGAATCGATGAACTGCATATCCGTTACACTGGACAGAAGTTTTCTCTACTCATAAAATCATCAAAGACTTCTCATACAAATATCTGATATCAGAGAGAGAAAGCCGTTTACATTTATGGCAAGTTTTCTTCTCGCTTGCGTGAGATTGACAATGTATTCCATTTCAATAATGGATAAAAAAAAAAACAGACATACACAAAACTTTCTGCTCACTATATGATGCCTGATTGTCAAGCCTATTTTTCTATTTTATTTTTTTCTCACATCCGGTGCTTTGAAGCATCAAATGCTGTTACGACATGCTACTTTTGGAGTGTTAGCAAAGTGTCTAAGCAAACAGGAAGCAGCTCAGACTCAGACAAAGTGTCTTGCTGCAAACACTGCTTTGATCTCCTTTTAATAACCTCCACTTGTCCTCTCACTGTTCCACTGCTCAGGAACAAAGGATTTACACCTGCATAAACATATATTTGTGTATACACTCAGGTCCAAAATTCTGAGAGCACACTGACAGTCTAGGGTTGGACATTCTAATTATAATAATGTCATTAATTCATTCATTCATACATTCATACACTCATTCATTCATTTATTCAATCATTCACTCTTGCATAAATAAAGTATCAGTGTTAGTGCCGATGTGTGCTGAGTCAAAGTTGTTTTTCCTTGGGCATCCCGAGTTTGAGTCCCGGCTTGTGAACCATTCCCATTCCTCTTTCTCCCACTTCACTCTCACTGTCTACACACTGTCCTATCATAATATTGCCAAAACACCACAAATAAATATTAAAAGAAGTTTGGGGTCAGTGAGACATATATTTTTTATGACTTTGTAAGAAGTCTCTAGGCTACAATCAAACAAATGTTTGAGGCAAATGTTGCTCAAATCTGATTGTAAATTATTATTTTTTTTTGGCTCATGTGTGCCTCAAACCTGTTTTTCTCTTGACAATGTGAACAGTAGAGACCACATGGAATCTGATCTTTTCAATTCCATTATGGTCCACTTCCATAAATGGTAACAAAACCTATATAGGTCAGGGGTCTCATTTATAAAACTCTCCGTGGATTTCATCCTGAAAATTTACGTAGGCACAAAAGCTAGATTTTGCGTACGCCCAAAAGTTATCAGATTTATAAAACCATGCGTACGCAAGTACCTTCACAAACATCTCTTTATAAATTCCAGTCAGGGGAAGATTGTGCGTACATGCATCTTCACCTCGTCTCCTCCCCAAAATCACCATATATGGAGCTTACAACGCCTAGTTTTACTATACATAACCTCATCTGCATATCATTTCCATGCGAATTCCCATGTACGTGACAGCATGTTTAGCACAGAGACAGTAGGGAAATAGTATCCTTGCTATGTTTTAGAATAAATATATGAAAATAGCCATAAAAACAAAATGGTTTCAAGTAGTTCTCAGGTATATTTTAGATGATTATATTCTTTTACACTGGCCAAATAGAATTTCAATTATTTTAAACAATTTGGATCAAATTAAATGTATGCAGTTTTGCTGATAAGATAAACATATTCTAGCTATTTTAGTGGAAACAAATAAGCCCATATTTAATGCAGTATATTGTCTGATTCGGTGCGTCACTGACAAAGTATTGTAAAAAGGAAACATGCAAATCTTACCATTTTCTCCTAGTTACGTCCTTCAAATTTAGTGGATTTTTTTTATAATGTTGTGGGGGTGACTTTACACGAAATTATAACCTCCATTCAGCTGTGGTTGTACAGTAATCCAGCAGTGTTCGCCATAATATTGCAGTAAGTGTACTCCCCGCTGTCATTAAAAAATAACATGTCACAGGAAAATTATATTTATTGTTAATGAAATTATGTAATTATGTTGTTTGTAAAATTGCCATTTCAGTGTTAATCTACTTTATTCCGAGTGGAATATTTAATGTAAATGTGTATATCAACATGAAAACAGAGTTTAAAACCATTGTTAACTTCATTACTTTTCTCACTCCATGAATTCTGTGCTCATGGGAGGCACTTTTTTATTTATTTTTTTATTTTATACCCAAAGTTATTAAGACAGTTGCGAAAGGTAGTCAGTTGAAGTGTGATGTGTCAGAAATCATAATTAAAAAGACAACTCTATGTAAAGGCAAAACATGAGGACTCGTATCATAAGTTTTAAAACTCTGCTCTCTTTTGTCACATCCTTGTCTTTATTTTTCATATTTCCTCTGCGTAATTTTATTGGCTTCTGCAGCAGATTACAATATAAATGCATAATTACTTACTTTATGCCCTCAGTGTTTTCTTCTGTATGTACAGTATATTGGACTGTGCAAGTGTTGCTGAGTCCATAGGTTTCCCTCGGAATTGGGCTTCTTTTTCCACTCTTGCTGTGGCTTTTTTGTAAACTATGTGTGTTGAGGCGGCCCTAATAATGTAATGTTTACCCTTTGGAAAATTTTCGGGACAGTTTTGGGCTAGTTTTGAGAAGCAGTTGAGCGGATTTTGTTGTGAAAACCTGGGAACCATGTACATATCATTCTTTTGCTTATGCTGGTCAGTTCAGAACCATGATCTGTGCACACTGGAAACCAGTGGCCACATTTCAAACAATAGCTATATGTGAAGTGCTGTGCAATCAAATAGATTTAAGCAAAAATTGAAGAGGAACTGAGCAATAAGGCTTGCAGTGTGAACATAGCATTATGCTCCCTAAAGCTATATTAATTTCACAAGTCATCACTCTGTTTCTGTTGTCTTATTCTGTATTATATTACGGTAATATTGTAAAGTTTTGAATTATGTTGTTTTAATATACTCCGGTGTTCAGGGTCATTGTAATATACTGATTTGCTGATTTCCAGTGTCCTGGACTGTTAACACTATGTGCTGTGTGAGCAGTAATATACTTGTATATAGTTGTACAATCTATAGTTGTCTGTCACATTGAGAGTCACACCTGTAACTGGAAGTGCTTGTGTTGCTCTGCATACAAGTATTCGTGACCGTTTGTCTGTATGCACATATATGATTAATTTTTTAAATCTTGAACATGAATAATGCATTAGAAAGAAATGCAATTATAAACCAGTTTTATTTAGCAATAAAACACTGTTAAAATATAATGAATGCACTTTCATTTCAGAGTTGCCAAAGGTACTCCTGCCACAAAGCTGTTTTATTTGTGGAAAAAAGGCCTTTTAGAAGAAAAAAAAGTATCAGAAATAAAGTAATAAAGTGCTCTGTAATAACAAGAAAGCTCCATATTAGGGCTCTTGCGCTCAGATCGCAGATGCGGTTCAGCTTGAAGCCAAAGTTTGAACAGCGAGACACTTGAACGGAAGAAAATAAAGCACAACAGAAAACTCAAGAAGTGTGTTTAAATGCGCAGGGAAAAAGCTTTTCAGCTGTTGTTGAACTCTATACTCAGTTGGGCTAATTAGATTTTCAAAGCTCACAGTGTGGCATATTTGCCTCTAATCAAAATAATTCAACATATCAGTCTGTGTTGATATTCTATGCAGCAGCCATTACTGTCAGATGTAATGTAAAGGGAAGCCACAGTCACTATCATTGGTACCTATCCCTATCTTTATCCAACGATATGACTGTCTTTGCATTAAATTGCTAATTTGAAACTAGATGCCTTGCCTTGTTCTAGACCTAATATTTGTAAAAGACATAGCAGCACTGGTCTCAGATCAGTCTAGTGTGTTGCTTTATTTCTGATCTCAAGTAGCCAGAGTTTGACATACAGTCTGATCGACATTGCAATATATTATTTTCAAGACCTAGCCACTTAGAAAGGATATTGTTGTTTTTATGTGATAAAATCATGGTTATGTGAATAAATCACATGGTTAGCTCCGTAAAGGATGGAAAGAAAACTCCAAAAAAAACTTTAGATTTTTTTTTTTGGCAAATAGTTCTAGTCAGTTGGGCTTGTTGTAGCAGACATATACAAAATATAGTTAGAAATTTAGTAGAAGTAGTGTGGGAAAGTATATTTAATCTTCTCAATTTATTCACAATGATTTTACAGGTGATAGAAGATGATACAATTTTTTTATTATTTATTTTCTTGAATTGTTTATCTTCACTGATTTTTCTATATAAACGTTGAAATATAATTTTTCTTTTTCTTTTAGTACAAATAAGTACAGTAAAAACATGTTTTCTTTCTTATACTACAGTACTGTTCAAACATTTCTTTCTTTTTCTTTTTTCTTTCTTTCTTTCTTTCTTTCTTTCTTTTTAAAGAAATTAAACTTCCGCAACCACACATTAAACTGATAAAAAGTGACAGTAAAGATATTTAATGTATGTTTCATGATTTATAAAGATTCATATTTTATACAGAAGACACAGTGCATCACAGTCTGCTGTGTATGTGGTTGCATAGTCACATGCAGGTCAGAGTGTTCATGCTGACCCTTTTCTGCCTAATATGGGCACATGAGTGTCAGAACTGGACCAACTAAAGCAATAGAAAAGTTGGCTGGTCTGATGATGATTATTATTATTATTTTAAATAAGGTGGCATGTTCATGTGCGTTGTTTACTTGGTGAAGAGATGGCAGCAGCAGGATTAACTATGATAAGTCATTTCAAACCAAAACCTGCCATATGTTCTGTATTATTTAACAGACAGATCATGAACAACTCTTGGGCAGTTTGTCGGTTTGCTGTCTGAGGCTGAGACTATTAAATTCTGTACTTTTTCACTATAGGTATTTCTGTCTCTAATCTCCCGCTTTATAGAGGTTTAGAACAGTATTTGAAAGTAATGTGGAAGCACTTCAAATAGACAGAGTAACAAAGAAAGTGAGAGAGAATGAGAGGCCACGGAGGAGAAAAAAATATATTTTAGAGTTTTTAATTTCATGAGGATGATCCTGGGTAAATGAGTCCTGCCCAAATGAATAGAGTCATAAAAAGAAATAAAGTATAAAAGCCCTGGAATTAATCAAGTTACAGACACGCCATGACCATCAGGAATGTTTCAGAAATTTAATAATGTGAGCTAGGTGTGTGTGTGTGATAATCACAGTGGCTGGCTCTATACTCTCCTGTAATTTCAGCAGATGTTTAATCTCTCTCCAGAGGAGGTGGATGTTGCTCATGTTGAACAGCATCAGATCTGGAGTGCCTCTCCCTACAGGGCACTGGAGGTTAATGTAAAAATCAAACTCAGCAGCATGTGACGTATGGAGCATCACTTTATTTCAAAGCATATTTTCACTTACAGCACACGCAGGTGCCAGAATATATCTAATAGACCAATACTTCAGTTCTCATCCTCCTGTTGAGAACTCTAACACAAACATTCAAAAGTTCAGGGGTGTTAAGACTGTCAAATGTATCTTATGTTCATCAAGGCTGCATTTTTTTGACTTAAAAATACAATAAAAACAGAGATGTTTTGAAGTATATATATATATATATATATATATATATGCATTAAAATGTAATTTATTCCTGTAATGGCAAAGCTGAATTTTCAACATCATTACTCCAGTCTTTAGTGATACTTTAGAAGTTATTCTCATATGCTGATTTGCTTCAGAAACATTTCTTATTATCAACATCGAAATCTCTATCTCTCTCTCTCTCTCTCTCTCTCTCTCTCTCTCTCTCTCTCATTCTTGTCAGTTTATACAACAAAATCTCCTATGAAAATAAGCTAAAAAAATCTGCTGTTGTCTCAAACTTTTTATTTTATTGTTTGAAATTGTTATCTGTTAAATGGCTGCTTGAAACATTTTCATTTCAATAAAATTTATTTTTAATACTGTTGTCACTATAGTATATATTCTTTTAAGACACTTAGTTTAAAACCCATTGTTTAGGCTATATAAAGATTGTTTATTTTGATTTAACTGGTTTTGAGAAAATCAAACTTGGTTTCTCTCGAAGATCTTGTTCAATACATTTAGAGAGAGTGGCAAATGGCCATACCCCATCTCATGTATAATAATCTGAATTCGTAAACATTAAAATGATTTATCTCTCCATCCATCCATTTCCCTTTGTTGTAAATCTGACAGAAATTTTGCCCAGAATCATTTTCTGTACACAAACTGTATAAGAACTAACACATTATTACTAAACTCTGGCTCTATTACTAAAACAGGCTGACATCACCTATTTATGACTGTAAACAGATGTGATGTCAGATTGGACAAGCATTTCCATTTTTCCCATCATCTTTGTGTGCATCATTGTCATGGGGCTTATTTATTTCACAGGTGCACAAGATGGGCTCTCTGATCTCCTGCGCCAGACACAGTGGATCCTGCTCTGCTGGATATGTCTTTTTCCTGCTATCGTTTGAACTCATCACAGTCGGTGCTATATTCCGTTTGTGATGTGAAGCAATGCTCTGATGTGCAGATGTTCTCATTAGCAGCACCTACTGGAGACGATCCCATATTCTCAGATAATGATGTATCCTGCAGTGGACATCCAATGTTTTTAGGTTGATAGTTCTTCCTCTTTTGTTACTGTTGTTCTCATTCCTTAGAAAAAACCTTGGGGAATTGAGTTCTCAGTGCAAAATAGAACGTGTTACTTTGACGTTGTTGATGATACTTAGACTCATGTCTTGACTATGTGTGATGTTTAGATGCACGGCCTTCTGACACCAACAAATATGTGCATTCACTCACAAATATCGACCAACTTGATCGAATAGCTCCTGACAG